>NC_135725.1:56026961-56345086 GCF_964656455.1 Halichoerus grypus
GTTTTCTATTTACATAAAGGATTTATACTATACGCGCCATTCCTTTTTCACCGTATATGTCTCTTTGATTATTGCATAGAATTTTATAGTGTGCATGTACTATAGTTTAACACCTATTATTAGATATATAGGGGGTTTCTGAAACTTTGCTTTATAAACAATATTGCAATAACATCCTTCTATATGCATCAAGTATAACTGAATCTAAGGAGAGATATGGGAAAGTAGAATGCTTAAGTGTACACAGTTTAAATTTTAATAGTGTTTGCCTAAATGATAGTCAAAATTTTATTTCCACATGGAAAATTCACAAAAGTACCTATTATTTAGTCACTTGATATTATCAGATCTTCAAACTTCTGATAATCTTGATATATGAAAGTAGGCATCTGAGAGTTATTTTAATTCAGTTTTCAGGATGTACACAAGGTTAAGCATCTCTTCATATGTTTAAAGGCCGTTTGCATTTCCTCTTCAGAGAATAACCTGATATATGTCTATTTTTCTATTGAGCTTTTAAATCTTTTTAGGAGCTCTTTATGAACTCTGAATATTAACCTTTATCTTTAATAAACAATTGTTTTTATCCAAAATACTTTATCCAAATAGTCATTTTTATGGTGACTTTTTGTCATAAAGAATATAATTGGTATAGTCAATTTTTCAGTGTCTTTATTATCTTTGCTTTTGGTTTAATTTATGTATGCTCCCCATAACCCATATATATATGTGTGTGTGTATATATATATACACACATATATACAAATGTGTATATATATATGTGTATATATATACACACATATATACAAATATATAAATAAAATATTTATATAACCATATATATTACATATTTTATTATGTTTATATAATATACGTATCATATTAATAGAGACACAATTGTATTTCTGGAATAATTCCCATGCATTTGGAGAATAAATGCCAATAGATTCATATCTCCCCCACCACACATAAAAAAACAAACTTCAGCTAGACTGAAAACCTGAAGGTAATACACATGTTACAGCGAGACTGTGGCTAAGCGGCACATGTCACGTACCGCCAGCGCAGTGCTAACACGGCTAGGTTTACAGCAGTACCTCACCTGAAATTCTAGGAAATCTACCTTGAAATCTTTAATACAATCGCATGGGACTCTGTTTACATGCAAATCTAGGTGGATACTAGGCCTACTGTATTTTAGCCTTACCGAAAAAACACGACTACAAGCACAATCCTTTATGGCCATAATTCTGTGAACATAAGCTAGCTTTCACAGAGGAGAGGTTACATATTCCACGGAGAAAAACGAATCCTGTAATAAAACCATTTTGTTAAAAGAAATTTCTAGAGTTGGGAAGTAGAATAGTAATTGAATTTTTTTTTTCAAGTGAAAGAGAAAAAGCTGGTTTCCTGCCATGTTAGAGGACTGTAAGTTGGGTACAGTGCCATTTATTTAATTACTGGTACCAGCTTCCCAGAATGTGGCCAACAGAGAATGGATGTGTGGCTGGAACATGGAAACTAGAACAGGTTAAAAATGTTGTGACAGTTTTTTTTTTAATGGCTTCATATCCTGTAAAAGGCATTAATTTTCAAGAGAATGATTTTGGTTTGCCTTTTATGTACCATTATATCTAATTTGTTTTATGCTCCAGCAGTGAAAATCATTTTCCTCCCTTCAACTTACATGGCAAACACAAATGAATATTCAAGTAAAAAAAAAAAACAAAACTGGTTTAATTTGGCCATTCTCTGCTTCACCATAAAAGTACGTACTTTGTCCTGAATTAAGTGGGTAGAAATAACAACTGGTCTTTAAATCACTGCAATTCACTTGGCTCCAAAAAAAAAAAAAAAATGATTCTTGAAAATAAGTAACCATTCTCATTTCAGGAAGGTAAAAAGGTCATTGTACCTAGGAAAACCAAAGCAATTGTAATATTTAGAAACTGATGGCTTGATATGGCCTGGCTTTCTCATGAGGAAATCTGGATGGCTAGGAAAACTTCCCCGGGTATGCCTAATAAAACTAAGTCTAGATCTGAAATATTCTTGTTCAGATATTAAAACACTTGTGTTTATTCATTTTTGTAAGTAAGCAAGGTCAGTCCCATTATGGTAAGAGCTGAAGGAACCTGGGGAGACAGACATGTGAACAGTTTTTTATTTATGCCAGAAGTTTCCTTTCCTACCTAATGAGTGCATCAAACTTTGGTTAAAACCTAAAGTTAATACCTTCATTACCTATATCAATTATAAATGTTCAGAAGCCAATTTTCATAGCACTAACAGTCTAGGGAACTCATGCCCTTCTTTCGGGAGTGCAACAAAGAACCTAAGCCTAGATAACAGGATCCACACCCTGAAAATCCAGAGAAATGACACATTGCTCTGAAGCCATAGGGTTCATTCTAGGAGGCATGAGAGGTCCATATGACGTAACGTGATGGACTCAACATGATTTTTATGTTTATTAAGTGGAAGTTTCTGGGAGAGGGAGGATGAGCCCTGGGAATGAAAAATACAAAATTCATAATTTGAAATTGAATCCATCCCTAGGTTGCCCTGGAGAACAGACTTGTTAGGGCCAAGACACCAGGTCCTGCCCTTGACATTATTTTGTTTCTCAAATAAGCCAGTTCACCATCCTTGATTCATATTCTTTTGTGTATACTCTGTGATAGTGGCTTTCAAATATGATTCCCAGACAAGTATTGGACCTAGGCAAAACTTCCACTATTTCTTGGGAAGTAAGGAAAAGAAACATGAATTTTCAAAAAGTTACAATTATTCTGGGGTGCCTGGCTAGCTCAGTCGGTTGAGCATCCGACTGTTGATTTCAGCTCAGGTTATGATCTCAGGGTCGTGAGATTGAGCCCCATGCTGGGCTCAATGCTGAGTGTGGAGCCTGCTTAGGAGTCTCCCTCTCGTTCTGCCCCTCCCCTGCTCACTCGCTCTCCCTCTCTCTCTCTCTAAAA
This sequence comes from Halichoerus grypus, assembly GCF_964656455.1. NCBI lineage: Eukaryota > Metazoa > Chordata > Mammalia > Carnivora > Phocidae > Halichoerus > Halichoerus grypus. The sequence continues at coordinate 56,029,940 of NC_135725.1, forward strand.
AAAAAAGTAAGAAAAAAGTTACAATTATTCTAATAACAAAAAAGGTCCTCTTACTCTGAGAGATTTATTTATGAAATTATGGTGATACACATAATGGTGGTATATAAGCCCCTAGTTCTTATTCAGGAAAAGTAACTGCAATTAAGGTTTTTTTCCTATGGAACATAAATAACTGGGAAATACTAGTCTATGGTGAGTAAAGATTAGACAAGTAATTTTGGGAGGGTGAAGCAGGATTGGTAGATGTTGATGCTAAAAAAAAGTTGCTATTTTTTTGCTTTTTGTAGTTGAGGAAACAGATCCATCTGTTGTATCAATTCAGGTGAGAAAATCCTTTAGGCAAAAAGAAAATGATAATAAATGGAGTTCTAATCTACTCAGAAGAATGAAGAGCACTGGAAGTGTTAATTAATTGGTCAAATATAAAGTTGTTTGTTTCTGGGCAATAGAACAGATCTCATTTACTTTTTAAAAATTCAAATCAGGGGCGCCTGGGTGGCTCAGTCAGTTAAGCATCAGCCTTCCGCTCAGGTCATGATCCCAGGGTCCTGGGACTGAGCCCCGAGTCGGGCTCCCTGCTCAGCGGGGAGTCTGCCTTTTCCTCTCCATCTGCCACTCCCCCAGCTCATGTTCTCTCTCTCAAATGAATAAAATCTTAAAAAAAAAAATTCAAATCGAAAGATATTAACAGTGGTGCCTGGGTGGCTCAGTTGGTTAAGTGTCTGACTCTTGATCTCAGTTCAGGTCTTGATCTTTTGGTTGTGAGTTCAAGCCCCACGTTGGGCTCCATGCTGGGCATGGAACCTACTTAAAAAAACAAAAACAAAAACAAAACCTCTTAACAGAACGAGTAGACAAGCCAGAGCAAGTTAATGACAGAGCCTGGAATAAAGGCACACTGTGTAACTCTCAGGGAAATTTTCTTTTCATGACCCAGACTAATTCTAGAAAAATATAAGCCCTTCAATGTTTTCCCAAAACTCTAGAGTTACCTGTTATCTCAAATACTACATGGTCAATAGTAATGTCTATGTTAGACTTTTCCCTTAATGGAGTTTCATGTTTTTCTTTTTAAGATTTTATTTATTTATTTGAGAGAGAGAGAGAGAGAGAGAAAGAGAAAGAGAGAGGGTGTGAGAGATCACACTTGAGTGGGGGGAGGGGCAGAGCAAGAGAGAGAATCTCAGGTAGACTCCATGCTGAGGGGTTGTTTTTCAAGGATGGAAGAGAAGTGCATAAAACCACTTCACCTTTTTCAGCCCATGCTAGTGAAAGCTGTAAGAAATCAAACCCTTTATGAATGACTTCTCTTCTTTTGAATATAGTAAGATTTGTATGAGACCTAGCAAGAGAATCAGCATATCTGAATGTTTTATGTATTTGAAAAATAGAAATGTCAGAGCAGACCCACGTTGCATTGGGAAGAATGCAATGAAGGAGGGAATGTTGTCTTACTTTGGGGGCTAGTAGGGTGTTGTTCAAATGCTGATCAGGGAAAAAACAAAAAGAAGGACTTTTCTCGGGCCTCTGAGAGACCCTGACACAAGAAATAGGACAAGAATATGAAGCTGTATTGTGAAGTCTAAAATTTCATGAGCTGCCTTGATGTGTTCAGCTTCACAGGGCTCTGAAGGCCTACCACGTGGTCCCCTGCTGTGGCCAGATACACTCCACACCTCAGGAGTTAGCCTCTCCGTAGGGCTAATCCCCTCTCCCGACTGGACAGTTGCCATCTACCTGGTCATCAACCTAATGGCCTTAGCTGCCCTGACAGCCCACAGAATTATTCAGATAAGCCAATCACACCCTCCTGTGTAAACCGGGGAGCACCTCCCCTCCCTGTTCCTACAAAGCCTGCCTCGTGTGGCCCCTAGTGGTTCACTCAACTCCGGAGTGCATCCCCCATGTGTCCCTGCATAGCACACAGTCTCCTCCACTCCTAGGATGTCAGTACTGGGACCAGTGTTGAGTGGCCTATGTTTGGCCACCTTCTACTATCAGACCACGTATCCCTCCCTCACCACCGGGGTGAATAGAAGACAATGAGAACAGGAGCCCACACTGGTAAGTCAGGAACAGACATTTTTAAGAGCAAATAGTTTCCAAGTAACTTTTTAGTTGAAAAAAATGATCCATTGCAGTCCCTGGGAAAGTAGCTAGGTAAAATGTGTACACGAACATCAACGAATACCGTACAGGCATCAACATCATTACAGCATTTTGCAAGAACACATTAAACACATTAGAACAGTTATTTATTAGGATGCTAGGGGAATGAGAGGTGGGTGCGCAGATACCAGGGAATAAACAAATCACTAAAATCAACCAGAGAGGGGCCTTACATAGACTCTACACCGTAATGTGCCATGAATTGAGGACAGGATAGACACAGCCTCTGTATTCCAGGAACCCTTTGCCCAAAAAAGGCAGTAATTCATGCACATGGTGTGTGTGCACATTTAAAAAATGGCTATTTGTTTTCTGTCTTGGAAATCTACTTTTATGTATTAATCTTACGACCAGTTACTTTATTAACCTATTTTATGTTTCCTATTAGTGTTCAATGTCATTTGCAGGCGAGGTATGCATCCCTGATCATCTGCAAACAAAGATAATGATCTTGTTGCCTCCTTTCTCATATGTGTTTCTCCTATTTCTTTCTCTTCTCTAATTGAAATGGCTAGTACATCTGGAGCAATGTTAAATCATCAATGAATAGTGCCTCCTTTTTTTCCTGACTTTTATGAGGCTGCTTCTGGTGCTTAATGATTAAGGTTGCTGAATACTCTTCTATAAATATTCAGCATTATATTTAATTATGAAGCAATAGAAATATTCTTACAGTCATAGGAAAGGAGTATTTTATTAAGACATGTTCTTTGTCGACTGGGAATGGGAGTTGGATTTTTATCACATGTCATTTTTATACCTCTGGAATTAATTGTGTGGCTTTTCTGCCTTGGCTTCTTCTTAGAGTGACAGATTCTTTTATTTGTATTATTGTTTAGAAGATGCACAGTCTATTTTATAATATGAAATGCAAGCAATCTAAATCTGTAGCTGTTCTCAAATTAATGTGTTGAGGAGCATTACTACATGAACATGCAAGTCTAATAGAAAGAGATGGCCAATAAACTTTGCATGTCCTTTGATGTGTGGCATTCCAGATTCTTTCATTTTGCCTCACAGAGAATGATTCTTTTGGGAAACCTGGCTCAGGCCCCAGCTACATCTCCTCCAGAATGCCTATCACTATTATGGCATGTTTGCTTGTGATACAGTTTTATTTCTGTGCAATCAACAGCATGGATTTCTGTTCCCCCAAGAGGAGCCGTTTCGATGCCTATATTTTGCCCTGATTATGAGCTGCATGATATATTCGTCTGTGTTTACATTGTAAATTTTCTACAATGCTTCCATGATTTATTCAGAATCTGATGTTTGGGAGCAATTACTTTGATATAAAACCTGTAGGCTCAGTGAAGGCGGAGACAGCATCTGTTTTATCTCTAGGGTCTTCCTGGCACAGAGCTTGGTACATAAAAGATGCTCAATAAATATTTGATTATTTTTGTTTGAATTTGTTTTGAAACATTACAGAGGTTATATGGTTCTATCTTTAGAAAATACTAATTTTATAGGAGGCTGTCTTCGAAAGTGCTACTAGGAATGCCATAATCCTATCCTTCGTGCATTTTTCCAGCTTTAATGAGATATAATTGACACATCCCATTGTACAAGTTTAAGATGTCCAGCACGTTAATTTGATACAGTTATATATTGTGAAATGATTACCACCCTGGCGCTAGCGAACACCTGCATCCTCATATAATTACCATTTCTTTTCTGTGGTGATAATATTGAAGACCTACTCTCTTAGCAACTTTCAAGTATGTAAGAGAGTACTGTTTACTCTAATCACCATGCTGTACATTACATCGCCAGAACTTATTTATTTGGTAACTGAAAGTCTGCAAGGGCTTTAAAGGTACTTCCCATGGTTTAATTAAGATTTTATTACTCTTTAAAGTATACAATGCATTTTCATATTTCACTTCAATTGATTTTCACCCAGATCCTTTGGGGTGAGTATCCTTAGTATTCTGTTTTAAATATGAAACAAAAATCACAGAGATCAGGGAATTTACACAAAAGCACTAATTTGGTAATCCCTAAAAAAATATACCCAGCAATTTTAAATCCCAGATCACTGAATCTTCCACTGTATTTTTACAAAATATCCCTGTTCTTTTTATATTCATCTCTAAACATATTTATAAGAAAATAACACTTAAAATAAATACTAAAGTCAATTAGAAAGCCAAAATAACAGACAACAGGTCACACAACAACAGTGTTTGGCCTGAGGGCAACTTTATGGAGAATGAAAGTAGTTTATTATTGGTAGAAAAAAAGTGCATTTGAGATGCTTTCAAATAAGAAAAAAATAGTATTGAACAATTCCAATAAAAAAAAATTACCAGAAAAAAAAAATCAGGTAATGCATTTATAAAAAGTCCCTCAGGGTGGAGACTACATTTTCATCCTTGCTTTTCTTATACCTAGAGCAATTAATATTTGGCATTTAGAACATGCTCAAAAATGTCCTACTGATTACTGAATAAATAATCATAATAATTTACTTCTAGGTTTGTGTAAAACATTTTGAAAGTCACAGTAAAATTTCAAAACGTCTATATTAGGTTCAGGCTCTTTTCATTATTATTAAAAAATCACTGATAGCTTAGTTGTAGATTTAACTTAAATATTATCCCCAAAATGCATCACTTAGAAGTCAACTTTTGTTTATTTTTGTGGTCTTAAGGAGGATAAGGCACAATTTTTCATGTAGAGTTTGATATCTAACTCCTGTGTTTTTTATGACTTCTTTCTGGACTTCCTGCTCTTGAGATTCCCATCTGAGGAGTTAGATGATCTCCCTATGACTTTTTCTTTATTTCTTTTGATGTGACCCTTTCTGCCATGTACACCTCAGAAAGGAAGACATCAGTAGAAACCCAGACTCTGGAGCTCAACAAACCTCACTCTCGGTACAGAAATTAAATGTAGGTATGGGTACAGCAAATAAATGAAATTTGTGTCATTCTATTTAGAATTACATGATCCCAGAGTTGTAAGGAAATGTACACTCAGTTTATTCCAATCACTCATTGAAGGCATAAAGGCGCACTCTAACAGCCTTCCATTGAATGGTATGGTTGGTAATTTTTTTTTTTACTTCATGTGACGTTTTATTTTTTTAAAGATTTTTTATTTATTTGAGACAGAGAGAGAAGGCATGAGTTGGGGGGGAGGGGCAGAAGCAGAGGGAGAAGTAGACCCTTCGATGAGCAAGGAGTCTAGATGCGGGGCTCAATCCCAGGACTCTGGGATCATGACCGGAGCCGAAGGCAGACGCTTAACCGCCTGAGCCACCCAGGTGCCCCTCATTTGATGTTTTAAATTGTAGTGGTAATTCTTGCTTATTTTACCCACTCAAATAATTCAAAGTATAAAGTTAATAATCTGCATAAATTCACACCTTACAATATCAATCCTTTGGAGCGGCTATTATTAGTAGTTGGACATATATCATTTCACATCTTTTTTTATGCTTATGGAAGCATCAATAGGCATACTAAGAATAACTTTCAAACATAGGTCATTCTGACCTTGCACGACTCTTTCAGAAACTTCCTAAAATTTTATGATACCTTAGAAACTGAGATCTATATTAATACCTAATTATTTTTAATAGACAAACTCCATTTTAAAAGAATTGTGCCCTTTGATTTTATTTATGCATAATCATGCTCAATATAAAGGAAACATAGTTTAACTTATACAAAATACTAACACAATTTTTTTAATATTTTTTATTAACATGTAATGTATTATTTGTTTCAGGCATACAGGTCTGTGATTCATCAGTCTTACACAATTCACAGCACTCACCATAGTACTTACCCTCCCCAATGTCCATCACCCAACCACCCCGTCCCTCCCACCCCCCTCCACTCCAGCAACCCTCAGTTTGTTTCCGAGATTAAGAGTCTCTTATGGTTTGTCTCCCTCTCTGGTTTCATCTTGTTTCCTTTTTCCATCTGTTCCCCTATAATCCTCTGTCTTGTTTCTCAAATTCCTCAAATCAGTGAGATCATATGATCCTTGTCTTTGATTGACTTCTTTCACTTAGCATAATACCCTCTAGTTCCATCCACATTGTTGCAAATGGCAAGATTTCATTTTTTGATGGCTGCATAACATTCCATCTCATACACACACACACACACACACACACACACACACACACACACACACATCTTTATCCATTCATCTGTTGATGTTTCCATCCACAGAAGGATGGATACATAATTGCAGTGTATTTATATAATATGATACCATAAAGCAAATCAATGGATTTTAGCTAAATGTTCAACATGGATAAGTATCAGAAAGAAAATACTGAATAAAAAATCAAGTTATAAAGGATATGTGCAATATGCTACCATTTACATAAAGCTACTACCATGGGAAACAATGAGATTATTTATGTTTATTCAGAGATAACTTCACAGGGTAACTTAAAAGTGTTAAAATATTCTTAAGCACATGGAACACTAAATTTAGAGCCAGATTTCTTTGGAAGTGGAAGAAAAGAGAGTGGGAGTGAGAAATGTTCACATTTGATAGCCATGATTGGTTAAATGGGTGTTATGTTTATATGTATGTTGAAATTTTTCCTTAAAAACATCCAATGCAGCAAAACTGTCATCCATCCTTAAAAGGGATAATACCTGTTGCTTAAGATGCACAGCATATGAAGTATTCAGTTTGTATTTAAGGATAATATTGTGCAATATCACTATATACTTAAAACTAAAATCATATTGAGCATAATTAGATGCCCAGAATATGAGAGAAACACTAAAACCTGGAGTCCACTGGGAGGTTGGCAGATTTAGGTCTCTTATCTTAAACCCAGTCCAGGGCACATCTGCATATTTATCATTAAATGGAAGAGTACTTTTCATTCTGTTTGAAATATACGCATTCATTCATTCATTCATTCATGTTCTCTCTCTCTCACTCTCTCTTATTCTTGCTCTGTTTTCATATACAGTCAGAAAATACCTTGAATGATGAGCAGTGGGCTCATTTCTGTGTGCTCCGATTTACCAAGAGTAGTCCCAAATCCAATCCTTCATTTACTTAAACTTAGAAACCTCAGCAGAGGGTAGTTGAATGTCTATTTTTCATAATTTTTTTCCTTTCCTAATTATCTTGAATAATGTTGGATACAACATTATCAAAATCCAAAAGGACTGTGCAGGAGTTCTCAACTACTTGTGTTTCTGAGATTAATGAATACTGGGACTTTGGCTGGCAAAGGCAATGGAATTCACAGTTAACACTTTATACTTTATGGCCATTTACCATTGTTTAAATAGATTTATTGAGTACTCTACCGGCACTAGCTTACATACTCAAAAGGTCTTAGAAGTTTTCGTTAAACCTATAATTTTTCTCAATCACTGGCCCAACATTTCATCATCACATTTGCCCATTCTGCTTTGACAGGCTTTGCCATATACACATAGGTATGTGTGTGTATGTGTGTGTGTGTGTATATATATATATATATAATATGGTATATATGTGTATGTGTGTTACATTGAAGCAAAAGTAAAATCATTAAAATATAAAGTGTCTATTATAACAGCATGTCATAGTAGAAATAAAAGTTTTGAGAAAAGTTGATCTAACCCAAAGTCAACTATCTAATTGGACAGACAGCTACAATTCTATGTCAAAGCCTATTTTAACTCAGTATGTAATTGTTAATTCATAAGGGCTCTAAATCTTACTATTTTGCACAAGACACATCCTTCTTTAATTTATCTGGTCTTTAGATATTATAAGACATTTCCCCATTCTAAACCTAGTCCCAGTAAAACTCCCACTTCCACCAAAACAAAATGAAATGACAAAGCCACTCTCGGATTTTATAGCCTCTCGGTTCCAAGAGTTTCCATTCATGCAACTCCAACCAGATTCTTTCCATTCTAAAATTTGTTACATTTCTGCATTAACTTCCTAATCTTAAACTCAGTTCTAGTGGTTAAGATTGTGGATTATGGAGTCCAAAAACCTGGATTTGAGAAGAGTTTCTGCATTTTCCCGTCTATGAAGTCACACCACATTCTCAATTTTCTTAACCAAAATATGGTGATAATAATGATACCCACTTCAATGGACTGCCATGTGAATTAAATGAGAAATACTCTGATAGTTTTTAGAACTATATCATTTAGTAAATACTCAATGAATTTTAGTCATTACTAGGTCATACTAGGCTTCCCCATTATCATTGGAAAAAGCAGGTTTCTCTTGTAATCTGAAACAAAGCTGTATTTCTTGTCCAATCACTCTGGTTGCCAACATAAGAACACAGGTCTTGCATCCACTGTCTACCAAAACCATCTGCCTCTTTGCTTGACAGTTCTCATCTTTTGTCCATATGTCCAGATTATCCCTCCTTTACATCCCATAACTAGCCAACATCTCAACAAATTCTCTTTCAATTAAAGTTCTACAAAAAATACACTCTTTGTCCTGTTTTCCTCACCAGAATGTAAAGTCCACAACAGCAAGAACAAGGTCTGTTGTATTCACCAGAATCTGGAAAATTCACAAATAACAACAGTAGGCCTTCGGTAAATACTAAATAAGCAAGAGACAAAATAGTGTTTAAGTTCAAAGAGGTTAAAGAACTCATCTGCTTTATTCATTGCAAAACTGGAACAGAGAACAAATCTGAATTAAATAAGTAAAATTTGGAAACTATAAAATAATAATGTATATACATTTGAAATCCATAAAAGACAATCAATGAAGAAGGCAAAAGACACTGATACATCACAAAAGGTGTATGAATGGCAAATACACACATGAAAAGATGTTCAACATTCTTAGTCATCACGGAAAGGCAAATTAAATTTACAATGAGGTACCACTAGAGACCACTAGAATGGCTGGGGGGCGGGGGGCACGGAGACCAAGGGACCAAGGGCTTTAGGTTGTGGAGAAACTGCAACTCTTGTTCTGCCAGAAGAAATATAAAATGGTACAATGACTTCAGAAAGCATTTTGGCGTTTCCTTAAAAAGTTAAACATATACCTTTCGCGTGACCTCACGCCACTTCTAGGTATTTATTCCTAAGAAATAAAAGCAGGTATTCACTCAAAAGCTTGTACATGAATATCCATACCCAGTTTATTTGTAAAACCCTGAAGTGAAAACAACCCAAAGGTCCGTTAACAAACTACAGTATACCATAAAATGAAATACTACTCGCCAGTAAGAAGCAATGAACTAATGATACATTCAACATGATTCAATCTCAAAATCATTATGCTGAAAGAAGCCAGACAGCAAAGCGCATATACTCCATCTATATAAATTTGTAGGAAATTAAAATGAATCTGCAGTGACAGAAAGCAGAGTGGTGGTTGTCAATGGACACTGATGGAGGAAGGGATGGATTGCTAATGGGCACAAGGAAATTTGGGGGAGAGATGGAAATGTTTGCTATCTTTTTTGTGGCAACAGTTTCATGAGTATACACAGAAGTCAGAACTCATCAAATGGTACGCTAAATATGTGCATTTCCTGGGCCTCAATTATACCTCCATAATCCTGTAAGAGTCACTTCAACCTTGTGTTCAATAACTATGACAAGATAAGAATAACATCTACCATTCAGTACATTAACTTTTGCTAGAAAAGTTCTATGCTCTTCCCAGGGCAAATTGTCTTCACATCCTGCTTCAGCCCATGTTTCCCCCCCAAAACAGTGCTTGAAATGAATAGCTTGAGTGTATGTGTTTTTGGAAATGGTTGTAGGGAACAAGAATTGCAAGCAAGAGATGCATAAAATAGGTGAAGGGGATTAAGAGGTACAAACTTCCAGTTATAAAATAAGTCATGGGGATGAAAAGTACAGGATGGGGAATACAGTCAATAACACCGTAACGATGTTGTATGGTGGTAGATGGGAACTACTCTTATGGAGAGCACAGCTTAATGTATAGAATTGTCAAATCTCTGTGTTGTACACTTGAAATTAATATAACACTGTATGTCAACTGCACTTCAATTTAAGAGAGAGAGTTGCAAGGGATACTAGAAAAGTCAAACAGGAAAAGAGGGAAAGCCAATCCAAGGGTAGCTGCTATGACCTAATCTGTCTGGAGATCCCTAGGGGCCTCCAATTTGTCACCCTGAACTTTCTGGTATGCATATGTGCTACACCAGCTAGCCTGGCTTCCACAGGCCTCCCACAAGGTCACATAACTCACAACATACCTGAAGAAGCTGAATCAAGATTCCTATCAAGCTACACCTTGTTGAGTCAATGGCTGGAGGCAAAAAGATGAGCTGAGAGGTGAGACATGGCACAGAAGATGCCAGACACATATCCTTGGAAAATAAGTACCGTTAACACCTATTTTTAACAATGACTGAGTGGAAGAATGGAGCGATTTAACAATTTCTCAAAGGTTACATGTTTGCAAGTGGAGACCTTGATCCCAACACTTATACACGATCTTAATAAAGTTTATTCACTTCTTATCCAGTCCTTCCTGGGACTGCTTCCTCACTTGATTTCAATTCAATGTTCCTGTGAAAATATTTGTTATTTATAAAATTTATCAAATACAGATAATGCAGATAAGGCTAAAATCCTCCTTGACCACCACTCTCAGGTTTTACTTCCTTCCACAGAATTAGATACTATTATCAGATACGTATGCTACCAGACCTTTTTCAAAATATTTCCCTGTATTACTGTATGCATGTAAACAGATTTATACACACACATCAATTTATATAGATTAGTATTTAGTAGTATGTATATATTTACACATAAATGATATTGTACAATACTTTGAGAATCTCACCATATAAGCATGCACACGTTCTCTCATTATTTTTAATTGCTGTGAGATATTCCATGATATGGCAATATCATATTTTGACTAGTCCCATTCATACAAATGGGCTTTTTTCAATTTTACTATTTTAAATTCCAGGGCCATACCGAGAAGTAAAAGAACTGTGTTCAAGGACACATTCCTCACTCAAATGGAACTGATACAATCAGATTATTTTTGGCCTATTCCTGGCTCCCTAAATCTCTAAATGATAAGTAATGTAGTTATTTATTATTTAGGTCACATATCATGTCTTTATCTCATTTTAAAATACATTTTAGGGACTTTATATAGAGTTATGCATCTCAGGAGACAAATGGATAAAGCTAACATTCCTTCTTTTAAGACTAAATTTGATCTCTAAACAAGTTTGTTTTTATTACTAATGTTAACCTGCTTTGAAATAAGAAAAATTAGAAAGTCAGTCTAAGTAACAGTAATTCAACTAATGAATTGGAATGCCATACTACTATTACCTAGGCAGTATCTATATTTAAGTAACCAAGCTTCATTTATGCTTGATGACTAGCACTCACAGATGAACTGTCAGCTTAAAAATTTCAGATGTCTTCCAAACAGGTTGCAGTGGAGCAGAAATCACACTTTGAAAGCATTATCTAATTATGTATGGAAAGGAAAATATTAATTACAAGGAGAATTGCTCAAATGCAGCGAATTTCAACCTAACTTTGTCTATAGGACAATACAGTCAAACATTTCTGATATTTGCTACTCTGTATACCAAGATAAATTAATGATCTTTAGGTTCTTTCACTTTTTACTTAATTGAGCTAATCTTCATTAAATATGTCTTAAAGGATAATTAGGAATGAATATAAACCAAGAAAATACAGAATCCAAGAATTCCTCAAGTTATTTTCCCATTAAACAGATACAGAAATGCATTATTATTTTTCACATTTCTTATAAAACCTTTTCTAAATAAAGGATATACACTCCTAAGAGTAAAGGTTTTTACTGAACAAATTATATGGTATAGTCTTATATCCCCTGATATAGTCAATTTTTAAAGTTTGTGACTGAGCACATTTCATTATTTTTGACACTGTGAAGCACAAAGACCAAACATATGTCCCCCTTTCAACAGCTGCAAAGAATCATATGTGCATATTATGACTATCACCTTCATTTTAATTTTTTACTTACATTCTTCTCTTATCTCGATTGCAAAATCTCTCACTATCATTATTTTAAATTCTTATTCTAAAGAATTATATATCATTTTTTGGAATGTAGCTAGTACTATGTAACATAGTAGTTTCCATCGTCAACCACACTTCTTCATTTTTTCCTGCATCCATACCTTTGGTTATGTGACTTTGGAGTTCCTCCCCTTAACTTTGGGTGCAGCCATGTGTAATTGCTTTGTCCAATTGATTGAGAGATATAAAGTGTTCGAGTTCAGAGCCCTGGCCTTAATAGATTTTATCCATTTTGACAGGCATTCTTGGGATTCTGTCATTGCTATTGGAAGAATATTCCTGGATAATATGATCCAAGGTGAATGGGAAACACATACAAAAGACTCAAAGAACTAGAGTATGAAAGAAAGCCTCTTTAGCTGTTGTAGCCCAAATAAGTGGAACCAGAGACATGTAACAGAGCCCAGCTGACACACCAACACCTAGCTAAATAAGGTCCTTTTGTTATTTCCCATAGGAGTGAATAAATTGTTAAATGTCATTGACATTTTTTGTTTCCCTTTTTTTGAAAATGTTTTAGTTTCTTTGTTACACAGCATTATTGCAGCAATAGCTAACTGATGTTTGTATTGTGTGTTTTGTGTGTGTGTGTGTGTGTTTTCTCCTAAATTTGCATGCTGTTGAATTCTGTTGTCCAGTTATGTCTCACCCAGCTCAAAAGGGCTGAAATACTAATAAACATTAAGCTATTAGCAAATGGATTTTACTTGTTACAGATGAGTAATCCAATGACCTTGTTTCAAGCCTTAGCTCCAGAGCCTATCATTCACAAGATGTTATGACTTTAAGTGATAGTTTACCATGCTGAACTTCGTTTTATCGTCCAAATGTTTTATCGTCCAAATGCAGTGGATACTTGAATATTTGGCCTCAAGCGCAACCTCAGGATCTTCAATAGAGTCATAGGGTATAATCAATTAATGATATTGCCATTACTACATGGTTGAAAGAAAAAAGTGGGTTATCTGCTAGGTATTTGCCTTCCCTCTAAATATCCCTCAAACATCACCTATTTACTTATTCAGTTTTATGGCTAACAACACATAACTCCCATACCCCATCTTACTTAAATGAAAATTTCTATAAAAATCAAACATTATAAAGAACCAAGGTCAGTAACATTTATACAAGCACCTGATTTAGAATCCTAGTCTCATGGTACAGTCCATAAAGATCATTTCATCTATCACTCTTATTTAACAAGTGAGATACTGAGAACGCAAAAGTTAAATAGTTATTCCATGGTGACAAATTTATCTAGTAGCAAAAATCAAATAGGAATCTCCTCCTTACCCCTAGTCCAACACTCTAACCAGGAGGCTTCTCTAAATCTCTTCTGGCCTAAAAGTCATTTCCATGATTTTACTAACTACTGCTTTATGGAGACTTGGTCTTAATTTATAGCCCTTTACAACAGAGTAATGGCTTTAAAAAAGAAGGATTTTACACATTTGGGAAATAAACTCACAGTTAACCAATAAATCCATATTTTCTACATTACTGAATACGAAAAAGCAAAGACTAGAAAAAGTTAAAGTATCTTCCAATGTTTTAATTAAAAGTCTAAGTATCTGATCATCTTTTTTGTTTTAACTAAGCCTCTCATTAAAGATTATGTAAATCTTACTTCTAATGTAACTCTTGATGTGAGTTTCTAGAGAAAGAGGCTATAAAAGAATTCCATATGAGCTTAAATTTATGATTCCTCCATGAGGAAAAAAATAGATTCTGAAGTGTGCTTTCAAAGGTGTGGGATAGGTGAGCCTCTTAGAATTACTCTAACTCCAAAATAATTACAAAGAAAAACAAATTGTACAGGTTTGGGAATAAAGAGAAGAAAAAAGGATGAATTAACAGTATCAATGTACAGCTCATCTAGTACAGGTTTCTGAACTTGGTTAATTGAAGAATTGGGTGTATGTCTGCACTGGATCCAATGCTGATTTAATTTGAGAAATAAATATATTGTTAAGGGGATGTGGAGATAAACCCCAGGGAAGGTTAAACAATGTTACAGCCACTGTCCGGTGGCTTCACTGACTTCAAGATACAGAAAGATAATTTGAACAGAGAAGATACAGAATTATATGTGGTGTCTGATTCAGGGAGCTAATGGTGCATCCAAGAAGGGGGTCAGAACAAAACTGTAAGTCAGCTAATGCACTTAAGAAAATGTGTTTTCTGGTGTTAGACTTCCAATAGTGTTTTGACTTGACATCTAGAGTTTTCTGATTATATTTGTATCAGACCACTGTTTTCTGATTAATTCTAACAATTTATATCCCTCCTTGCAAAATCTGTGCTTGGGCACAAGTGAGTGTATGCGTGCGGGCAGAAGCATATGCAGCACAAATGGGTACCAATTTCTCCTTACCCTGCTACTTCTGCAATGCACCATTTCTACAGATATGATACTAACTGCATAGATCTGATGTTCAAAAAGTCCATTCTTTTGCTCCATGGCCACCATCTGGCACTACCACCAAAGCCAGCTATCCTATAGATTCATTCTTCATAGCCTAGGAATCTAGATTTGAAAGAAAGATTCACAATAATTTAGAGCCAATACTGGGAAAGCAGTGTAAGTGGAATCCAACAGGCCTTTTTAAAAGACCCAGTATTTACCTAATGCTGTGTTGGGTGCTGGAAATAGAAAGATGAATAAGGCACAATACTTAACCTCAAAGAGGTCACAGTCATGGGCTGTCCTGATGGTGTGTCAATAGGGTTTATTTGATATACGAAGAGTGGAAAGCCATTAAATTAATAGTTAAAGGGGTTCCTAAGGTAGGGTAAAGCAAAATTTTCATCTTCCTTGGCATTTATTGACAGGTAGAAGTAGCAGTCAGTGTATAGTAACCATTTACCCCTTACAGCTAGTCCTATAAAGGATTTGAGGCTGTTACACATATAATTGACCCATAAAATTGCACTCTTATTTTTCCTGCCTTGTCAGTCATGAAGAAAGTAGATTATCCCCACCCTAACTTGTTCTGGAGATACCTCTTAACTTGATCTTCTGTAATTGCTCTTCTTAAATATATTTTAATTCACATTTTTAAAAATTATAAAATATTTATTATGAAAAGTTCAGACTATAAAGAGGAAAATATTTTTTAAGAATCCTAATTCCAACACTCAAAGAAAGAAAATAATGACACATGCCTATTCATTTGGTCATTCATTTATAATTTCAACAAATATTACTAAAGGCCTACTATGTGCTCTACTTGATGGCCTTCTGGATTTCATCCTTGCATAAATATGCATTTAACAAGTAACTTCCACAAAACTGGGATCATGTTGTATTCTGTTATATAAGCTTGAAAATATATGTGGTAAATATTTTCATGTAGCATTAAACATTGTTACACTTATCCAGATAGTCACGGTCTTAATGTCAGCACAACCCCCTCACAGCGTACTGGCCACAAGGAATGGCTATACCTCTAGGCACTGCTTTCAGTGTTAAACATCGATAATGACCAAAGCAAAAAACACCTTCCTGAAATTAGGTGGAAGCGTCTTGAGAACAAGGACAATGTATCACATTTTCTTTTGTCTACTATAAAAGATTAAGTATGTAAAAATTGATAAATCTCTGAATTACTACCAATTTGTCATTTTATTTAATCTTCTAGGAGTACTTCAAAGTACTTGTATTATCTTATCTCTATCATGTATTTTTATCACAAATAACATTGCTTTAATACACTCTTACCAATTAATCTGTTTAGGGGCGCCTGGGTGGCTCAGTTGTTAAGTGTCTGCCTTCGGCTCAGGTCGTGATCCCAGGGTCCTGGGATCGAGCCCCGCATCGGGCTCCCTGCTCAGGGGGAGGCCTGCTTCTCCCTCTCCCACTCCCCCTGCTTGTGTTCCCTCTCTCGCTATGTCTCTATCAAATCAAATAAATAAATAAAATCTTTTAAAAAAACCAATTAATCTGTTTAGTTTTTCTTTTTATCTATCCCCAGACAAGACAGCATGCTCCCCATTCCCATTGGGTCTCTTTATTATACAAGTAAGATACCCTCTTCTAAATGCACTTTCCCACCATATTATAATCGTCTGTTTACCTATCTGCACTATCCAGCCCTGACTAGATTATAAACTCCACTGAGGCAGGGGCCACATTCATATAGATTATCACTGCACCATTAATGTCTGTAATTAAGTGTGTAATAATTAGTTGAGAGAAAGGTGAAAAGTTGAAATGTTCTGGATCATCATGGTAGTAGTTAGGCTAGAAAGCTCATGTGGAAAGTGCCAGAAGTTTACAAAACATCTGAATGTATGATGATCATCCTGTCCATAGGGATCTATCTACATGGAGACATATCCCCCAACGACTTTCTTCCCCACGTCTACCTCCAGTACTCCAACCAACCACATTTGGGGAACTGGTTGGTTCTTCCCCTAAAAGGAAGCCTGTCCTTGAGATGATTTTAAAAGACTTTTTGGGGTTTCTTTTTCTAGATTCCTGACTCATACAGTAATCTCTCATTCCTGATCTACTGTCTGCTTTGAAGGAAGAGAGGCACACAGACAAGTGTTCTGAACACTGGTTTCTGGCTACGTCCTCATGTTCTATAGCTGTGCGCTCTCTCACTCCGACTGTTTTCCCACTCAGCTTGGAAAATAGGAGTGATGTGAGGAAGGGAGGACGTGGTGTCATTAAGCCCTACATGTGAATCTTGACCTTACCATTATTGAGGAGAGAAGACACGTTTATCACAACTTTCCTGACCCTAACATCATCAACTATCAGAAGAGGCATTTTCCACAGGTTGTTGTGAACATGAGAATAGATCATATGTGTCTGATACATACCAGGAGTCCAGAAATATTAATCCACTTTCTATGCCATGATGACCAACAGCACCCGGGGCTACTTCCAGTCCTGCCCGATTTGCCCTCGCGGTTATTATTCAGAGCTTTGGTCTTATCGCATTCTCGGTGAATCTCTAACTCACCACTGCCCACGCTTCCGCCTCAACCATAACCTCTGCATGACTGATTCACTATATCCATGGGACAGGTTAGAAAAATTACCTTAAAAATGTGAGCAAACTAAATACAAAAGCTTAATACCCCAAAGGAACAAATCTGGTTTATTTTCCAGAGTGATTACACAGACCTCATGCTTACCTTCTAAATCAAATCCATCAACAATTTTTAAACAGGTTCCTATGAATGTTGTAACTTTGTATTAGAGCCCTTGTTCTATTTTGTAACAGTGAAGACCATGATTAATGCCGTCTTAAAAAGTTCAATTACAGTTTTATTGTTTCTGTCAATTTTATATTACTAGTACATAAGGTTTTTTAGCAGCTTATCCACTTTTAAATGCACAGTTCACTAGTGTTACATCTATTCAGACGGATATTCAGAATCAGATCTTTTCATGGTCTCAGAGGTTAATATACGTAACATACTGATTTTGGTTGTCTTTGCGTTTTCTCTAAGACTAAGGAACATATAAGAGTGAAGTTTTTTTCTGATAATTTTAAAGTCAAATTAAACGTTAACAGTGAGAATCTAAAGGCAGTGCTAATTGTCATTAAAATTCCAATTCCCTTATTAAACATATCTTGAATTCATAAAATATACATTTTCAGAAGGAAAATGTTTTCTCTAAGACTCCTAAATGTTACCTGTCTTTGTTTTTTTAAGTAACGTAAAGATAGGACTTTAAAGACTGAAAAAAGCACTCCATCTTTTTTTATTTTTTCAAGTTTTTATTTAAATTCTAGTTCACATATATGGTAAAACTGGTTTCAGGTGTAGAATTTAGTGATTCATCACTTACATTTAACACCCAAACACAGCATCTTTTAAAATTTTCTGAAAGGGTAAGCCTTCTTTGGGTGATACAGCTAATTAAAGAATAACAACATATGTAGGTAAATATTGATATGGACAGATATAGAAAAATAACTACCAATACCTGTATATCATTTTAACTCATATATAATGATTATAGCAATCTGGGGGAGAACCAATAATAGGCCAGTCTACCAGCAAACATCCTTGCTTCCTGATGCATGCAGATTCCGTTAATCTTTGTATGCTTAATCACACTCTTCATTCTTCACCTCACTCTTGGTGTCCTTTAGAAATCCTTTCCAATCCTCCCCCATAACCCCTACCCCCAAAGATTGACCTCAGGGTAGAGCTAATTAACATGCTCTGCCCTTCATTACTGGAAAACTTGTTTCCATATTTGTTTTTTTTGTTTGTTTGCTCCTTGTTTCCTCTAATGCTATAATTATGAAGCCAGTCCACTCAGCAAAGCAAGTGTTTGTAGTTTACACAACGAAGCTTGGGCTGAGCCCTTTTATCTACATGATACATTCTCCTGGGGAGATGCTTAGCCACCTTCACTCTTGTGCTTAAAATTAGGCAAATATTCCAGTTTTGTTTTCTCTCTATTTTTTGTCTTGTTTTTTCTTCTCCCCTACTTTGTCTCATGTGCAGTTTCCTAATGAATTAGTTTAATTCCTTCATCTTACCTAACCTTCATGCTTTTCCTCCTCCTACATAATGGATTTCTCTAATCAATGTATCTCCCTCAACAGCATGATCAAATCTGACAGCCTTTTTCAAATCTTCCACTCAGTTACTTAAATTTATTCCCTCACCAACAGTTTGAGAGTATATGCTTTTCTGTATACTGCAGAACTATGTAAATTCAAACTTTTTAAAATTTTTGCAAATCTGATAATAGTATTTCATAGTTTGATGTAAAACTTCTTTAATTACCAAGGTTTATGTTTTCACATCTTTTTGTATATTTTTAGGCACTTTTACTTCTCTCAATATTGTTTTCCATTCTTTGCCCACTTTTCTAATAATTTATGTTTCTTTTCCAACGGATTCTTGAGCTTGTCATAAATATAGAAAATCAGACCTTTGCAACTTTAAGAAAAACAGTATCTCAATGACAAATTTTGAGTGGTGATTTTTTTCCTGGAATGGAGAGTACTTTTTATAAATGTATACTTAGTTCTTCATTATAATAGGACTTTCTAAAATATCTTTTGATACTTTTTTTGTCCTGGTTTTATGGCCTTTTCTAACTTCTGGGATATTAAAAAATCTTATAATTATTTATCTTTGTCTCCATAATTATCTTATCTTTGTATCTAATATCTATTGTGCCTTACTCTTTGTTTTCCCTCTCTGAATTCCCTGCAATTATTTCCAGACTTCCCTTTGTGATTAAGTTAGTGCTCAACTGTTTCTGTTCTGTCCCTTGATCTGTGTAAATTTTTAATTAGTCCTGTTTGTAGTGTTTGAATCATTTTCATAACTCTCTCATCTGCAATTTCAGCTAATTCTGTACATGCATCTACCCACCCCCCCATACACATACGATCTTGAAGTCCTTGTTTTATTTAATTCATGTTCTCAGTAACTTAGTAATATGAGGTAGCCTCAAAAAGCTTCCTTCTTTGTTTTGTTTATCTGGTTTTGTTTGAGCAATGTTTTCTAATGCTTTCCAGAACTGACCGTTCCTCTGTCTTTGGTTTGCCTTCTGTCTTTTTCTAATCCGATTTTGCTTTGGTATGTCCATGTAGCTTTCATAGTCTTTCTGTGGTTTTTCTTTCCTTTTGCCAATTCTAAAATAACTTCACCAGCAATGTAGACAATTGAGTCCTAAACAGATAAAATTAGTACAATATGTGATAAAAGTTTACTTATGATGTTTATGTTCACTATCAGAATTAACATACCAAAGAGAAATCTTCATTCCTACCATCAAGATTTGCTTGCTGTTCTTACTGAGATTCAGCCATTTTTCTTGAATGAATACTCCCAGGTTGCTCCAAGTCTTTAGTTAATTCCCAGAGTTTTGAAAAATTCAATCCTGATATACTTGACTTTTTTTTTTTCATTACTTTTGTGGAAGGGTGAATTTTTAGAGGTCCTTACACTGCCACTGTCATGATGTCACTCACTTCTCTTAAGGCTTTGATAAGCCTTGAACCACAAGGACGCTGTAGCCTGGATAATGGAGTGTATTCCTCTGGGAAATTCTCTATGCCTGGAGACAGGTTTGGAAGCATTTGATGAAGGTGCCCTTTCATCCCCGCAAGAGACCACATAGCCCTAGAGTTCAGCACTTGGAGGGACTCTCAAGCTTGGGGGGAGGGGCACGTGATGCTACTGAATCCTTCTCCCTAGAAGACTACTAAGATTTTTTTCTTCTTATTCGTCTTCCGCTTGATTTCATCCTCTTGGAGCATCTCTAAAGGAATTTGAGCCAAGACCACTTGATCTCTGCTGCACTTCTGATGGTACTCAATGATCTTAAATATAAATCAAGGTTTTATAGTATTATATGTGGAACATAAAAATAATATTTCTTTGGCTTCTGTAGAAGCTAAAAACCATGTTATTTCGCTTAATATGATTTGTCTTTAAATTTATCCTAAGGATCTGGATTTTTTTTTTTCTTTACTTGCATCTTAAGCTGGCCTACTTTCTCAGGCAAGGCTTATATTTATCCATGCTATCTCCATTTCCCCCTATGTTTTGACCTCTCAAGGAGACTACTTAGTAAAGATTCAACTATACCAGGAAATACCTTAGAGAGAGGGACAGTAAATAATATCTGCAAATAAGTCATTTTTATCTAAACAAACAATTCTAAGGAAGACTTTTTACTCTTACCTTATAAGATCACTTCCCTCTACATCAAATTTAGAAAGAGAACGCCTCTCAACCTAGATCATGCTCCCCAAACCAGAGGACCAAACCTAAATTTCAGAAATTCCAGGCAAACTATTAATCATCCAGTAGCGGATCAAAGAAGGAAAGCAACCTACTCTTTAATGCCATGTATATGGGGCTGTTCATATTAAATAATGTGACTTTTATTTATACCCACACTTTGTTTCTATCCATGCTTACATATTTATGAAAAACTGATAGCAAAAAGGACCTTCACTCAGCTCATTTTGACCTCAATAATCAAAGCATTATAGACAAGAGGACATGTAGGCTTAAGGTATCACTTTGAAATATAGTCATCCTTAACACAGAGTTGCATTTATATTAGTAGCAATGACAACTGCAGTGACCCCTTGCAGGATGTCTTTGTGTATCTTGACTGTCACCACGCTGGTCTGGCTACCATCTTATTTGGTCAACTCAAGCAACCTCTAAACTGACTTAACTGAATCCACTCCCACCGTTCTCCAGTTCACCCTCCAAAGGGTAGCCAGGGAGATCCTTTAAGAATACACACCTGATCATTCCATATTTCTGCTTAAAAACCTTCAGAAGATCCTCACTGTTCCAGTACATGGATCTGGCAAGAATTTGAATCGGACACCCCAGCCTACCTCACCAGCTTGATTTTTAAGCCACTCTCTTTGTATTTTCTGACAACCAACCTCACATTATTTTTTTCCCATAGTACACGCTTATTTTTCCCACCTCAGAACACTGGAACATGCCCCTTCCTCTGCTTGGAGCTGCTTCCTTCTGTGTCTAATTAATTCTAACTCAACCTTCAGAGTTCATCTCAAGTGTCACTTCCTTAAGATAACCTTCACTACCTTCCTAATCCAAATCAGAACTTTGTCCTTCTCAGCAATACCACAGTTGTAAATAATTGATTGCACAATTTGGTGTTAGTGCCTATTTCCTCCAAAAGAATGTAAGTTCCACAGGTGCTGGGACTTCACCTTGGTCATTACTGCATTCTTACTTCCCAGCACAGAGTACTTAGTAACTCTATGAATTAAATGTATAAATAAAACTCACGAGTAGGATTTATAAATGAAGTGAAAGCTGAAGAGTTCAAAAAGGTGTTCATATACTTTCTCTTATTTCTCTACCTCCTCCCAAAAAAATTTTTATAGTAAATAACAGTATTCCCATTTGAAAGATGAGAAAACTGAGGGTAAACAAATTTCTTTCTTAGGTGAGACCAATAGTTCACTCTGCTCAGTTTTCCTCTGACAATAACATTAAGAAACATTTTGTGGGGGTGCCTGGGTGGCTCAGTCTGTTGAGTGTCCGACTCTTGGTTTCAGCTCAGGTCATGATCTGAGTCATGGGACAGAGCCCCGCATTAGGCTCCATGCTCAGTGGGGGGGTCTGGTTGAGATTCTTCCCCTCTCCCTCTCCCATCACTATCTTTCTCTAAAATAAATCTAAAAAAAAAAAAAAAAGAAATATTTTGTGAATAAATATCATTGTCTACCACCAAAGGTATATAATACAATTGGATAAACTTATTTTCCTTAGTATGATCTAGAATTGTCATCATTAGTCTAGACCCATCTTAAAATAAATCATATTTGCTTTAACTTATATAATTTCTTAGGACTTAGATTTAGTCCTACTGATTTACAATACAACTTCATTTATTCTAAAATGGTATCTTGTTTTTTTATGGCAAATAAATGTAATTAAAATCTCTTTTTTAATTTTCAGTGTTTCTATGTTCAATGAACACCTCTACTAATTTAATAACATCAAATAGAAATTATGTATCCATAATATGAATATCAGCATAGAAGCCAAAGTACTGCAGAAGAGAAATTAGGGTGGCTTTGTTATGGGGATATGTGTGTGTTTGCATATGTGTGTGTGTGTACAAATTTAATTCCCTTTTACAATCTAAATGTCATCTTTAAGCATTTACTCTACTTCCTCTTCTTGCCTAGTGAGTCTAAGGCAATTTCTCCTTTGGTACTTTTATTAATATGCCTTAAGTAACAGTTTCAGTGTGTTCAATCATGAAATCCCTCTTCCAGTTTCCTCTAAAACTTATAAAATAGGCAACTCTGAAGCTTCAAATGTTTAAACCCTCAAAAAACATTTGACATTTAGAAAGTAGGTCAGGTGCCCTATCTCAGCTTTGACACACACACTATTCATAAACAATTTAGCCACTGGCGCCACAGATGAACATTTAAATCTGTTTCTAATACTCCTTTTATGTTTTTCTACTTAAGGGAATAGAGCTTTACATAATGCTGAGCATGAAATGAATTTTATAAGCCCAACCCATAGCCTTATTTCAATACTTTTAACAAACTCTTTTCTCTCAGTTTTGTTGGCATTTTCGAAAGGAGAAAAGAGAGATCAGAATTTGAGTCCTATTTCTACTTTCTAATTATTGACTTTGGGCATATTAGTAATCTTCTTTGTGAGTTAATTTCCACATCAAAAAGAAGATAATAATTACACAAAGATGTCCAAGGGCCCAAATCACAATGAACATCACAATACACAAGACTTTATTTTTTTTATTATGTTATGGTAATCACCATACATTACATCATCAGTTTTGGATGCAGTGTTCCATAATTATTTGCGCACAACACCCAGTGCTCCATGCAGAACGTGCCCCCTTTAATACCCATCACCAGGCTAACCCATCCCCCCACCCCCCTCCCCTCTATAATCCTCAGTTTGTTTTTCAGAGTCCATCGTCTCTCATGGTTCGTCTCTCCCTCCGATTTCCCCCCCTTCATTCTTCCCCTCCAGCTTTTTTTTTTTTTAACATATAATGTATTATTTGTTTCAGAGGTACAGATCTGTGATTCAACAGTCTTGCACAATTCACAGCACTCACCATAGCACATACCCTCCCCAATGTCTATCACCCAGCCACCCCATCCCTCCCACCCCCCACCACTCCAGCAACCCTCAGTTTGTTTCCTGAGATTAAGAATTCCTCATATCAGTGAGGTCATATGATACATGTCTTTCTCTGATTGGACTTATTTCGCTCAGCATAACACCCTCCAGTTCTGTCCATGTCATTGCAAATGGCAAGATTTCATTCTTTTTGATGGCTGCATAATATTCCATTGTGTGTGTGTGTGTGTGTGTGTGTGTGTGTGTGTGTGTGTATACCACATCTTCTTTATCCATTCATCTGTCGATGGACATCTTGGCTCTTTCCACAGTTTGGCTATTGTGGACATTGCTGCTATAAACATCGGGGTGCACATACCCCTTCAGATCCCTACATTTGTATCTTTGGGGTAAATACCCAGTAGCGCAATAGCTGGATCATATGGTAGCTCTATTTTCAACTTTTTGAAGATCCTCCATACTGTTTTCCAGAGTGACTGCATCAGCTTGCATTCCCACCAACGGTGTAGGAGGGTTCCCCTTTCTCCGCATCCCCCCCAACATCTGTCATTTCCTGACTTGTTAATTTTAGCTATTCTGACTGGTGTGGGTTATATCTCACTGAGGTTTTGATTTGGATTTCCATGATGCCGAGTGATGTTGAGCACTTTTTCATGTGTCTGTTGGCCATTTGGATGTCTTCTTTGGAAAAATGTTGTTCATGTCTTCTGCCCATTTCTTGATTGGATCATTTGTTCTTTGGGTGTTGAGTTTAAGAAGTTCTTTATAGATTTTGGATACTAGCCCTTTATCTGATATGTCATTTGCAAATATCTTCTCCCATTCTATCGGTTGTCTTTTGGTTTTGTTGACTGTTTCTTCTGCTGTGCAAAAGCTTTTTATCTTGATGAGGTCCCAATAGTTCATTTTTGCCCTTGCTTTCCTTGCCTTTGGTGATGTTTCTAGGAAGAAGTTGCTGTGGCTGAGGTCGAAGAGGTTGCTGCCTGTGTTCTCCTTTAGGAGTTTGATGGACTCCTGTCTCACATTTAGGTCTTTCAACCATTTTGAGTCTATTTTTGTGTGTGGTGTAAGGAAATGGTCCAGTTTCATTCTTCTGCATGTGGCTGTCCAATTTTCCCAACACCATTTGTTGAAGAGACTGTCTTTTTTTTCCATTGGACATTCTTTCCTGCTTTGTCAAAGATTAGTTGACCATAGAGTTGAGGGTCCATTTCTGGGCTCTCTAGTCTGTTCCATTGATCTAGGTGTCTGTTTTTGTGCCAGTACCATACTGTCTTGATGATGACAGCTTTGTAATAGAGCTGGAAGTCTGGAATTGTGATGCCGCCAGCTTTGCTTTTCTTTTTCAGCATTCCTCTGGCTATTCGGGGTCTTTTCTGGTTCCATACAAATTTTAGGATTATTTGTTCCATTTCTTTGAAAAAAGTGGATGGTATTTTGATGGGGATTGCATTGAATGTGTAGATTGCTCTAGGTAGCATTGACATCTTCACAATATTTGTTCTTCCAATCCATGAGCATGGAACGTTTTTCCATTCCTTTGTGTCTTCCTCAATTTCTTTCATGAGTATTTGATAGTTTTCTGAGTACAGATTCTTTGCCTCTTTGGTTAGATTTATTCCTAGGTATCTTATGGTTTGGGGTGCAATTGTAAATGGGATCAACTCCTTAATTTCTCCTTCTTCTGTCTTGTTGTTGGTGTATAGGAATGCCATGGATTTCTGTGCATTGATTTTATATCCTGTCACTTTACTGAATTCCTGTATGAGTTCTAGCAGTTTTGGGGTGGAGTCTTTTGGGTTTTCCACATAAAGTATCCTATCATCTGCAAAGAGTGAGAGTTTGACTTCTTCTTTGCTGATTCGGATGCCTTTTATTTCTTTTTGTTGTCTGACTGCTGTGGCTAGGACTTCTAATACTATGTTGAATAGCAGTGGTGATGGTGGACATCCCTGCAGTGTTCCTGACCTTAGGGGGAAAGCTCTCAGTTTTTCCCCATTGAGAATGATATTCGCTGTGGGTTTTTCATAGATGGCTTTTATGATATTGAGGTATGTACCCTCTATACTTATACTCTGAAGCATTTTGATCAAGAAAGGATGCTGTACTTTGTCAAATGCTTTTTCTGCATCTATTGAGAGGATCATATGGTTCTTGTTCTTTCTTTTATTAATGTATTGTATCACACTGATTGATTTGCGGATGTTGAACCAACCTTGCAGCCCAGGGATAAATCCCACTTGGTCGTGGTGAATAATCCTTTTAATGTACTGTTGGATCCTATTGGCTAGTATTTTGGTGAGAATTTAATACACAAGACTTTTTAAAGTTTCAAAACCAAGCTCTGAATTTATTGTACTATTGAAATGGTATAAATGGGCCTAAGTGACTTACCTATGTTGTTGTTGTTGTTGCTTACAAGCAACAACATGTGCAATTTTCTCCTTCTCTTGCAGTATTTTCTCAGTCAAGTCAGTGCTATTCTTTGGGGTAATTACTTTAATCTAGATCTGTAATACTATTACTCTTCCTATAAACACTACCCTGTTGTTTTTTCAGGTAACTTTCTAAGATTGTCCATCTATTCCATTTATATTACAATCCCTGAATCACAGAATTCTTCTACTATTGCTTTGCCTTTCTAAAGGAATTGTATACTTTATGTAATAATTAAAACCTCTCATATTTTATGAGAGAGAATATATAGCTCTGTAAAAATTTGAGATCTATCTTGTACAGAGGTTAAGAAAAAAAATGAAAAGTAAATTCCTTTCCAAAAAGATGTAGCAAAAATTATATGAACATAATCATGTCATGTGAAAATAGTGACAGCTTCTTGTCCTCTTTTATTTATTTACTTGTAGATATTTATTTCTCTTTCATTATTGCACTGGCTAGTAACCACAGTAAAAAAGTGAATAGAAGTGTTTGAAATGAGTATCTTTGCCTTGCTCTAACCTTATTTTGTACCCAGGAAGTCCAAATGAATCTGTAACTATTATAATAAAAAGGAATTTAGCAAAGCCACGAAATACAAAGTCAAAAGTATTGTATTTATACACCCACACAATAAAAACTTAGAAAATTTTAAATAATATTATTTACAGTAGCATCAGAAGATATCAGACACCTGGGAATAAATCTAACAAAAGATTTCAAAGACCTCTATACTAAAAATTATGAAACACTAATGAAATAAATTACAGAAAAACTAGATAAGATATGCCAAGTTCCTTGATTTAAAGACTAAGAATCATTGAGATGGGGGCGCCTGGGTGGCTCAGTTGGTTAAGCGACTGCTTTCGGCTCAGGTCATGATCCTGGAGTCCCGGGATCGAGTCCCACATCGGGCTCCCGGCTCGGCAGGAAGCCTGCTTCTCCCTTTCCCACTCCCCCTGCTTGTGTTCCCTCTCTCGCTGTCTCTCTCTCTGTCAAATAAATAAATAAAATCTTTAAAAAAAAAAAAAAAAGAATCATTGAGATGTTCATCTTCTCAACATACAGACTAAATGCAATTCACTATTAAAACTTGAGCAGGCTATTTAAAAGAAATAGACAAAAAAATTTTTAAATGTACATGAAAATGAAAAAACCTGGAATAGCCAAAATACACTTTTTTAAAAAAGATTTTATTTACATATTTATTTGAGAGAAAGAGTGAGAGCAAGTGGGGAGATGGAGAGGGACAAGCAGACTCTGCATGGAGCACGGAGCCTGATGTGGGGCTTGATCCCAGGTCCCCAAGATCATGACCTGAGTGGAAATCAAGAGCCAGACACCCAACCAACTAAGCCATCCAGGCGCCCTGCCAAAATACACTTTTAAGTGAGGAAAAATATTGGAGGATTTATAATACAAGGGAAATGGAAATGTATGCCCACAAAATACTTGTATATTAATTTACATCCTTATTCACAATAGCCAAGAACTGAAAACACCACAAATATTCATCAAAAAAGGATGTGAATAAAACAGTATATCCATACATCCATACAATGAAATAGTTATTCGCAATAAAAAGAATTACTATTGACTCATGCAACATGAAAAAATCCCCCAAAACATTAGGTAATGGAAAAGCAGTCGGACTAAAAGTTCACCTTGTATGATTCTAATGATATTAAATCTAAATATGGGAAACCTCATCTATTGTGAGTGTTTGGTTCACACACCCCCCTCTTATGCCAAAGAACAGGACACCTGTACCTCTTCTACAGGGCACAAATTTAGCAGTGGGGAGGACCATGATCCATATGACACACATGCTTACACAGAACAAAGAGGACACACTGAGTCTGAAACATGAAAAGGTATTTTCTCACAAAGTGATAAGTCTCTCACAAGCTGTAAGGATCTGCCCCTTAGTGAGGAAGGGTCCCAGGCCCAAGGCCCATTCTTATTCAGACCACGGGGCACTGACTGAAAGTCTGTGCACCTGAGACTGCCTTTCCCAACATTTTCCTTTTCTCTAAAACCAAGTATGATTGGTTAAATCTGTACTTTATTGTACGCAGATACAGACTATGGACCTTGGTCAAATGAAATCCATGAACTGAACTTTGCAAAGATTCTGTTGCTTGACAGATTAATTTAGAAGGACATTCAAGACTGGAAGCACCAGTTATTGTTTTTTTAAGGGAATAACCAGTGTGAAAATAATCAATTTCCATAATCCCAAGGAGTACTGTCACATATTAACTCCAATTTTAAATTTAATGTCCATCAAGTGAGAAGTTTTTATTTGGGGATACAAGTGCCTTGAATTAAGAATTTTGCTTCTTATGGGTATCCGCAGCTACAGTTGGCATAGAAGAATGGCTATGAGACAATGGGACCTACAGGAATCACTGTCACCAGTAAGCTTCATTATGGTAGCATTTTTTAAAGAGTGTTTTATGCAAATAATCAGCAAGTTAACTTCACAGACCAAGGGGTTAGTCATCATTATTGTGTCTGCATTGCATATGCAAAATATTATCTACAGGTAGGCTTACTGCTATTTAAGTCTCAGAAAAGTGAATGTGCGAAGAGGAAGATTGGAAATAGAGGTAAATTGAGGAATCCCGAGAGAGTCCAACTGTGCCAAGTGGGAAATACGTAGTGGCGGATGTTGAGCTTGTTTGTTCCCACCCTTGCCCTATTTCCAAAGGCCAACACCTGAGGCTTATTTACAAGGTCTACTAAGCTTCTTAGGTCAGAATGATTTTAGTATCTATGTCCTCAACTGAGGAGAGAGGTACATTTCAGAATACCCACGTCCAGTTCCCTTGCCTCAAGTTCCTCTATGGGATCAGACTGAAGATACCTTCTGTGGGATTTCACATGAGATGTGCCCCCTTATCTATCCTGTTTCCCTCTCTCCCTTGCAGTTTCCCAAGACCATTTCTTTAGTCACTCACTCAGGAGTCCTCATTCCAGAGTCTGATTTGGGGGAACTTAACCTAAAATAAGCTCCAAAGGCCTCAGGACATATGGACACTAATGGACTAGAGAAAGATCTAGATACACTATTCTTAGAGAACTGTACATCTTCTAGCTGACTCTAGCCTCTTAATGCAGAGAAGTTTTGCCCTTAAAGCAACAACTTCAAAAAATGACAGTTAAAGAAAAACAATACTCTTTTCATAGAAAAAGGCTCCTATCCCAACTTCATCTTACAGAGGCAGTTCAGAAGAAACACAGTGAATCTAAAAGATCCTGAGAACTTTAACAAATACCCCTGAATTGGAAAAGTACAGGCTGAGAGAGCAGCTTCAGTGTAAGTCTATTAAGATCTCAAGATAGAGGAAGGGCTCCTACGGCATATTCTTTCCAGGGTCCTGGAACAAATTGGGAGAACAAGCTACAGCTTATAGGTATAGATTGTATTTCTGTTTGGGTAAATTAATCCCAATGCAAGACATTTAAAGGGATCTCAAAAGGGGGGCCTGGATGGAGCAGTCAGTTGAGCGTCCGACTCTTGGTTTCGGCTCAGGTCATGATCTCAGGGTCGCAAGATCGAGCCCCGCATTGGACTCTATGCTCAGTGCATGTCTGCTTAAGTTTCTTTCTCCCTCTCTCCCTCTTCCCTTCTCCTCTTCTCTTTCTCTCTCAAATAAAATCTGAAAAAAATAAAAATTAAAATAAACAGATCTCAAAAGAAATGTCAGAGTCCAAGCCCACATGCAAGGACTACACGCTGCCCCATCAGAGCTATGTCCCTCACAAACCCCTGATTTCCTAGGTTAAAGGTTAATAAAAAGCAGTATCTATCACTCAAGCTATAGGTCAATCCCCAGGAAAAACAGAGTCAAGGAAAATTAACCCATACCATAACAATGAGAACGTCTGGATATGAAGATGAATCAATTGCAAAAGAAATGGCATAGAAACTATGCAAACATACAAGACAGAGGGGAAATGCAATGAACAATAGAACAAAAAGCCTGAATAAAACAGAATTCAAGTGACTTTTGTATCACCCGCTATTTGCCTGGTACAAACAACTCCATGACACAGGTATTATTATTACAGATCAAAGAAAGAAGAATATTCTTGTGCCATAGAAAAAGGCTCCTATCCCAACTTCATCTTATAGAGGCGGTTCAAAAGAAACATAGTGAATCGAAAAGATCCGGAGAACTTTAATAAATACCCCTGAATTGGAAAAGTATAGGCTGAGAGAGTGGGGGGATAATACATAATTTGGTGTGGTTCTTCTCCGTATTTTTCAGTATTGTTTTATTTATTTAAAGGATATAAAGTCATTTTCTTTAAAAATACAAACAAAATTACTGCATTACCTTTTAATTATTGATCGAATTTTCTAATACGTAACTGAATAGGGTCACAATGTCATCATTTTCTAAAGGGCCCACTTGTATATATAACTTCATCCCAATTTTAAATCCTTTAAGTCAAGTGCCCTGGATTCATTCCTTGTTTTCCCTATTGATGCATCAAGAACAAAATTAACAAATAAATAAAATGTGGACAAAGCAATCGACAGTGCTGGTGAGAATGTCACTAAAATAATTCACCATGAGCTATAGGCTGAGTGAACAGTGAAGGGCAGTAAAGCCAGAAAGGGGATGACTTCACCCAAACCCCCTCTGTATTGACTTTTCCATATCTTAGCCAGCAATATGTTAAGGGGGAGTGAAGGGAGCAAGTGCAAGAGGCAAGTAGGATAGAAAATGTGATCTGAGAATTTT
This sequence comes from Halichoerus grypus, assembly GCF_964656455.1. Classification (NCBI taxonomy): domain Eukaryota; kingdom Metazoa; phylum Chordata; class Mammalia; order Carnivora; family Phocidae; genus Halichoerus; species Halichoerus grypus. The sequence continues at coordinate 56,060,976 of NC_135725.1, forward strand.
AGAGACTGGCATTTCAGGGAGAACAGCTCTGTGTGGTAAAAAGATCTTAAATGTAGTTAGCTGAGTGGGTTGCTGAAGTGACGGAAGTCACTTAATCAGATGGAATCCCGGAGTGATGCTGCTATGTTGAGATCATAAGCTTATTAATTGTGAACTAACCCAGGGGCTCAGGTGCCAAAGACTTTGTGAGGTGAACTAAATCCACGTGCTTGAAGGTGAGGAGCATTTCTGAATGAAGCTGAAACATGTCAGGACTGGCACAGGAGCCAGAGAAATGCTGACTATGCATGATGCTTCCAAGTAAATAGGTATGAATGTGGGAATGTGTGTGTGTGTGTGTAAATGAAGGTCTCCATGTGGTTCAGAAACTAGCATGATAACAGGAAAGACAATTAAGGTCCAGAGGTAAATCCAATAGTCAGGGGAAAGCTTGAGGTTATAAAAATGCTATTCTCAGTGAATTGAGATTTCCAGAAGGCACTTGGAAAAAATTGATGGGATCTGCAAGAGATGGCCACAACAGTAGGGAAGGAAAAAAGAATGAGGACAAGAATATGGGGCCTGTGTAAGTGTTGAAATTCATTTGATTGGTAGATCTTTAATGGAAGGCAGAGGCTATCAGAAGGATTAATTCAACCTGGAGCCCAGCACATGTACATGGTTAGTAAACATTAAAAGAGCAAATAAATTAAATATCAGCCTCAGGTTTGCAAATGAGAACTTGGTGTGAATTTTTTTTAAAGATTTGATTTATGTATTTATTTATGCATGTATGCACACGAGAGAGAGAGAGAGAAGGGGGAGGAGCAGAAGGGAGGGAGAAGCAAACTCCACAGTGAGCAGAGAGCCTGATGTGGGGCTCAATCTCATGACCCTGAGATCATGACCTAAGCCAAAAATCAAGTCGGAAGCTTAACCGACTGAGTCATCCAGATGCCCCTGGTGTGAAGTTTTAATTTACTTTCCAGAGGCAGGCATGTGGCTGAAAGAGACCAAAGAGGCAAGAGTATACAGTGGGGAAAAGACAGTCTCTTCAATAAATGGTGTCAGGCAAACTGGACAGCTATATGCAGAAGAATGAAACCAGACCAATTTCTTACTTTACAAAAAATAAATAAATAAATAAATTCAAAATGGATTAAAGACCTAAAAGTGAGACCTAAAATCACAAAAGTCCTAGAAGAAAACATAAGCAATAACCTTAGACATTAGCCTTAGCAACATTTTTCTAGATATGTCTCCTGAGGCAAGGTAACTTGTTGGGACAACACCAAAATAAAAAGGTTTGAACAGCAAAAGAATGATCAACAAAATGAAAAGGCAACCTACTGAATGGGAGAAGGTATTTGTTAATGATATATCCAATAAGGGGTCAATATCCAAAATATATAAAGAACTTACCACCAAAACATACACACAAACAAACAACAAAAAGAATAATAATCTGATCTAAAAATGGGCAGAGGACCTGAATAGACATTTTTCCAAAGACAACATATAGAAGGCCAACATGAAAAGATGCTCAACACCACTAATCAGGGAAATGCAAATCACAACCACAACGAGATATTATCTCATACCTGGCAGAATGAGTAGTATCAAAAAGACAAAAACAAATGAACGAACAAAGGTAACAAGTGTTGGTGAGGATGTGAGGATGTGGAGAAAAGGGAGCCCTCACGCACTGTTGGTGGGAATACAAAATGGTGCAGCCACTGTGGAAAACAGTATGGAGGGAGGTTCCTTAAAAAAAATTAAAAAGAGAAATACCACATGATCCAATAATTCCACTACTGGGTATTTACCCAAAGAAAATGAAAACACCAATTCAAAAAGACATACTCACCCCTATGTTTATTGTGGCATTATGTATAAAAGCCAAGATAATGGAAAACAACCCAAGCGTCCATCCATAGATGATAGAGTATCTTGCTATTTGTGATAACATAGATGGAACTAGAGGATATTATACTAAGTCAGAGAAAGACAAATACCATATGATTTCACTTATATGTGGACTCTAAAAAAACAAAAGGAAACAAAGAAACAAAAAAATAGGAACAGAATCACAAATACAGAGAATGAATTGGTGGTGGCCAGAGGGATGGGGGTTGCAGGAGGGAAGGCAAAATAGGTGAATGGGATTAAGAGATAAGAACTTCTAGTTATAAAATAAATAGGTCATGGAGATGAAAAGTACCACATAGGGAATATAGTCAATATTATAATAATGTTGTATAGTGGCAGATAGAAACTACAAAAAAGTATTTTTTTTAAATAAATAATTAATAATTTTTTTTTTAATTTATTTATTCATGAGAGACAGAGAGAGAGAGAGACAGAGGCAGAGGGAGAAGCAGGCTCCCCGCGGAGCAGGGAGCCCGATGCGGGACTCGATCCCAGGACCCTGGGATCACGACCTGAGCCGAACGCAGACGCTTAACCGACTGAGCCACCCAGGCGTCCCTAAATAAATAATTTCATTAATAGATCCATTTCCCTCATTGTAAGTAATCTCAAAGATTAGATTATGAAAAATGGCATTATTTAGTTAAATTATATAAATGTGTTTATGACTCTCGAAATCCATTGCCAAATTGCATAAATAGGAATAATTCTTTGGAATGCAGCCACAAATGATAGTGATGAACAACTCTGCCAGTTTTTTTTCCCCAACCTCAGGAACTCTGAGTGTTGTGAATAGTGCTTTCACATTTGCTAATTAAGGATGAAAAGGTTATTCGCATTTTCTTTGATAACTAATAAAATGTACTATTCTTTCTCTCTCTCGGTATGCATTACTTGTATTCTAATACAGAACATAGCATGGCAATGGAATTAATGTGAATGTTTATGTCAAAATGATCTGGCCTTGAAATCTATTTTGCCTATTTTCCTGACTCCTCTCCTAAACTATATCTAAGTCCAAAAGAAGACTATTATCTTACCTATTTTTGAAATGTCCAGCATTTAGTCCAGTATCTATCACTATTAGGGAGTCAATAAATGTTTGCTGCTTTGAGCTGTGTCCACAGGGGATTTACCTAATTTCTCTGTTTCACTTTTCTAGAAAGTGAAGCTAGCAATGGTAAGGAGTCTAAAAGGTGATATGGATAGGACCTCAAGCTTTTCTGTTTACCTTCCCCTTTATTTTCATAAGGATTATTACAACTGTAGGTTTTCCCCTTGTTTCCGCTTTCTCTTCATATGGATTGTTTCCCAGTTCCCTTTGTATGAGATCTTCACATAATCCAGTTATCAAAACTCTGTCATTGACAAATATTTCATTTTTTATATGCTTGCTCAGTTGTACCTCTAGGTAACCTTTCAAATGCCAAAGAAAACTTCTATTTTGATGCTGATCGGTAAAATATTCAAACTGTAGACTGACTTGGACAGGATAGCTATTTTCACATTTAGTGGAAACGAGAACATGATCCAACTCCCCAGTTACCTCTTATTCTTTTCTTAAACCTCAGGGAAAAGGAGACAAATTAAACATACAAAATAAACATAACCCCTCTGTTCATGATGTGCCATTGTCATTGGTCTGGTGAAGGCTCTGTTCTTAGTTCATTTCCATTCCATTCATAGCAAACCTCTCCTCTACCTTCCTCCATGGGCACCCATGTCAACTGATGTATAAAATGTGTCTTTGGGCATGTCATTTTGTAGTTTTCTTCATATAGTTCACTCAGATTGCTTCATGTCTGTTCCCCAAAATATTTATCTTTCTGTTATATTGTGAATGGTATTTATCAATTATATAATTTAGGTAGTTGTTGCTGGAACTCAGGCCACTTATATTGTAATTATTTTTCCTTACTCAGACCCTTAAGTAAACTTTTCCATTACATCTGATAGTTTTGAGTGGTCTACTCAGGATTTTTTACTTATGCAATGATGGAATCTATGAATAATTATTTTTTCTATTTGACAGTATTACCTTATTATTATTATTATTATTACATCAACAAAAATTTCTACAATCACAAAAAATAGCAATTAAAATGTATGCTATTAGCCATTGCTATTTCACTTTTTAATTTAAAACAGTGTATTTATTATTCTACTATAGAGTTTGAAGTAACTAATAGTTTAAAAACCTTTTCCTCGCTTTGTCTATTTTATTTTGTTTTGTTTGCTATTTGTGATAACATAGATGGAACTAGAGGATATTATACTAAGTCAGAGAAAGACAAATACCATATGATTTCACTTATATGTGGACTCTAAAAAACAAAAGGAAACAAAAACAAAAAAATAGGAACAGAATCACAAATACAATACACAAATCTCTTTTATTTATTTATTTTTTAGAGAAAAAGTGCAAGCAGTGGTGGAGGGAGGGGCACAAAGAGAGGGAGGGAGAGAATCTCAAGGAGGCTCCATGCTGAGCACAGAAGGGTGGCGGGGAGGGGGCTGGATCTCATGATCTTGAGATCCTGACCTGAGCTGAAATCAGGAGTCAGACACTTAACTGACTGAGCCACCCAGGTGTCCCGTAGCTTTGTCTATTTTAAAATACGTTTCTTAGGGATGCTTACTGAATTTTAGCCAAGATCTTTACTGCTTCTTATATAATTATCATTTTCATTCAATTAATTATATATCAATCACAAATCCCATTTAATCTTTCTTTACATATTTTTCTATTACAGCGGGTGGGCTTATGATAGTGATCAGTGACACATCTGTAAATTCCCTCAGATATTTAAATGGAATATGAAAGAAGAGAAAAACAGCAGTCTATTCCAGCTTTCAAAAACACTACCATCCACTGAAACCAGAACCACAGAGAAGGGATTCCACAACAGGTCTGCATCCAGCACATACTTAAGATGTTAACCAAATTATGTAGACAACTGTCTGGAAGATGGAACTTCAGTGAGATGGCAAGCGTCTCTATAACTCCTGACAATTCTTTAAGAAGCTCTGATACTATCACCCTGTGATAGATTAATTGTAAATATGCAAGTACTTTAGGTGCCAACTAGATCACCTCTTACATGTGTAAGAGCAATTAAAAAAACATTTAGTCATTATTCATCACTAATTATAATAATTCATCAAATGTCTACTGTAAGTTCTGATAAAGAGTAAAGTACGGCTCTATGTTCCATGAATTATAACTGCATACCTAAGAGATGGGAATCTCACCAATTAGACATTAGACCAGGGAGAAAACTACTTTGAAATCCTGCAATGTTGCTTGGCACCAGCCACCACTCTTAGTGACCTTAAATAATACGTATGATGGGCTAGCAGCTGTGACCATCATTTGAATCTCTGTGACGTGCAAGATAGAATCATTACATAACTTACTTAACTCTGAATACCATATATTTAAAATAAGTTTTTAAAAATTAGGAGTATTTTTCTTAGATAGGTTTTTCTAATTTGGCCTAAGAAGTAGTTTTTCTTCCTCCTTGTATTCACATATTAAAACTAGTGCAGAATGACATTTACTCTCATGTATTTAAGGCCTCCAAATTAATGAAACTCATTTGTCCTTTGACAAAAATTTAGTATTAAACTTTTACAGAAGATTGAGTTTGTATAATTAAAACGACATTGAGTTGTTTTTAAATCTCCCTTCGGATAATGTTGTGCCCCAAATGTTGTGTTTCCAAATATGCAAATTGAGATTTCAGCTAGAATTTTATGACTCATATCACTATTTATCTCTAACAAGAGATGTTCAATTTCAAAAAGAGTGATTTTACATTTTTCCGATGAGTACACATGGCCAGCTGCAGCATGCCCCTACACCGGTTAGAAGTTTCAAATAAGTTAGCTGATGTTATCTGAAAAAAATATTAACATATATGCTTAGACAGGTTCCCTCAAATCCCAGACTATTCTCCTTTTTCATTATTCCTGAATGCCAGAGAAATAGGAGTCTAAACCAGGAATTAGGGATTGTTCCCTGCTTTTAATTAGTGCTTTTATATTCCCTTGAGAGAAGAGATAGGTTAGTAAGCAGTTGGCCTTGCTACCACGCATCATGAATAATGCTGCGAGAAATACTATAAAAGACAGAATCGTGCTCATAGAACAGGGCTGCAGCAGTTGTTACTTGGCTTGTTTTCAGTGGGAACTTCATCTGGCCAAACTTGGATCCATCCCATCATCTTCATATCCACATCCAGCTTGAAGGATTCCTGTGTTCAGTGAGTGCTCTTTCCTGGGATCTAGTATTGAGGGGAAAGGATATGGGCATGGCTTTCTTCTGGATCCATCAAGCCCCCAAAAAAGGACTTGGAGGTGTCATGTGCTGCTTCTATTGCTGAAATCATTAGGCCTTGTTTTAAGTATGTACTTAGTCCAGAACTTAGCTGTGTTTTTAGGTCATGAAGAAGCCAATCACTGCGGCTTGGAGCCAACAGAAAGTAAATGAACACATATAAGTCCTTATTTTAATGGACAAGGACTTCTAGATGAAAATATATCATGAGAAAAGCGACACACAGGAAAACATCATGAATGTTCCTACGGCTGGTCAAGAACATCTGCGGAGGTGACCAATATCATCCACACCATCATTGAATCTTGTATCCCTGAGCCACGAGTTCTCCTCCTCTTTCCATAGATGAAACATTTAGCTTAATACACAGCTCCAGCAGTTTGTCCCTAACAATGTCATTAGCTGACCATCTAATAGAATCGACCTCTATGTGAGATTTATCTGAATTTCCCTATATTAGAAGCATACTGACCCATGCAATTATTGATGCAGAGATTTGATCTTTGTCTCCAATTAGTTTACTTTCATGATGATAAAGTGGGATAATGAAATGTTCATAGAATAATCAAATAGAGAGCCCACAACCTATTTATATCCATAATTTAAATATCACAGTAAGGTAAGTATTAGTTTCCAAATGCTGCTATAACAAATACCACAAACTTAGTGACTTTAAACAACATAATTTTGCTGTCACAGTTCTGGAGTCAGACATCTAAAATGGGTCAGCAGGCCTGCATTCTTTCTGCCAGCTCTAGGGGAGAATGTTTCCTTGCCTTGTCCATGTGGGCGAGAGGTTTCCCACATTCCTTGGCTCCTGGTCCTTTCCTCACTCCAATGTTGGCTTCCATTATCACAGCTCTCTCTAACTCTGATCTTCATGCCCCCTTCCCATAAACATCCTTGTGATTATGCTAGGCCCACCTCAACAATCCATCGTCATCTTCCCATCTCAAAATCCCTCACATTACCACATCTGAAGAGTCACTTTTGTTCTGTAAAGTAATACACTCACAGAGTCCTAGAGTTAGGATGTGGGTATCTTTGCGGGCCATTGCTCTGCCTACTATAGGAAACAATACCTTCCTCTCATTATATTTCCAGAAATACTGTCAAGAACGTTACCATGTTTTTCCCAAACGAGGAAACTGAAATCTAACAACATTGTACATGTCAGATCACACGCACAGGCTCATGTCTTTCACCACAGCACAAAGACAACAGGCTCACTGTCCCACCAGGCTCCCATGGCCATCCATCCCCTACTCCACATAAGCATTCCATGCTTCCCAATTGCTAGCTAAAGTGTTTTCATTTTAAGCTTTAATAAATAATGCTGAAAATAATTGTATGTAGACCATTATCCCAATCAACAAGGAACCATGACATATATCTTTGTCAGTGCATACATTTTTTTATTATTATGTTAATCACCATATATTATATTAGTTTTTGATGTAGTGTTCCATGATTCATTGTTTGCATATAACATCCAGTGCTCCATACAGAACGTGCCCTCTTTAATACCCATCACCAAGCTAACCCATCCTCCCACTCTCCTCCCCTCTAGAACCCTCAGTTTGTTTTTCAGAGTCCATTGTCTCTCATGGTTCGTCTCCACCTCCAATTTCCCCCCTTCATTCTTCCCCTCCTGCTATCTTTTTTTTTTTTTCAACATATAATGTATTATTTGTCTCAGAGGTACAGATCTGTGATTCAACAGTCTTGCACACTTCACAGCACTCACCATAGCACATACCCTCCCCAATGTCTATCACCCAGCCACCCCATCCCTCCCACCCGCCACCCTCCAGCAACCCTCAGTTTGTTCCTGAGATTAAGAATTCCTCATATCAGTGAGGTCATATGATACAGGTCATATGTATGAATATACAGGTCATATGATACAGGTCATATGTATGAATATTATGCAGCCATCAAAAGGAATGAAATCTTGTCATTTGCGACGACGTGGATGGAACTGGAGGGTGTTATGCTGAGCGAAATAAGTCAATTTCGCTTATTTATTTCGCTTATTTCACTTATTTCGCTCAGCATAACACCCTCCAGTTCCATCCACATTGTCGCAAATGGCAAGATTTCTTTCCTTTTGATGGCTGCATAATATTCCATTGTATATATATATACCACATCTTCTTTATCCATTCATCTGTCGATGGACATCTTGGCTCTTTCCATAGTTTGGCTATTGTGGACATTGCTGCTATAAACATCAGGGTGCACGTACCCCTTCGGATTCCTACATTTGTACCTTTGGGGTAAATACCCAGTAGAATGCATACATTTCTATTAATTCTATAGATGTAGGTACATAATGATGTGTTCAGGACAATCTATCTCAATTTTAAATGGAAATTTCTCATTTCTCCCATTGATTTATTAGGAAATCCTCTAAAAATCTATCCTATTTTATTTCTTGGCAAACTGCAGTCTAAACTATTCTCCATGAAGAACGGTTAGGATTTAGGCCAAAATATTCTACAAATACCCAAGGTGAAAAAAAATCTGACTTTATAGTCAAGAACCAATTAATGAGCAAATTGTACAAATTTTAAAATGCCATCATTTAGCTGATAGTCTAAAAGAATCCATATCAAAATTTTATTGTGATGATTAGGTCAAAAGATGATTAGGTTCTCACAATATATATAACATCATTGCATTTGGTTCAACAGAGATTTGTTTAAGTCACCCATCCCCTTCCTTTCAACCTGTTTCTTACTTTTTAAAGAGCTGGATATACTCCACTGTTATCTGAGGCCTCTATCAGGTCTATGTGGAAAGCAGAACCACACTACAGATTTTAATTCTGCAGAGTTTTCAGAAAAGCTGAAAACATGGGAAGATCAAGTATCCAGAGATAAATCATCTGTGAGAAGTTGCTGTTACCTTTGAAAGTAGGGGTACATAGAGAAGAAGAGATGATGGTATCAGAATCCAGGAGCCAGGGTCATCAGGAGGGAGCTGTGATCCCAGTGAAGGAGCTGTCCGAGAGACCACCAGATAAGCCATGTGGCAGGGGCCACCAGCTGGGAGCTGGAACTCAGGAGGAAGAACCACAGGCGGGAGTTGGATCTATGGTGTGGGCTTCCAGAGGCAATGGAAACCATAGAGTAAAGAACTAGTAGCAAGATAGGGCTGTACAGAAAGAACTAGAATCATGGAGAAACAGCCACTGCTGAAGATTCCACCCAAAGCAGGGAGGTGAAGAATTAGCCTCGCTGTCCTTTACCCACTTCAATCTCCAGCCACTTAGGGTGAAAGAAAGTTGAATTCAATGGGCAATCGAACCTTAGCAACATAGTTTTCAAAGATCACTCCCTGCTCTAGAGAGAGGAACAGGGGGTGGGGGGAGGAAGAGAGAGGGGATAGAAAGTACGCCTGAAAATAAATAGTCACAGGTAAAATGGCTAGAACAATGGCCCAGAGAAAATAAAAGTAGGCATTAACCTTTAAGACAAATGTCTAATTTTAAATGTGATTTGCTCTACTGTTTATTTCTCACTGCTGAATGGAAATCATTGCTGATCTGTTCTAATGTGCACCGGCAACAGGATTATTAATTTTTCTCAGTGTTGGATATAAACCTTTATCTGTTTGGAGAAGTATTTAGGGTCATTAATAAAAATTCAGTCAAGGCACTTTCATGCCCTGGGGCAGTGGCCATTCTAGATTTGGCATATCAGTTAACCTCCTTATTTTAATATATAGATCTTAACATTATCCTCTTCTCAGTTCTAGTTACCTGAAAATATGTATATAATTATCATCCCCAAAATTAACAAGTATGCTCACATTTCCTATAACAGGGCTCATAACAATTGTGAGGATTCAGGAGGCTGGTTTTATGCCTCCTTTTAATGAAGGAGAAACAAAGACCAGAGGTTTTAACTAACTTCATCCAAGTCAAACAACTAATAACAAGTAGCAGACCTAGAAATAAAATCCAATACTTAGGAAAGGAAGCACTTTGTTCTCTTGTCTAACCATTATGTTGGATACATAATTAACTCCAGTTACATCCTGGTAACTGCAAGATATGGAAGCTAGATCTTAAAAAAAAAAATAACAATGGTGAGTATGTGACTTAAATGACACTTTGAAGAGCTATTTACTATCAAACAATTTTGGCGTTTTGAGAAAACACAGTGCAGTTTCTTTACAGATAGAAGATAGAAAGATAAGGAAAACTAATTTTAACAAATACTAAAATACTGCATTTGTGAATTCAATCTGAGAAACAAATGATTACTATGGGGAAAAAAATCCTCTTTACAAAAGGTAAAGTATTTGCCTTCTATTTAAGCAGAATCAAATGACATAGCACTTATTACCCTTTACTGGTCCTCTCCTTCCTTAGATTCCCACACTAATATCTTTAATTTTGCAAGGCACAGAATTTGTTAAATACCATTTGTGTTCCTCAGGTATCTTTGGTATATTTTTCTAGATGATCGCCGAAGACAGAAAATAAGTCAGACTGTTTTTGTTTCCCAACGTTAATTTGATCTATTTTATCTTGCTTAGAAACACATTCTTTTATTCATGTGATTATTCTGTTTAAACCTAGAAAATTATGTGACAATTCAAAAAGCCAGTATTGTATTTAAATGTAACTATTATTTCTTGAGCATCCTCTCTCTCTTTGGTATTAGAATAAGGGTATCATTACCTGAATCACATAGCCTCATTTTTATAGTTACTATAAAACCAAAATAGTTGTATGGATATAGTGAAATACACACACACACACACACACACACACATATATGTGTGCAGACCTACATATATACATATGTATTTGTGCACATGTGTATCTTTTGGCTGGATGTACACTCTTATGTTTACAATGGACATAGAAGAGTAGAGACAGAAGGAGAGGTTAGAAATGCCGGCAAAGTAGATCATCGCCTTGCAAACAGAAATGGGAAGAGCCTATTTATGTTTGTGCACCCCTGTGTGTATATATACAGTCCACAGAGTCTGTTCTCTTTTGATCTATGATTTCTCATATTCACCTTCCCTGGGCTCCGAGATTGTAGGATCGGGGCACATGTGTGTAAGAAAGATTTTAGCACTGTCACAGTGGCAGTTTGAAACTAGGAATTTATTACAGAGAATGGGAAGTGTTTACCTGAGACATTTTGACCCAGAGCATCAGGGGAAAAAAATACAGAAAAATTCAAGGACAACTACACCTAGGACCAAATTACCAAGGTTTGGGGCAGAAATACAGCAACCTGGCTCCCCAGAGGTCTCTAATTGCTCACTCAGACAGAAACCACCGTGTCCTAGCCCAGAAAAAGAGCAACTACATCTTTCCTCTCTTAACCTTTTGGCCCCAATTTCATTCTTCCTCCCTTTTGGTCTCTCTTTTGATGTCTGGAGAGAACTCATTTGTTTTCAGTGTGGTCTCACAAGAAATGCTGGATGCAGAGAAGTAGCTAGACAGGAAAAAAAGGAGTATCGTTGATGAACAAAGGAGCTTGCCTCTCATGGGGGTGGAGGGGTAGGTGGGAGGCAACGGTTTGAGGATGAGGAGTTGAAAACATCAAGGCTTTCCAACAATACATGGCTTCCAGGTTTCTAAATATAATATGGGAACCTTGCAGGTTAAATGGAAGGACCAATAGCAGTAACTATATAATTCTATGTTCTTGGTTTCTTTCCCCTCATGTTTTGTGATTTGTTTAATCTTTTTCTTATTTTCCTTCATTTTTAAATTAGGCGAGTGTCTTTTAATGTAAATTGAGTCAATTCATTTTGAAAGTAGTTCAGGCAATGGTTATAAATATGCTAACATAACTTAATACTATAGCTCCCATCAACCTCTACTGTCTTTGTTTTCAAACCAAAGATCCTCACCGGTAAGTTGTTTTTCTTTCATTAGTCTATTATGGTTTTTTTCTCCTCTCTAATAATTATACTTAGAAAAATAAAAATATGCAGTTCTTTCTTATTCACCAAGTACGGGTCATATATAGGTATTTACATATCTTTCCAAACCTCACAACAACTCTGTGAGAGGCAGTTACTATTCCTGCTTAGTTTTATAACAAAATAATGAGAAAGGAATGGGCACTGTTGGGATCCGTAAATAGTACATGTGAGGGAACTGAGGCTGTAAGGAATTCTACAAGGGACCTATCTGCCCAAATTCTCTGAGGGAATCCCACAACTCCGGTCAGTCAAGAATCACCCCTTTGAGACCTTCTGACCTGGGAATTCCCCTGCGAGGACATTTATGTGTGAAATTCTGCAAAGAAATGTGTGATCTTGCTTGTGGCAGCCTCACTTGTGGTCAATCAGCCCAAAGTATCTATCCACCAATAAATGGTCAAATAAATTATGGTTTATCTATGTATGGAATATTAAAAAGCTTATAATTAAATAGGCACATTTTACATGTTAAGGTGGAAAATCTCTCAGGTATATTAAGCCAAAAAAAAAAAAAAAAGCAAAGAATAGTGTACAGAGTGTGATCTCTTTGTTGTGATACTTTTTACAATACAGATAATATTTAACATATTATTAACATTAAAGATTTTGTAATCTTTTCATAATATCTATCATTCTGTATGACATATAACTGATTATATATGTACATACATACACACACACACACACACTCACTCTTACAAAAGGATACCATAGACAAAAAAATCTGTAACAGAGATTTTGAGGGGAAATAAGGTTGGAATAAAGTTTATTTTGGTTTTATAACTTTCTGTGTGATTTGAATTTTTGTCATACTTGTATATTATTTTTCTATTAAAGGAAGTTAAGATTTTTTCAGGGGTGTGGGATTATAGACAATTATTCATTCAATTAGTCATACTTCTCCAGATTGAATATGCACAAAATAAATATTTTGAATTAAAGCTAACAATGAGATTCATGAAAATAAAGTATAACTTAAAAACTCTTAAGGAAAAAAACTTGATTATTTAAACACACACACAGGTCAGAAGCAAACAGGAGAAGGAAACACACAAGAGAACTTGATACAGTATTAAGATTATAAAATGCTGGGACAATATAGAGAATAGACAATATTTTAAGACATTTTCAATAGTATAGCTCAGAGTTGAAGGACTATGCTTTGTAACTGAAAGGGTCCACTAGTGCCATGATCAGACAGAAAAGTGCATTAATAAAACATTCCAGAATACCAGCTATCTTTGTCTGGTTCAGGTTGTTGTAACAAAATACCACAGACTGTGTGGCTTATTAACAACAGAGTGCCTTATGCAGATTGCCCTATGGTTGTCCCTCTACCCTTGGATTTTGGCTTAGATCCAGTAATTTCACAATCTTTGAAAGCCTCAATTTCTTCCGGGAGCTTTTGCTACTCTCTAGGCATTTACCTTCAGAGCTTCCTTTGCTCTCCTGTCTATCTTCCTGTGTAATATTTTTACACCGTATATCAACTTAGATATATAGACTGCCTCTCCGCCATTTAACTTCCCCCAAAATAATCACTTTCATAATAAAAATAATGAGAATTAACCTTGGTACTAAAATACTTTATGAAGTAAAAAGAATCGGAGAACTTGATTAGTACCCGGTCAGAAGTCACCTTCCAAAAAAAGGAGCCAGGTATCCTGAACAGTCATTGACAGGTTCTGGGTAAGCCTCTGTAGGAAAGGCTGAGTGACAGCAGGGACCATGAACACATTGTCCAATGAAACTTTGGAAACAGCAGAGTAATCTCAGGTCTAAAGCCTGGACCTGGAAACACTGTCCCCTGGTGTGTGTGCCCGATGCTGTCCCCTGTGTGCGCTCTACCCCTTCCTGACGGTATAAGGAAATAAACACAGAGGAATTATATGGACACAAACTAGACAAAAGTAGTCCTAGGATTCATAGAGGCCAGCTTCCTTAGTCTCAAGTATAAAAGCTCCTTCTTCCCAGAAGACAAAATGGTATAGAAATGATAAGTTTAATTTATAAACTCTGCAGGTTACTTGCTATGTGAGATCTCCATCATATTCTTCAGTAACTCTGAACTCTGTTTTCTCATCTATAAAATTGTGTATGGGGAGAATTTTCTGAATAAGACATAAAAAATAGCTAACATGTTCTATCCCTGGAAAACTGATTATCAACCTTTACTTATTCTCCAGTGTTTTCCTAACAATCTTTATGAGTTTGAAACACCAATCTGCTACCTTATTTCTTTACATTTAGCTTTATTTCCTTGACCCTGATATTCTTTAGGGATTCTTTCAAGGGTTTTCTCAACTAAGTACCTTGAATGTACGTAATTATTGCTTGAATTGACTGTGTCCCTTAGGTGAACAACACAGCAGATTTTTAAAATATTGTGGCATAATGAATACTGCATGAAATGGGCTAAAGACTCTGTTGAAACCATTAAGGGGTGGGATCTATACTTCAGAGGAAAAAAAAAAAAAAGAAGAAAGAAAGAAATGTGAAGTTACCTAGAACCGTAAAGAGTTGAGGGGAACACCCACTCTATCTCTCTATCTAAACCATGTCTCTTTGTGCATCACCAAAATGTGGGCAATTGAGAACATTATTTACCTCCCCAGAGAAAAGATGATGGATCTGAAGAACCAATATCAAAGATCGGATCTTTCAATACCAGATATTATCATAGAAGACTAACTAGCACAAGATTGATAATCACACATATAGTTGAGGATAGTTCCTCTTGATTGCAGAGGGGAAAACATTCCCAACTAGGTAGGACTCACTGAGTTTATCTACAATTAACAAAGAAGAATATCACAAAGGTATAGTCCTTGTCAGTCAAGATAGACCAGTTATGCTGAAGTAAACAAACAACTCCCAAATCTGAACATAGAAAAACGTAAGTTCTTGCTCATGCTACAAGTCCAGTGAAGACTATTTGGGGGAGGGGATGGTTCTACCTTTTCCGTTCTTCAGGGATACCGGCTGACAAAGGTTCCATCAACCATTAGGTGATTTGCACATGTCTTTATCGTGTGTCATTTCCACTTACTTTATGTTGGCCAAAACAAATTACATGACCATGTCTAAATTAAAAAGGGACAGAGAAGCACAATCCTATTAAGTGGCTAGAAAAAAGGGTGAAGCAGGGTATTTGTGAGGGCCCTCTTCACTGCCATATGATGTCATAAAATTATAAATATACAAACTACCAGGGAGTAAAATCATATTACTTGTAAATAAAAAATAGAATTAAATGAGAAACTCTGGAAGAGAAGGGCATACTTCAAGAACTGCCCATGCAGGGGCACCTGGGTGGCTCAGTCGTTAAGCGTCTGCCTTCTACTCAGGTCATGATCCCAGGGTCCTGGGATCCAGCCCCACACAGGGCTCCTTGCTCAGCAGGAAGCCTGCTTCTCCCTCTTCCACTCCCCCTGCTTGTGTTCCCTCTTTCGCTGTGTCTCCCTCTGTCAAATAAATAAATAAAATCTTAAAAAAAAAAAAAGAATTGCACATGCAGTCATACTGATTCTATATATGGAAGCAAAAGAAAGAATTATCTGATGTCTTTGGATAATTATGAAATACGCCCTTTCACCAAATTTTTTGGGAAATACCTGCAGGTACTGAAGGCTGATTTTCAGAAAGAATTTTTGAACAGGATGTTGATAAAAATGAGTACTGACAGATCCATTTATCAAAGAGGTGGGTGAATAAGATCACGGAAAGCAATAACCACAGCTGGTTAGAATTATCTAAGCATCAAAACATACACATTAACAACACACACACAGTAAAAAGCAAACCCACAACCATGTTTCCAGAGCTCCAATTACATTACTAGGTTGGCGGAAGACTGAAAAGATAAAAACCACAAAATACAGCACTTCTCTTTCCCATGTAATTGAATCCACAGACATAGTGAACTATTCAAATTATGTGAAGAAATGATAATAGCTAGAAAAGTTTTACGATAATCAATAACATACACACACACAGCATTAATGATTTAGTTCCTAAATTGATTTAGTTTCTAAATTTTTAAAATCATGCTTAATTCAGCAAAAGGTAAGGAGCTGAGTAAAACCTGATGCCAACACCTTTTATACAATATTGCTTCGTACAATTCTTGGTAACACTGGGAATTTAAAATCCATCTTATTTGTTTAGGTAAAAGGTTAGTTACAGAGTTGAAAGGCAGGATGCGGCTCAAATGTTAGAATTTTCAAAAATAAATATATTTATATTTTTCTATCTACAACAGACATGCATATAATTTAAAGGTTAGAATACATCAGTGGACAAAACTGTCTGATATATGGCCAGCATTGTTCTTCTCCTTCTCCTATTTAAATCAGTAAAATGTATGGGAAATACTGTCAAGTGAAACAAGAAAGCAGACTTAAATGATGAAGAAAGGCACAGGCAGACATGACAACACTCAATCTATTTACATCCAACAAACAGCAAGGCATTCCAGTACATAAAGCAAAAATTCTGTTACAAATACTAGGAATAAAAGAGAAACATAATTGCACTGACATTTTAATTCATTGTTACTGTTATATGACCATTAAAAATAGATAAAAGATAGGAAATCAGAAATAGATAAATTATGGGATTTGATTCCATTTGCATGTTTTCTCTTTTATTATTTTTCTTTGCTTCAATTAGCAAGCTTAAGTTCATTGAGTGTTTTGTGCTGTAGCTGAACTTTCTCATGCACCATAGCTTAAGACTTAGCTACTAATGGTATCAGCACCCTTTTCATGTGAGACAGAAATCTCTGAGGCCAAAATCTTTTAAAAATTATCTCAAAGAGGCGCCTGGGTGGCTTAGTCGGTTAAGCATCCTGCTCTTGATTTCCGCTCAGGTCATATCTCATGGGTCTTGAGATAAAGAGCCCCGTGTCCATCTCCCTGCTCAGCCGGGAGTCTGCTCAAGATTCTCTCCCTCTACCCCTCCCCCTACTAGGGCACACTCTTCCTCTCTCTCTAAAATAACTAAATCTTTAAAAATAAATAAATAAATAAATAAAAATAATCTCAAAATCCAAACGTATGTTCTTCGATATGCCCACTGAAATGATTTCAACATTGTTTATTCAACATTCTACTACTCTCCCTATTCATGCGTTAATTAACCAAGATCTCCTATTCGTTATTCTTTCCGATTTTTACAACTTGTTTACTACACTATTTGGTTATGATGCTGGACTGATTTCTTAGAAAAGATCTAAAAGCATGAAGATGTAGCTTTCTCTACTTCCAAGAAGATTACAAGTTCATTTTCAGGGTAACTAGTTAGAAAGCCAAAGGGCATTTATGCATTGATGCCCTATTGTCTTAAATAGCATTGTCATTGTGTGATCTAAAAGCCAAAGACTGCATTTTATCTCAGTAAATTTGCTCTAGTCTAAGTCTGTTAGATTCAAACTCCTCATGTGTGGAAAAAAAAGGCAACTAATGTACTGTAAATGAATGAATATAAACTAAGTTGTTGGAATTTATAATAAGGTGAAATTAAGGACTTATTCTGCCTCTTAGCAGTGAAATGAGTTCTAGTCAATTGGATTATTTTTCAGTAAAAGTTTTACGAAAGTCTAAATCAGAAAACACAAATAAAACCAAATTAGAAATCATGTGCAAAATATAAATGCAAATTTACTTTGAGAGAGTAAACTAATGTTGAATTGATTGGGAACATGAGCATAGGGGATTGTGACTTTTAATTCCTTAAGTGTCATAAATTGAACAGTAATACACGTTTTTATTTCAGTAAAAATCTGTATCTAAGATGACTAGAAATTTTAGGGTACAACCATATCTTAACAATCATGAGGTCTAATTCCTCATTTTCCACATGGATAATAGCAGCCTGGAGAAGTGACCTCCTCTGAGGGACTGGAACCTGGTGTTAGCATACGGTCCTTTTCTGTCCAGAGATCTACAGATCATTGTCATCCCTTATGAATGGGGACCATTCATAAAGAAATGGAGACAGGGCGTCAGTGTTGAAAAAAAACAGTGGTACAGGAGTCCTAAAGTTCTGATCTGGAAAAGCAGAAGATAATTAAGGAAACGCCAAGCTGAGAGCACTCCCATGAGAAAATGAGGAGGAAGAACTACATGGCATCCAGATCAGGACATGACAGGTTTAAAAGTCAGGAATTCATGAAAGAAAAGGCACACAGCATCTTCAGAAGCAAGGGCGGAATAGGGCAGAAGAGAGTGGCGCCTGCCAAAGCGCAGCGTCTCACACAAGAGTGCTTTGCAGTCGAAGGAAGCTGCAGGTGTCCCCTGATGGACGTGTGGTGTGCCGTGGTTGGGCCTGACGGCCAGACCCTAGAAAGCTGCGTGATGACAAGTCATTAAGGAGTTAGAAGTAACAGGATTATGTAATGATATTTACATGCAAGCAGGATTATTTTATGATTAGGAGCATCCAAATGAATAACAAATGTGCTCTCAGTGTTGGGAGTTTTCTGCCCTGCACGGTGGGAGTTTGAGACCAGGGCTGAGCAGGTGTGTGTGAGATACTGCAAGATTACCACAAAGCACTCCAAGACCCAGGTTCTCCCGATGTCTAGTGATTTTACTGCTTTTGAAGCCCGGCGGAGGTGGTGGGCGGAGAGCCAGGATTTCTACTGGCCGACCAAGCTTCCTTCCTTCCTTAAAGAATATCAGTCACTTCAAGTCCCTGGAATTTGGATGTGGCTTGAGAATGAATGAACAAACAAGAAACACGTTCTTGTTTGTTTCTACATACAGACTCAGTTTGTTTCTGCTCTCAATTAACAGTGTCAGGAGGAGAGATACAAAAGAAAGAAATACACATCAAGCGGGATCCCACACACATGCAAACAAACAAAGCAGAAGCTCTACAGAGATGTAGAGACCCAAAGAATGAACACATACAGAGATAGAGACAGGCAGAAAGAGAGATATACACGCACAGGCATAACCATAAGACACACAGCCACAGAAATACAGATATACTACACATACAGAGAGAAACACGGAAGAGATACAGTTTGAGAGAGAAACACAGGCAAGCAGGCAGAGTAACGTGCAGAGACAGATATGCAGAGAGAGAGATCCAGGCAGCATATATGGAGAGACGAGTGGAAAGACACAACAGGAGGAGATACATGCGGGCGGAGTCCCGCCGAAATCCAAACTTGTGTTCTTCTCAACAGTCCATAAAACTGTGCTTGCCAGGGCCTCAATCACGCCAGTCTTACCAGAACTGCCAGGGCTAACACCAGGAATAAGCTTTTATAAAAACAAAACAAAACAAAACAACCCAGATATTTCTATTATGTACCTTTGGCGAGAAACCTCTCGTATTAAATTTTCATCAATCGTAAAGTAATGCATATTACTAGATTTGATGCATATCAATCATTCCTTTTTTTTTTTTTAACTGAAAGAGCCTTACTACACTAAAAAATTTTTTGTGGCTTTTCAATGTGTAGTGTGTCACTTGTCCCCAATTTTAGCAACTTTCTTGCCAAATTGATTTGTAATTTTTAATTATTCTCTACTTTTGTATTCTCATTTATTTTAGCTTTCTAATATTTTGGGTTCTCTGGTTTCACCCTTGTCCACTTTTATTATTTTTATTTATATGATTTTAAAATATTGTATTTTATTCATCTTAATTCTTGGGCTAGCTCTTTTTATTCTCGGCTGTTAGTTATTAAATTAATTAGACATTTTAAAAAATCTTTCAACAATAGATGAAAAAATAAATTAATTGGAATGCCTTTGGTAGCAAGCAATGGAAAAGACCAGTCAAACTGGCTTAAACCGTAAGAACACTTACAGGCTCTCACACCTGGAAGTCACAGGTCATGTAGGTTGTAGGCTTTACTTAATTCAGTGGCTTTGATTCCTTTCCCCTGTGATTCTTGGAGAGGCAGGAGGAAGTAGGAAACCTCTCTGTGTACTAGCTTCATCTTCAGGCTGGTAATCAGACGGCTACAGTGTTCCTAATATACCTACCGAGAGCCAGCAGGACAAAACTATCTTTAAGATTCTCCCTTAAGAATAATGAAAAGTTTCCCAGAATCCCCTTTTCAAAATTCCCCTTACATTTCATTGGCCCAGATTTAGTCTTGTGCCCTTTCCTGAGCCCATCTCTGGCCAAGGAACGCCCTACACTTTTTATCACATGTTTGGGTTCTTAAACCAACCACGGGCTGGGGAAGGGGATTTTGTTAACTGATACAGACTAATTAGGGCTCACAGCTGAGTTGGGGCCGACCTCTAAAACCTCACCGTTTCTACAAGTCAGAAAAGGAGTAGATACCAGAAGGAAAATTGAGGCGTTAGCTTGGAAAGGGCATAGGTAACCAGCCAGCTCCTGGATGGGCAACCAATTATAGCCATTAACATCATCACCTTTATTTCTTGACAGGTCTTAACACAAATAAACATGACAGGTGTAAAATGCCTTACATCTGTGACAGTTCTACTGGCCATCCTCTGTTTTGTTTTGTCATTTTTTTAACTAGCAAATTGAGAGATTTGGTAAACTGTTAACCTTCTCTGTGAAATCTGCCCTGATTTTTAACCCCCAGAATTAATGACACTCTTTTATGATATTTCATTTATATTTTTGTCAGAGTGTTTATTGATTTACATTTATGCTACACCATGACCCCAGGAGGTGGGATGAGGCATTCATTCTCAAAGCTTCATGATCTTTTATAGTCCTGGAATATATTAAGTGCACAATTAACGTTTACTGAGTTGATTTAAATATCAAGCAATTGGAATGTTTATAGAGCATATTCACTGACATAAAAGAGACTGTGAGGGATGATTCCAGATGATGATAATTTTGAGAAAAACTCCATGAGGGCTACATCACTCTGCTTTAAACTACTTCGGGGAAATTGTCCATATTTTAACAACTTATAATAAAAGCCTACGAAAAAAAGCTCCTAAAGTATGAAAAGTATGGCATAGGGAATACAGTCAATAATATTGTAATAACATTGTACAGTGCCAAATGGTAACTATACTTATCATGATGAGCGTTGTATAATGTATAGAACTGTCCAATCACTATGTTGTACAACTAAATTTAATGTCATATTGTAGGTCAACTGTATACTTCAGTAACAAAATCTTTTTAAAATTTCTAATATTAAGAAATAGCATTGAGATATAAGAATGATATGCTGATGAAAGAATATGTTGTTATAGTGCATTACACATCCTTAAGTCAATTTTGGATACTCAAGAGAATGTCTCAGATACATTTTTTTAAAACTGTTCATTGAAACACCTAGGGAAAAAATTCAAAATATCAGTGGGTTCTGGCAATAGGCCATTAACTTATAAGCAAATGTCAAAAAATTATTTTAAAAATATTTATAATTCTATATACTTTGTATATGTAATATTACATTGTTTCCTATATATGTACAAAATATAAAGGGTAGGTTCGAAAACAACTTATGTATAAACAAAACCTGAGTATTATTACTTGCCTCTCACAATTATTAGAGTTTAAGACTGATTTTGTAAAACAGAAATTTTAAAGAATTCAGAGAAGTTTCAAACAATTCAAAGAGGATTAAAAATCAAACATAACCATCTTAGGATGGAGACTGTGGGTTGGCCAGCTCCATTTCTGTCCCACCATCCTCCTGCGGGACCTTCCTATACAGAATCTTGAGAGCAAAGCCATGCATTTCCCAAACTCCTTCACAGCTAGGGTTTGGAGCAAAAATTAGTTCTCACCAACCAAGTGAAAGCACAGAACTTTTGGAAAGTGGAAGTGAAACCGAGGTTATCTCTGGCTTCTTTTTCTATTATTATTATTATTATCTATTTTCCTATTATCTAGTATTATTATTACTGCTATTAGCAAACAGGGTTGTGGAGACATTAGGCTTTCCTGCCTCAGCCTTCCCACCTGGTCTCTGGCTCCCCAGGCAATGGAGTGATGGCAGCAGCTGGGGCAGAGGTAGACTCCGGATTCCAGACATCCTACACTTTGGATATCAGTTTACGCACTATATTCTTAAACTCAGTATTTCCAAGCTGATTTCAAAGGCAGCATTTCATTTAATAGGTCAGTTCTTTAGAGTTCAGAAAATCATTCCTGGCATCCCAGGCTAGAGTTTGCTTCTCTAGACATTCTATAAATTTTATAACAAATGTCGACTTCCTTTCTACCTGGAACATTGACAGGATGTACCAACCAGAAACAAAAGTTCAAAGCAAAGAAAATGTGAAAAACATGATAAAACAAGAATACGTGGAATCAGAAAATATTATATGAAATAACAGAAATAAGATGAAATATAAGAGTGATGGTCATAGATGAAATAGCTAAGTTGTTTCCTCCTTTTTAAATGAAATGCGCTCCTATGCATCAAAATAACTTATAAATATTGACGAATATAAGAAACCTATTGCTGGGGCACCTGGGTGGCTCAGATGGTTAAGCGTCTGCCTTCGGCTCAGGTCATGATCCCAGGGTCCTGAGATCGAGCCCCACATTGGGCTCCTGGCTCAGCTGGGAGCCTGCTTCTCCCTCTCGCTCTGCCTCCTCGCCCCCCGCTCATGCTCTCTCTCTCTCTCTCTCTGTCTCAAATGAATAAATAAAATATATTTTAAAAAAAAGAAACCTATTGCTGTGACCCAAATGTCAAATGGAGAATGATAAGCAAAAATACACTCAATAAATTAAGAAGAGAAAAAAAGAGAAGCTTCTTTGCTTTCTTTCTTGCAATGATTGCTGTGTTGATATCAGAGAAAACAGAATTTGATTTAAAAAGCATTAAACAGAAAAATAATATTATATTCTCAATAAAAACACAAGTCATGAACATTTATGTCCACACAACACTGATTTTTTTTCACGTTTTGTGAAAATTCAATTCCTTAAAACTCTGCAATACCATGCCAAATAATTCAAAAGTTGTCATAAGATGAAGATTTTTGATGTACAAAAGTCAAGCTAATCTCTTTACACTTTTCCCTTGTTTGCACAAGCATCCCTAATTACTGACTCAACTTTTTGTTAATTTGAATGTTATTCAAAAAGAATGCAAAATGAAATTTCTAAACCTTGAAAAAATGGAGCATTTTAGGAAGTGGATGAATCTAACATTGATGATATTTAGACTGTATTATGTTTTGATATCTTACAAATGCTCTATGAGCAATTCTCATTGCTTTTATAATTAGTCAATAGTTAAAAAGAAAAATATTGGGAAACAACAATTTTCTGAATTCTAGCTCTTATTTTGGTCTTTATGTTTTTATATCTTTCCCGAAGTTTACGTAGTATTTTTATTACTTTTATATCAGAGAATTTAGGTTTTAAAGACTACATAGGTTTCACATTTCACACATCATTGCGCATCAATGGCATTAGCAAATTTTTTAACATTCATTGAATAATTTCAATAATGCAGATTATATTTTTCTGTTTATTCTTATTGTCTTCAATGCTTAATTTATTCCAACTGATCTCAGAGGCCTTTAGGGCATTATTTCTATGCTTTTTTTTTTTTCCCCCTCAGAGAAAGAAGGAGTCAGTGGTCTTTATAAATATAATTTCAATCATATAATTCTGCACCTCCATTTCTTCTCCACCCTTTTAGTTACCGTTGTGTCAGGCTGAAAAGATGAAAAAATACATTTTATAAAATTAGATTCCCCATTGACTGTCCAAACAATTCAGATGGAATGTTTAGCATCTATCCCCTCTCCACATCCTAACCAGACAATCGTTCTTTGTAACATGGAGTTTATATTCTCTCAACAAGATCCCTGCTACTAACCCCAGTGTCCTGGGAGTCATTAAAACCTCTTGAAAAATTGAAGACTCTCCTTCTGGCATTTAGTAATTATCATACAAGGCAAGAATGCTCAGTTTCCCCTTTGTCAAGAGCTGCTAGAGAACCACCAGGGTAAGAGAACAAAGAGCACAATGTGACAATTATTTAGATTCAAGTTTGTCTCACACTGTCTTGGCATTGAAAATTTTTCACTAATAATAGTAGTAAATGGGCTGTATTTTAGAGTTAGTTAATACTTACGTGTGGAATGGGGAGAACAGAAAATAGGCTAATCCCCGGAGGACTCTCACAGTAAAAAAGAATGTTGCCTGTTTTAAGGCTGCAAATGTGTTGAGCCAAAAAGTCCCCAGGTGTTTGTCTTCCATCTGTTTTTTTAAAAAGTTTTTTTTAAACAACCCACACCTGTGTTAAGATGCCTTTTATTTATTTATTTATTTTTAAGATTTTATTTATTTGAGAGAGAGAGACACAGCGAGAGAGGGAACACCAGCAGGGGGAGTGGGAGAGGGAGAAGCAGGCTCCCCGCCGAGCAGGGAGCCCGATGTGGGCTCGATCCCAGGACCCTGGGATCATGACCTGAGCCGAAGGCAGACGCTTAACGCCTGAGCCACCCAGGCACCCCAAGATGCCTTTTAAATCAAAGCAAGAATTATCAGGTAAAATGTTTCAAGGAGCCTCTTTATTTCCTTAATTTCATGTTAGAAATCTGGTAGCTAAATAGGATTTAACCAATCTCCAAATCAAAATACTTGGGTGTTGTTCAAACCACCATCAGAATTCACATGGATTTAATCAAATGTGGTAACTGTAGAAATTATCATACGGGCAGATCCAACCTTCTGCCCCAGTTAGGAAGGGTCTGCGATTAAGAGGGGTTCTAATCCAGTTTGGTGCTGATCAGATTCATTATCCTCACAGGGTTCAGAGACAAGAGGGGCACAGAATGCCTCTACCTGAGTGGGGTGGAGATTCATATCAAAGAATCCCAGGAATTTTAGGGATCGAGAAGAAAATACATTATACTGGAAAAACGGAGCAAAGAACATTGTACATATGGAGAGATACAAATGGTGCCTAAACATGAAAAAAATAGCATCTTCAACAAGTGAAGAAATGAATACAGAAACAATATTATTTGTCTATTGAACTGGAAATAATTTAAAATTATAGAATAATATAAAATTACTTGTGGCAGTAAAATGGACAGATTCAAACTTTGCTACCAGGAGTGTAAGTTGGGAAAATAGTTCATCTTCCTTGTGGCATGTATCTCCTCAATAATTTTGTTTCTTCCCTTTCCTTTCTGCCCCCTTTGCCAGCATTCTATTTCAGTCATGACTTCTTTGATGAATGGCCACCACTGCCTCCTCTCTACTCTCCCTCTTCCAGCCCTCTCCTCCCTCAAGTCTGTCCTGTACAGTACCCCAGAGTACTCTTTCTAAAACCCAAATCTGATCAGGTAGATCCCCTGCAGAAACCTGTTCAGAGGCCCCCCACTGTCTCCAAGCAAAAGCCAGTTTCCTTAGCATGACCTTCAAGACCTTTCTGATCTGGCCACTGTCTGACCTTTCCCACCTTCTCCCACCAGACCACCTGGCTTCACCTCGAGGCTCCTGTCCCTACCAGCCACGTGGTCTTCGGCAAGTTGTGTAGAGTCTCCCTGTGCTTCAGCGTCCTCCCCTCTAACACAGGAACCATAATAGAACCAATCCACAGACTTGTGACTGTTGCATGTCTCGATATAACCAAACTGCTCATAGCGGTGCCTTGCACATCACTGGCCCTATAGTGATATTTCCTGTTATTATTTGCCTTTATTATTATTTTATGATCACCTTCCACAGGATTCTGTGAGTCAAACTTCTTGAGATGGTCTTCTGTCAGCCCTGCCTTTGCCATGCTCTTCCCCTTGACAGACTGGTACACAACACTCATTCTTCCTATTTTTTCCTGTAAATGTCTGGGAAGGCCTGAATTCATTTTTTCCCTGCCCCCACAGGACTTATATTCAAGTAAGGAAAGATAAATAAACAAGAGGTAAATATATACTTTATGTGTGGGGATAACAAGTACAATGGAGAAAAATAAGGTCTTCTTGGAATAATCAACTCTGTTAAGGGCTTCTGTGCTCCAATAATGCTATGTTCATTGGATTTTTTGACTGATTATTTTGTCCTATTATTAGACTATGAGTTCCCATGTTTACGTAATTCCCTATCCCAGGGCATGCCATTTTGCTGAACACATGAAAGGTATGGGGCGTACTTAATAAAGACTTGTAAAATGTATAGATGAATGCATGCATAAAATAAGTATCTGAGTGAATATGTGTAATCCTTATCTCTGTCATTTATATTTCAGAATATAAAACCTTGTAATTACATTATCATTGCATCGACAGTAGAAATTTAAAATCACCTATTTGATGTATACGCCGCCCTCTGAAATGCCTGACTTGCAAATATCCAGTACAGAACTGTAACTGGGAACTTGACTGCATATCAAGGCTGAGAGATCCCCCTTTCTCACCATAATTGCAATACCCAGGAAGCTCTCTGCCAGCACTATGATGCCCTTGACCTTCCTTCCTCACACATGAACAATTTTTTAAATCCCATTCCACACACTAGTTTTCACAGTCATTTCGAGAGGTGGGAACAAGGACTTCATCCAATCCAGGAGAATCCACCCAAATCCAATCCATACCTGGTCCTGAGATGCTACCCAGGATGAGCTTTTTCGAAAAACATGCTACACATGGTCACACTATTGTTTTTTATGTCTAATTTTGTTGCATTTAATATGAAATGGGCTTTCCCAAGCTCTCCTAGGTACATCACCGCCATTCACAATGAGCTCTCTGTGGAATAATCTCTTCCAACTGTCAGCCAATTTACGAAGGAGTATTTGGAATTCTGCCCATTCATAAGTTGGGGTTTGTCTTCCTTACTACAAGACGAGACTTACTTCAAAACCTTCCTGCTGCATTCAGGCCTCTCTGCTATTCAATATTCAATTTATCTTCAGAGACCATCATGATGCCCAGAACAGAGCAGACACTTAATAAATGTTCAACGAATGAGACAATAAATCCTACAGCACATTTAAAATTGAAATGAAATATCTCAAGACTAGGTCTGACTTTTTCATAATGTGAATAGTCGGGATTCCTTTGGTTACAAATGCCAGCGGTTCTCTTCAAACTAGTTTAGGCAAAGGGATAAATTTATTGTAAGGCTCAAGTAACCGTGGAAAGGAATGCAGTCATTTCTTAGGGATTCAAGGGCCACCAAGACTCTCCCTCTCCCACCCTCATTTCTCCCTCTTTGTTGGCTTCATCTCTCAGACTAACTTGCTTCACATTCCAGAGCACCTGCCTGTCAGCAAAGCAGGCTTGCCATCCTCCCCTTTCTTTTGTCCCTAAGAAAGGAATCTGTTTCACCCATCTTGGGGCATGTGCTTACCTCAAGATGAATCATGCTAATTGGCCCTAAATATTTCTAATTGTTTTTTCTCTCCTAATTCCCAAACCTTCATTTTCAATTGCCTACTTAGCAAGTAAATGAATAAAAACGAATAGATTAAAAGCAGTATGTTCAAATTCAAACTCATTTCTCTTCCTACATTTCCCCCTTCTGTATTCATTATCTATTAATAACACCATAAATTTAATAGTCTCCTGGGCACCTGGACTTGAAATCTGTCCCCTTGTCTCAAATTTAATTAGGTGCTAAGTTATTAGCTTTTGTTTCTACCAGGACTTTCTGTATCTCCTTCCTCATTTTTCTTCTCATTCCTGCCTCCCTAATTCAAGTGTACTTTACTTTCTTCCTGGACTAATGAAATAATGGCCTTCTAATTGAGCATCATACCCCCATTCTTTATTCTAATCTAGACTTCACAATGCTGTCACAACCCCACTTCTCAATAAAACTCAATACCCAATCTTTTCTGTATTCAGTCTCTCGGTGGATCCCAATGTAAAACAATCTTGTCATCTT
Source organism: Halichoerus grypus (assembly GCF_964656455.1). Taxonomy (NCBI): domain Eukaryota; kingdom Metazoa; phylum Chordata; class Mammalia; order Carnivora; family Phocidae; genus Halichoerus; species Halichoerus grypus. Next base: position 56,089,009 of record NC_135725.1, read on the forward strand.
GACATTTAACATCCACAATTTGAAGCTGAACCTGCCAGTCTTGGAGAAGCTGCTCTCCTCCATACAGAACCCTTGCCCATATGCAATTTCTTCAATTTGAAATGCTGCCTCCTCCCCCCCAAATCAAACCTTCGTTCCACTTCTGAAAATCTTGTCTTTTTACGTTGGTAGCAAATGCCACAGTGTTTGTGAAACTTTGCCCATTTCCATCGGATTATGAATTTTTCTTCCTGATGGTTCTTGTGTTTTCATTCACGCTCTTCATTTGTACCTACCCTAATGGCATTGGTTTATAGTCATGTGTATGCTTTAGTCACTTTAACATCTGTTTTACCTCTTTCCCTGGTTAAATGGCCTCCTTGAAAGCAGAGTATGGGCCTTTATCTTTGTAAATCCTTCTGCAAGAAGATGGCATCTTTCCTAAAAATATTTGTGTTAGTGGTATTTCTGAAGTAAATTGAAGGACTTTAAGATTCTTTCCAGGTTTGCATGAAGGACGCTAGATGTGCTTGGTATGCCCAGTCCCAGCTTTTATGAAGCTGTATAAAATCACTAATAATGACAGTAGCCCTGTGCACTAAATATAGGGAAGACCTGCAGAATTTCTACCCACTGCATTATTAGTGAGGACATAATGAGTAACACCTTCCTAAACTCTCTCGGGACTATAGTATGTCAGATGCCACTACAGAAGGTGGGGGACACACTGGCTTTCTCACTGTCTGCACCTAATTTCAGGATTCATAGGTCTATATGGATCATAAAAGGGGCTGGTAGTCCCCAGCAGCATAAAACTGTCTTGTGAACTAAACCAAATCTGATAATTGTCTTTTTTTGGCCCCCTCGACCTCTTGGTCCCCTGACACTTTCTCTCTCCTCACATTTACTCAGAGATACCCCACATAAAAAGGGCCTAGAGCACGTAGCATTTTAAGATGTTTAACTGCATTTAAAAAAAGCATTGTATTATTAATTTATATATAAATTAAGAAATATATAAGAAAAGAGCATATATTTTTAAGCCAGCATTCTACAGGGATGTGGGTACAGCAAGGTAGGCATTCTAATGGACTGCCAAGTGGGAATGTAAACTTGTTATAACCTTCCTAGAAAGCAATTTGCAACATGGATCGAGAGATTTTAAAATGGCACACTTTTGGACCCAGTAATTGCCTTCTATGAATCATTCCTAAGAAATAGTCAGATATGTGGGTGAAGATTTAAGGCCCCTCTCTCTGAGAGTACAAGGAGAAGATAAAGGAGATAAGTTTGTAAAATGTACAGCTCCACGATGCACAAGAGGGAAGAGGAACCGAGGAGAGGGTAGGACAGAGGAGCTCAGATAATGCAATGCTTTGGAAGTCAGTGGAGGAGAAAGTTTTAAGAAATCATGGTGGTCAGACGTCAAACCCTGCAGTAGGGCAAAAAGGATGAAGACTCAATTCAGACCATTAAATTTAGTTATTAAATAAAATAGTAACTAATAAATTTCGTTGTCAAGAGATTGTCAGTTTTCAGGACAGTTTCATTGAGTGCAAGTTCACAAGGGCTTTGGTGTAAGTTAGTGAGTGGTCAAGAGTAAGGGATATCTGATTGAAACTACACTCCTAAGTACCCGACAGTGAAGAATGTGACCAACAGACATTTAGGGGGACCTACTCTGGGAGGGGAGAGGGTAGTGAAAAACAAAGGTAAATGAAGTCCAACTCTCGTCCCCAAGGAGTTTACAGTCTGCTAAATCTCTTAGAAACTGGCCTCAGTAGGCACTGTTCATTAATCAGTGACCTCCTCAGTGTCAGATTTTCAGGTCCTCCATTTTCCCCTCCATATGGAATACACTTATGAAACCCTCTTCAAGATTTTCTAGTGGTCTTCTAACTCATCGCTGTCGTGCTTGCAGAATTTCTATCCCAGCTCTTTTACTAATTGCTGTGGTTTGGGCCAAGCAAAAGGAAAAGTCCAGTGTTTTGGACATCCTGTGTTGCTATGACACCTTAAATTAACAAGCAAAGACTAGAAATCTATGGTTTCTTTCTCTAAGAAATCAGCCAATTAATTCCTCTGGTCTGAATTATTTACACTATGGTGAAAGTGAATTTAATGGCCCTGCCAATTCATGTGAGGTGATGTGACAGAGTCTGACATGAGGCTTATTTGCTTTTCTGAGAGGCAGCAGTGAGTACACAGGAGGCCAATCCCACTCTCCCCACCCAGGACTCCTACAATCAATGATTTGCATCTAAGAGATGATAGGATGATCTCTAAACTTGGGTCAATAAATCAAAGGGACGCCACTGGCCTATTGGACAACCACACTCAGGGAGATACTCATTCAGGAGACCCCGTGGATGGTCAAGGTGTTAAACCCAAAATACTGTTGCAACTCACACATAAAAGAAATGGGAGCAGACATTATAGCTCCTCTGATGAAATCAGCTATTGTTGAAAAAAACTGTGGACAGCATTTAACTGGGGGAAGGAAAAAGCATGCAAGGTTAAAACCAAGCTTCCCCGCTTCTTGGGGCTTGCATCCTAAGGAGGAGAGGCCGGTGAGGCTAATCCTGATGAGCCGACAGCGATTGTGGGAAAGAATAATTCTGTGTGAATCATGATGTCTGTGCTTCCCTCCTCCTTTTCAGTGTTTTCAGGAGTGATTTCTTTGGCTATCTGGGCCATCTGTCTGCTGTGTCTTTGAGACCGGCCCTTGCACTCATTCTCTTCCTTCTATACTTGTTTTATTGTGAGAGAATAGTGGTAGGTTTTATATAGAAGCTGATGGATTTCCTTAATTGCTGATTTTTTTTTTTTTAATCTGCAGAAGCTGGGAAGCAGACAGGCAGAGTTATCAGTTATGCCTTTGCCATTCAAGGTCTAATGTTACCATCACTAAAAAACACTTTCAAAGCAGAGTCCCGAATAAATAAGAGAACAAACTGGTGGTTGCCAGAGGGGAGTGGTGGGGGATGGGTGAAATAAGTGATGGGGATTAAGAAGTACACACTTCCAGGGGCACCTGAATGGCTCAGCTGGTTGAGCGTTGGACTCTTGATTTCAGCTCAGGTTATGATCTCCGGGTCCTGAGATGGAGCCCTTGATGGGCTCCATGCTCACGATGGAGTCTGCTTGAGATTCTCTCTCTCCCCGTCCCTCTGCCCCTCTCCCCACTCTTGCTCACTCGCTCTCTCTAAATAAATAAATAATTAAATAAATAAAATCTTTAAAAAAAGAAGGTACAAACTTCCAGTTATAAAATAAGTCAGGAGGATGAAAAGTACAGCAGAGGGAATATAGACAATGGTATTGTAATAACCGTGTGGTGACAGATGGTGACTACACTTACCATGGTGACTATTCCATAATGTATATAAATGTTAAATCACTATGTTGTACCCCTGAAACTAATATAATATTGTATGTCAATTATACTTCAATTAAGGGTAAGAAAATGAAAAATAAAAGCAGGGTCCTCGTTGTTTCTGGTTGCTGTAGTCCCCACAGGTCTCAGGAAATATCTTTTGGACCCATTCTTCCCCATACTTCCTTTTGTTCATTCCACCCTTCTTTTTTTCCTTCCCCCTTTCCTTCCTCTCTTTCTTCCACAAAGGTTTATCGAGCATTATGTGTTTAGGGTGCTAAATGCTGGAGATACAGGGATATCAAGAAAACTTTGTTACGTAGACTTAGGGGAGTCAAAGTCAGCTGGGGAAGAAGCCATTACACTTGTGATTCCCTGTTCAAAGTTGAGTGTCTCAAAAGGATGAGTAGATTAGGGTATGGAATAGAGGTTGCTAATCAGGTCTGTGGATAAATGAAAGCCTTTCTTAAAGAAATGACATTTACACTGAGGCCTGAAAGATAAATGTGTCATATTTATACGTGATTTGAGTCAGGGCTAACACTTTTCCCGTATTACTTTATTAAGTCTCCTGGCACCTCCATTTCTGCCTTTTAGGGGGAAAAAAAAAAAAGCCTATACACTTTATCATCTCATGTGCTTGTTAGAATTTAAGACTAAGGGCGGGGGGCGCCGGGAGGATTCGAGGATTTGGGAAGGATGCCACTAACAATGTTGTGTTGGGGTTTTTTTAAGCAAATACATATTTAGTTTAAACTGAGTATCCAGAAGTTGCTTATAAGGAGATTTCATTGGTTCGTGAACTCTGAGGAATCCCTGTGAGAATAATATCAGAAAACTCACAATGGACCTGAACACAGAAATAACTGACCAGCAAGAGAATAAATTCAGGTAAACATAAGTTAACTTACCTTTTGGAAAAAAAAAATAATAATGTCAAATACTATACTGTACAAGTTCCTTATAGAAATAAATGGACTCCGAATTTTTAGGGAACCAATTTCAGAAAATCATTGGTGGCACATGGATTTGAGGCCTTTGTTCAACTAGGATCTCTGTGGGAAAAGGGTGGAGAACAAGCTCCAGGGGACTGACAGTATCTCTACCGGGCAGCCCCACAGGGTGATGGGGGTTGGGCTCATCAACACAAAATGATGGATTAAGATTCACAGCATTCTCTAAGGAAGCAATTCCTTGTCTGTTTCCAAATTATGGCCCTGAACACCCAATTCCCTTTTTCATAATTAATTTCCCTACAAAAGTGGCATTTTAATAAAGGTTTGAAAAATTTAAAAGCTGTGTAAGACTAGAAATAGCAATTGGAAGATGCATCATTTTATTAACAAGAAAACCCTGCCTGTGTTTCTCTGTATCTCTTTGCTTCTAGGAAAATTTTAAAGCAAAGCACAGGGCACATACGTATAATGAGAAGTGAGATGTGCTTTGAGGAAAGGAGAAAAACCTAAAATTTAGAGCAACTGATTAAGTTTTAAGACCACATCAGTAAATTTATAGTTGAAATTTATCTCACTTCTATCGTCTGGCCCAGAGGTTCCCAAACTTTCTCAGTTCATGGCATCCTTTGTATCATTTTTTTCACAGCATCCCTAGGGCGAACAGTTCTATTTATTAGTTTCAACCTTCTGAATAGATTTGCATGTCCTGGCAAATTTGTAGCTTTTTTTTAAAAACTAATACATGCAGATTCAACAAAAAATATTTTTATTTCATTCTCAAATAACCATAACAACTTATTGATAGGATGTGGGTACCTGTTATTCACCACAAATTTTTCCTCAAACTGGACTCCATCACTCACCTCCTCATTTCTTGTTACACATTGATTTTTGGGGGTTACCTGTTTTTTTTTCTTCTCATGCACCTAAAAGAGTTCCTGGCATAAAGCAAGTGCTTTAAAAATATTTATTAAATGAATCCAGAACCATTGGGGTTGGAGAGACCTGAATTTCCATCTGGCTTTACTCTAAACCAACTCTATGACCTTGGACTTAACCTCTGTGTCAGTTTTTATTCTTCTAAAACATGGATAATAAAAATGAATGACTACCTGGACTCTTCTAATGATTAAATGAGCCTTAAAAATCTCAGTACAGCTTTGCGCAGTGGCAGTATTGTAGCCAATGAGGTTTATCCAAGGCGCGATTATTGCTAATTGAAAAATCTCAGCACAGTGTCTGACATTTGTAACTGCTTAATGAGTGATACTTTTTAATATTACTACTACTACCATTCCAGGTCTTTTTTTCCTTTCATAGTTAGCAAGTCTTCTAGAAGGCATATTTTAAAATCTGACCACAATAAATAACTACAGTCAAAATACCAAAGGGAAACAGAGGATTAGAATTATATTGAAGGAATTCCTAGGTCTATTCTAAATGAAAATTCAGAGGTGGAGTGGAAATAGCATCAAAAACCTAGTTTAAATCAGATTTCTGCCTCTCAACAGCGTTTCTGCCCCTGAAACTCTCTGACCCTCATTTTCCTTTTCTGTTGAATGAGGGAGAAATAATACTTCTCAGAGGGATGCCATTAGGAAAAGCAGAAAAAATAGTTTCCTTCATCTCCATGTAGAGAAGAAGCTGAACATGCTCGCCTGGTGGAATTCTGAGTCCCAAGGCTCGAGACTGAGAGGAGGTCTCATATCAGCATCCACGACAGCATGTTCCCTATTTAATCTTGACATAGGCTCTCTAACACTTGGCCACTTTATCAATCAGAGTTTGGTTTAGAAAACAGAAGCCACTGTAAGTCTTTTATACTGAAAATAATCTAATGCCACGTATCAGAGACTTACACAACAGCTGGAGAGGCTGATGGAATCAGGAGACGAAATGTCATGATAGCTTCTGCTAGCTTTCACCCAGATGAATGTATAAGAGTTGCAAGGAACCACCTTTGCTGAATCACAGGTGGACACCCCAAAACTATTGTCAAAACCCCACAGCTGCTGTCTGCTAAAGCCCATGTGCCTTCTCACCACTGCTGAAGAAGTGATGGCTTTTCTTCTTCCATCTTCCATGTGAGACCTTCTCATGGATTAGAACGTAAACCAAAGCCCTCCTGGCAAGGAAGTAGAAGAAAAGTAGTTTCCAGGCTTCTAGGCTTTGCAATACTAGAGACTGCAGAAGAAAGCAGGAATGCTCACAAGAAGCCAGTATAAAGACTAAGGCGGGGAAGGAAGGAAGGATATACTTAGGTATGAAGACCCAAGTGTCCAATACAGGGACTTGAAGGCAGAGCAGCGGTGAAGGACAGGGCTAAGACTAAGCCTCCAGGAATACAGGGGCTGATCAGCAGCTCCACCTTTTCTTTAGGACGAAATCGGGGAATAGCCAGAGTGGTATCATGGGTACACAGTGCAGTTAGGTGACGGACTTCCCAGATGATATGTACCGTCATGTCATCTTCCTTGGTCAGCCTTTCCAGGATCCCACATCTCCAAGGCAGCCCCTGGGTTAACCTGGCTCTCACTGAGACCCTCATTCTGAGGTCAGAGCATGCTGGTGGAGGGTACCTGGGGCTGGTGCTAAAATGTATTCCGCTTTGGGCATTTATCGAATGGGGTCCCTTTTGCTGATCCCTGGTATATCAATATTATGAGAAAGGAGAAGGAAAAAAACAACTTGAAATTATTTCCATCTCATGCATATCCACAGACATTCTGGATGGCAAAGTTTCACTAAAATCGTAGATAAATTCCATTTTATAGGCTTCAACATCCTCTTAACTCTCACCATAAACTTAAAGTTATTTTTCCTTTTTTAAGGAAACAATCGTGACAGTTTTTTTTCTCAAGAAAATGACATCAAGGTTTGTAGATACCTGTTCTCAGAAAGATAAATTCGCCATCGTTGTAGCATATGGAATATATGTTTGCTAAGTTCCTCTGAGAATCTTAGCTCAAAAATCCTGCCAGCTTATTTCTTAATGTCAGTCTCAAAAACTGGAGCTGCTTATTGAACTCAACTTATTTCCGTCCTCAGGGATAATAAAAGGAGCCAGAGAGCAGTGTACTTAGAATTATCCTTAAGATAGACAAGTTCGTCTGTGGGTATACCCCTGCAAATATGCGGAGAAAAACCTGCTAGCACTTTTGGAAGAATTCACCTCACACACAGTAGGTTAAAACCCATGTGATGATATCTGAGCGTCAGGTAATTCTGTTTTGAATAGAGAATGAAAAGGCAGCAGAATAATTCTTTGAATGGCTCCTAGACCTCTTGGTGTCTTAAAATTTCTGTCCCAATGCGGATCTCAAAAGAACAAACATTAAGCCTAGTCAAGACAAGGAATTTACCCATGACTTCAGCAGACTCCTAATGAGTCTACTAGGGGTTTGTGGCCCCTCTCCCCAATTCCCAGCCGGGAACAGGTGCCTTACAAAACCTCCGGTAATGGGGCAGAAAAAAGGTTAAGATAAGTTGTACCAGGAGATGGTAAAAACACAAATATTCAAAGACGACGGTTGTCTAATGGGCTGCAGCTGTTCCAGCTCTGCTCCTTGTAATGATCTGAGGGTTTCAGTACCATGGGGATCATTTATCAGTGACCACTAACACCCACTGCCAGGCACTGTTATAAATCTAAAATCTTTTTTTTTTTAAAGATTTTATTTATTAGAGAGAGAGAAAGAGAGAGAGAGAGAGCATGAGAGCAGGGAGGGTCAGAGGGAGAAGCAGATTCCCCGCCAAGCAGGAAGACCGATGTGGGACTCGATCCCAGGACTCCAGGATCATGACCTGAGCCGAAGGCAGTCACTTAACCAACTGAGCCACCCAGGAGCCCCTAAATCTAAAATCTTTTAACCAATCTTTTAACTTTTTAAAATCTTTTTTTTTTTTAAGATTTTACTTATTTATTTGACACAGAGAGAGACACAGCGAGAGAGGGAACACAAGCAGAGGGAGTGGGAGAGGGAGAAGCAGGCTTCCCGCTGAGCCAGGAGCCCAATGTGGGGCTCGATCCCAGGACCCTGAGATCATGACCTGAGTGGGAGGCAGACGCTTAACGACTGAGCCACCCAGGCCCTCTAACTTGTTTAAATCTTTTAAACAAGGCTATGCTATTATTATAGTCATCTCACAGTTGAGAAAACTGAAGCATAGGGCAATTTAGTGCCTTGCGCTCACAGACAGTAAGGGATCAAGCTGGGATTAAGACCCGGGTGGTCTGACTCCAAAGGCCATACTTGGAACTCTTGGGACACTTGTCCCAAATCGTTAAGGCAGGATGTCCCCACCTACATGCTGTATAAATTGCTTGCCAATATCAAATTTCCCAACTGCTATCCTAGGTACTTGGTAGGAGCTGGTGGGAGGCTACAGAAAGATGAGTTGCTTCCCCAGATGAATTTTAGAAGACCTCTGAGAAAATCCACGAATTCTGAAAGACCCAAGGCCGGGCTCCACATCTACTCATTACTCAGACCACTCCTCCCTTTGGAGGCACTCACAAATTGTTCCGGCCCATTTCATCGCCAAGTAGGATCAGAACATATGATAGCAGACTAGTCAGTGATTCTGCCAGGCCCTCTATGCAGTGGGATAGGCCATTTCCTAAGCACTGCTCTTTGGGGCCATTTAACCTTGTCACCTGCTGAAGCCAGCAGACCCAGGAAGCACTAAAAATCAGGCTGCCCACCTGGACAAGGTGCAGTGCTAGGGAGATCACACGTCTGAATTTGTCTGGGCAACAGTCTTGGTTTACTTCTGTTGCAGTGCAATGATGAATAGCACTCACTTTTGCTTTCAAGAGTCTCCCGGTGTGGACTATGAGTAATAACATGGTCACCGTGGACATCATCCACCTCTTCTTGCGCATAGCCAGGAAGGAGCCCCATGGTCCTGGCTCCTTTGGGGGGGATGAGATGTTAGATGCATCCTCTAGAAATCAGGGACTCAGCAGCTCTGTGGATACCTAGATCTGAGCAGAAAGCCAGATGACTTCAAGGAGATCTGGGATTATGTGACCATTTCTAATTTCTTTCTGAGAGTTTTAAGCTAAGTATAAACCTTTCAGAAAACTTTTTCCGTTTATGGATTTTTCTCTCATCACATATGCAAAGCAACTATTTTAAAAACTTGCTCCCAAAGCTATTATTTTCAAAAGTAACACATCACTGTTGGTTTCTCTATTCTCCGAGAATCCTCCATTAGCATAAGAGGAAAAACACACAGCCAGACTACATATTACCATGAAAGGGGGTCACCTGAGGGAATTAGGGAAAGCCTGATTGACAGATAGGTAATAACAACTGAGCCATGACTCCCGCTCATCAGTCACAAGTTCGAGCAGCCATCAGGAGTGAGTAGGTGGGCCAGGAGAACTGGGTACACACGATTCTACAGAGTGTCCATTGTGGTTGGGTCATTCACTTTCAATACGTATCTAATTTGTCTTCAGTTTGGTAGTGGTAGCAAGATGATAGACCGGATTGGAGCAGAAGAGTAATAAAGCACTAGCCAGGACCTGATTGTTAGGGAGAGGTTGAAGAGGCTAAATCTAAGCATTGCCTGCTTCCAAAATTTGGTTAAGCCAATTGTGCACAGGGCCCCAGTCAGCCCACAACTTCTCTCACTCATCCTGCACACTAGAAACACGACTTAATGCCCCAACCATCACCCTCCTCACCTCCCTGCCCAAACCACAAGCAAACTGAATCTTGAAGTGCCTCCACACCCACAGAATCTGGTGACAACTTGGAGGAGCAGCCTTCTGTGTAGATGTCCAACAAAACTGACCTTCTCTCCCAGACATTCAAAGGGCATGAGGGGTCACTGACAAGCGTTCACCAAAAAGATTTGAGTGAGTAGAGGTATCGAACTCTGAAGAATGCATTAAAATAGCATTTGCTTCAATTTTTAGAACTCTCCTATCTGAGGCTAATGTGGCCAAGAGCAAGAGGCAACCCTGAATGCCACCCATATGTATTACATGAGTAAGGCATCTGAGGCCTTGACATGTACCCACCCTGTACAGACCCCCAGTGCTGAGCCCAGCAACATTCCGGCTTCACTCACCTCGGCTTTACTCACCTCACCTCCACCCTACATTCTGTAAACTCCCTGTGAAGCTTCTCCAAAGAAGCTGGAATCCTGGAACATCATGGTATGGGATGCTCTGTGTGGAGGAAACCAAAAACTTGATTTGGGAAAAACCTTTGATACACCAGAGTTGGCACTCAGTACTTCCATTATTTCAGCCAGATTCCATAGGGAATTGTCTTTTCTTCCATCCTGAGTTGGAATTCCAAATCTGGCCTACTATAATGATTCCCATTTCCATCAGATATTCTCTTTCTTTTTGACCCAAACCAGAAGTCTTTCTCCATATCCTCCTCGGAGAGGTTCATGGGGCCTTCTTTCCTGAGGTTCATCACTGAGTAATAACTGAAACCCATACATACCCCAAACCTTGTTGTTCAAACTATTTTGTGTCTATAGCAACTGGGAACAAACTCCCATTCTCAATTTAAATATTAAGAACAACAAGCACAAGCAACACATTACTGTTGGTTTCTCTCTTCCAGAACTCCCTCATTCCACTAGCTTTCATGTGAGAAACTCCATTAAACTTCAGCCATTCTTGCTTGGCATCCTCACTTACTCCGACTTCTCAGGATTTGTGAATTAAATACATCCATACCATGATACACTGAGTTTTTCTTTTCCAATTCGAAATAGGTTCCTCTAGTTCTTCCTCTTCAGATTGGCTCTGCCAGACCAAAAACCTTAAAACGAATCCAAATCTTAACTCCTAATAGAACTCACACCCTGGGATTCCTTATCTGTTCCTCTGCTATGCCTTTTAAGTAGCTAAAGCGAACAAAAGTGTAAATATTTTATCCCCATATTCAACAGGGAAATATTTATGTATCCAAAGGGATTTCTCATATGAGCATGCAATTAATGATTCAAGTAAGCTTTCATGAACATAATATTTAATTTGAGTTAGAGTTTTGAGGAAGAGGCAGTGTTCCATTATGTTTCAAGAAATAGTTTTGCCTATTATTCGTTCCTAATAATAAAAAAGAGGGGGAAAAATATCATACGATTTGCTTTAGTTTTTATGAATATATCAGAGGATGTCCCTTCTGAATATTGGAGGATATACTGGTTCAGATACAGGGTATATTGTTTTAAAGTATTTTAGCTATTAGCTATAGCTGTGACTCACTTGCTTGTATTCAGACTTTGACGAACAGGTTTCTATTATAAGTACTGATTCTATAAAACTATATAATTTAAGAAACCCAAATATTCAAGATTCTATCAATAAAACTTTGTCTATCCTTGGCCCTGTGCCTATTAGTAATGAGATGGATGCAACCAAGGGAGGGAAATCTGGATCATCTTATTTTCCTACTAGATAAGAGCACTGACCCTAGGCTTTCTGAACAGAAAAGGATCTTCCAGAGCCGTCTAGTCAAAATATAACAGCTAGATATCATTCTATGTTTTAACTCCTATGGAAGGAGGATGTAGAGGCAAAAACATTTAGGGAAGAAAAGTCCTTTGCTCACAAATTCGGTTTGCAAAAGAGCCAGATTTCAAAAAAACTGTCTCATCAAATAAAAACAAATATTTAAAGAAAAAAAATCTGCAAAATTACCAGTTTATCAAATTTGCAGTTATCTGTTCATGGTAGAAAAAAAAGAGCAATGTTCTCAGTTATCATATCCAAGAAAATTCTGACATAATCTCAGGTATCAGCGTTATAAAAATCAGGGATAAAGATGCTTTTGTTAGAGGGGCACCTGGGTGGTGCAGTCAGTTGAGCATCTTACTCTTGGTTTCGGCTCAGGTCATGATCTCCGGGTCCTGGGATCGAGCCCCCGTCAGGCTCTGCTCTCAGTGTGGAGTCTGCTTGAGATTCTCTCTCCCTCTCCTTCAGCTCATGCTGTCTCTCTCTAAAATAAATAAAAATCTTTTTTTAAAAAAGATGCTTTTGTGAGAAAGTCAGTAACTTATGAGAACACTCATGATTTCATTTATTTTGAGACTAAAACTAAATATAGTGACTGTTTGGTTTGTGTCAGGGTGCAATGTTTTGTTGCTTTGTTTTTGTTTGTTTTCCTAATTGTGGGATGTGATGTAAATTTTACCTATAATGGAGATCTGCCAAGGGGTCAATTTCACTTTCACACTTCAACCAACTGACAGAGGTTATGGAAGCATGAAGGATTCTGGAAGCCTCATCTGGACTCAGTACAAAATGGCGTATTTGAACATTATTTTCTGCCATGAGCATGGCAAGAGTGAGTGAAACCATTTCTTTTTTCTTCCTTTCTTTCTTTTTTTTTCAGTGAGTGAAATAATTTCTGCCAGACACTTTTTATTTTTTAACCTCTGTGCAGTTTGAATGCCCTTCTTTTAGTTATAAAGAAAATGGATGGGACGGGAGAAAGGCGACCAGGTAAAATCACACAAACAACACATAGCATAACTCTGACTTGAAACCAGATGTTGTAATGAGTAGTCCCTCAAATGTGTAGGGGGTGAAGAGCTGAGTGGCACTCATAAATATTTGTGAACTATTTCTTTCGATTTCACCAAGCTGTATACACTCCAAGAACTAAAATCACCACATCGTGCTCTGGAGCTTATCCATTCCAAGTAATTATAGTTTCTTCACAGTAATGGTTTCTTTTTCAATGTGGAGAGAATGAGTTTTTTTAAAATATTAAGGTGACTAATCCCGGTATGCAATATAATCACTGACTGTTCATTGTATGGAAGAGTTCAGTTGGCTTGCCAGAAATCTCAGGGTGACCCTCTGGCTGAGTGGTAAGGAGTACAATGTGTTAATTTTGTGAAGTGAATGTTGTATGTTAATTACATGGTGCCACAGAAGGAAGGGTGCTGTTTCTGCCCAACTTCTTTTGTAAAGGGTCAATTTTTTACCTCTAAAATTTGATTTTTTAGTCTCTACTGGGTTCATTGATAGTTCTTTTCCACATAAGAAATGCTTAGCTTAGCCAAGAATGTTTTCTAGTTTTGCTTTAAAGTGCATGGTTTCCATAAAAATTCCCTCAAATAATCCTTGTCTCTTTTCCTCAGGGATGAGTTGCCTTTTTTAGGTTGAGTGTGGCAAACCGAGGGTTTCTTCTTCAGCTACAGTCCCCTCACTTGGCAGTGGAAAGGGGCAAGTAGATAATTTAGGAATTCTTGCCAAATAGACTGCTGGTGTCATTCACTTCCTTTAGAGGTCTAACGACAGATGGCTCATCCTACAGCAAGGAGGGCTTTAAGACCAGTTTATTGTAGCAGACTCGAAACCACTGTGGATCCTAAACATCCTCTGCATAAGGTAATTTCATTCTAAAATATTACTAGGAAATTCAAGGACAGTAAAGCCTAATCCTTCTTGCACATTAGTATTTAAACATATAATTAATAATTAATATTAATTAATTTATTAATAATTAGATCCCCCAAAAAGCCACTCTTAAGAAAAGACACACTTGGTCTTGAAAAGGGCTAAGAATCTCTTCGGAAGGATACTATGTAAAAACTGAGTAGGAGTGGCAGGAAAAAAATAGCTTGAAAGCTATTGATTCTGCAAGAGAAAGGAACTCAGTGGAGTTCTGTTTCTTTACAGACAGCTACTTAAAGTCCACTGACAGATTATAGCATTGTTGATGTTGAAGTGAACCTCAAAGAAGGAATTATAACATAAACTTAAAGATTGCTATTTTTTCCTTTAAAAATGCATAAGAAATCAAGGTAGCATTTTACTGTGTTGTTAATGCCAACAGCAAAAAATGTTTAAAACTGGGAAAAAAGTTTTGTCACAGCCTTAGAAGACACAGCCCTTGTCTCTAAGGATGGAAAGAGCTGTTTGTCCTATGAATTCTATTTGCATAAACAAATATTTAACATTAATACTTGAATGTTTCACCAAAAAGTCCTGCATTTTAGTGAGCTTTGTGAGATCCTGGAAGACTGTATCAGAAAAAAAACATCCTTCATGCTCGCTTCGGCAGCACATATACTAAAAACATCCTTCTGCATCTATATCCTAATTATAAAAACCATTGAAATATATATTGTTCACTGAGCTTTTCTTATATTATTAAAACACATATATGTTAATTTGTGGGGAAACGGCATTAGGAGAACAAGACTGTAACCCCTATAAATGACGGAAATGAACAAAGGAGTATTAGAATGAGGGAAAGTATCTACTTGTTCAGAATGGTCACATTCTGTGATGGTTATGTCAAAAGGTTGAGGGGTGGGGCACTGGGTGGCTCAGTCTGAGCATCTGACTCTTGATTTCGGCTCAGGTCATGATCTCCATGTCCTGGCATCCAGCCCGGCATTGGGCTCCATGCTCAGTGGGGAGTCTGCTTGAGGATTCTCTCCCTCTCTCTCTACCCCTCCCCTCCCACTTGTGCTCTCTCTGTGTCTCTCTCTAAAAATAAATAAACCTTTTAAAAAAAAGTTGAGGGGTAAATGCTGACACACAAAACAGAACTAATCAGTTTAAATAGGTCAAAAAAAGAAATTATTTTATCTAAGGCAATGCCAAGATCATTCTGTAAAATGTAATTCCCATTCTGGAATGGAAATAAAAGAATATTTCCTTAACACCATAAATGTTATCTATCATTATATGTAATGAAGAAATTCTTAAAGCATTGTAACTAAATTTAGGAAAGCAAAACAAAAAACATAACCAAAATTATTAGGAAATATAGATCTGATAATATTAGCCTAAATGAACAAGAAAAAAGAAAAAAGAAAAAAAGAAAGATATAAATTTGGAAAGAAAATGAGATATTATATTTATTTGTAGATATGATTTCCTAGAAAGCCCAAAAGAGATCTCTAAAAATAAAGAAAACTATTGGAACTAGAGAGAATCTTTCATTCATACCTGGTACAAAAGAAATATATAAATAGCTCTGTTACGTACGGTGATACCTACTTTTTCCATACCAGCTTTGCCAGGAGGTCCTGCCCTGGGAATTATAGCAAACCCTTAGGTAAGAGTGAGCAGTAGAATTAAAAACCCATAACAAGTATTTAGGGGCAGGAAGGATATTTATATTTCACATACACCTTTCTATTTATTTGAATGTTTACTATGTATGAAGACTGAGAACACTTTCATTCAACTTTTGTTTTCTATTCACACAAACATATTTAACATAAAAATATTTTATATTATTAGCTAGATGAATTACTTAATTCCTACTGTTGCCTACCACTCTCCACTCATTTCCACTATATTTCTGAATATGATGATGCTTCAGGAAGATATTCGACAATTATACTGTGGCTTAACCTACCCCATAGTACAGTATCATGATTCCCTAGGGAATGAAAAATCATAATTTGAGAAACACAGCTCTAATTTAATTTTAATATGACAGTTCCCTAATTCAAGCACATCTTATTGAAATATATAATTGAATCTTTATGGAATTCCAAGTTTAATTGAAATGGATATGGTTCTAGTTGTTTGCATGCTAGCCTTTATTTGAGAGAGAAAATAAAGGTATTTTCGGTCATTGCAGAAGCCAGTTTAGGAAATTTGAACCAGCCTGTTGAACAAAAGAGATAAAGAGTCTTTTTTAAAATCCAGACAATTATTTCTTTAATTAATACCTGTCACTATTAGACAGACCACCTTCTAAATGCATAATTTAATTTCACGGACTGATGCCTTTCTTGGAAGTGCAGCCTTGTGTAGTTTGTAATTTGTCATAGTCGACTTCTTTACAGGGCGAAAGATTAAAATTTTTAGAAGTTCAACCATTTTATTGTTGCCCTACCATGGAGTAAAACAGCATTTGGAAGCCCAGGGTTTAGAATTCTCATAACCAGAAAGAAATGTTCTTTTGGCTATAACATATCTATATGCTATAATGACAAGGACAGTATAAATGTTATATATATATATATATAATATACATATTATATATATGTTTACTTTCCAACAATAGTAGTCAGATCATTGAAAATACTTTTCTAACACTCTGAGGGATAAAACATAATAAATAAAAAGTCCATGGAGGATGGAGGATGCATATGACAAAGACAAAAATACCATCTAGCTGATAAACTCTATTAAACAATATAAATCATAAGATTTGGAAAGTAACTTTTTTTCTAATGCCTATAGAACATTTATAAAAATCAATCCCACATATTAGGCAAGAGACAGCCCCCCTCACTGATTGCCCCAAAGCAGGTACGAAACACTGAGGTCAGTGCAATGAGTAAACATTTATTTATAATTAAAAATACTCAACCATTTGTATAAAAATACTCTCCTATATAACTCTTTGTTAAAAGAAATCAAAAGGGCAATCATAAAATTCTTAGAAATAAGATAAGGATAATACTACCTATCAAGCACCATGATTTCAATAAAGGCAAATTTAGTGGAAAAAACAGATCCTTAAATGCATTAATTATCGACAAGAAAAATCATAAAGGTGTTCAATTAAAAAAAATTTGAGTAGAAATAAAGCGTTATTAAAGATAACATAAGGCTGATGAATTAGAAACCAGAAAATTAATATAGTTGATTTTCTCCCATTCCCATTCCTAACACGTAGCAGGGCCAAAATGACTTCAAAGATCATCCCTTTAAATGTTTTATTACACTTCAGCACAATCAGCATAAGAAAGGCAGCATATATACAAAAACACTCTTGAAAAAGCTGAATAAAGAAAAATATTTAGTGATTAAAAGAGGAAGATACCTTCCATCACACTAAAGAAATAAATTCCATAGATATTGTAGAAAATAAACTTTGCATGCTCTGAAATGAGTGAAACTTTCTTAAGAAAGGAAGAAAATTCAAAAGTCTTAAATGAAAAAATAGAAATATGTTATAATGTAAAAATGAAAAGTCTTCCGTGGCAAAAGATATTGAACATGACAGTTAAAAAAAAAAAAAAAAGCTGATGGGGGGGCAAAGTTTTGTAGCATGTATATATACAAAAACTTAATACTCCTGTTCACCATACTGCAAATTCATAGTAAAAGGATAAACATCAAGAAAAAAATGGACAAAGAATACAGAAAGCAAATTCATGTGAGGGAAAACATAAATGACGAAACTGGACAATAAGCGTGTGAAAAGTATTTTTAGGTTTGCTGATAATTAGGAAAATGTAAATTATAAAATGAGAATTCAATTCTGACCCATCAAATTGGCAAAATTAAAATGTGTGGTGATCCTAAGATTTAGTGTGGATGGAGGGAAATGGATACGTATACATTTCCAGTCAGTGTGAACTGGAATATCTACCAAAACTTAGATTAAGACACAAGTAAGTGAAGATATATGTGCAAGGAAGTTTTTCACAGCAATGCTTTTAGTAACAAAAACTGGCAATTCCTATCAATAGAGGGAATATCAGATATATAAGTAGTAACTCTGAGGAGGGGCCAAAAGACAGCAATTACACACATTTACAAAATCTAAACTATATGATTGTTGCTGAACAACTTTATGGTAATACAATTCAAAATTTGCCCCAAAAGATAACTTTCCTGGAAAATGAAAATAATCATCTCAAGAAGTAGATACCAGAGCAGATCAATAAATAAGGAGAAAAAAGAAAAAACGACATTATCAAATGATCACTTTCAAAAAAAAATACCACATCCAGAGATCTGCAGGATGAATTTATCAAATCATCAGGGAATAGGTACAATGAGATTTTTCCCATTTTTTTCTTTGACTTGTTTTTTGTGAAAAATACACACATTCAGAATAGTACATGAAGCCTAAATGGTGATTATTTATTAAGTGAGCACCTGTGTGTGTAACACCATGCAATCACAGAAGGAATATTTCCCGCACACCTGATGCCCTCCGCATTTATCTTTCCATCGTGGTCCCTTCGCTCTCCCAGCCGGGTAACTGGTATCATAACTCTACTTAATTTCTTTGCTTATTGGGGGGGGTTTAGCCTATAGGAGCATCCCCAGTGATATGGTTGAATTTTTCAGTTTCTAAACTTTATGTCAATGTATGTATTCTTTAGTGTCTCGATTCTTTTATTCCATACTTGTTTGTAAAATTCATTTATGTTGTTGTTGCATGAAGCTCTAGCGCATTAACTTTTATTGATTACTCCATTGCATAAATGTCATTGCATGAAAAGTCTGCAAGTCAGTTATCCAGTTTGCTATTGATAGATTTGAGTTGTTTGGAGCTTTTCATCTATTGCAAACAATGCTACTAGGAACATTTTTGCATGTTTCCTGACATATAGACATCGATTTCTCTAGCACACACTCCCAGGAATAAAACTGCTAAGTTATGAAGTATCTATGTCACTAAATACTAGAAAATGCTATACTGTTTCCCAAAGTTGTTATACCAATTTGCCTTTTACCTAGCAGTGCATGAAAATTTCTATCGCTGTACATCCTCGTTTTAAATTTTTTAATTTGACAGTCTGGTAGCCATGGTTTTAAATTTGATTTACTATTGAAGTTGAATACTTTCACCTATGTTTATTGATCATTTAGATTTACTCTTTTATGAAGTACCCATTCAAATATTTGGTCCATATTTCTATTGGTATTTCTTTTTAAAGAATATTGATTCGTAAAAAAATTTTTTTTAATTTTAAAAAAAGAATATTGATTTGTAAATGTTCTGTATACAAGCCTTTTATTGGTAAATATTCTCTTCCACTCGTTGGCTCGTACCTCTTTATGGTATCTTCTGATGACCAAAAACACTGAATTTTACTGTAGTTAATCATTTTCCTTAATATATAGACATTTTTGTCTTGTCTTAAGATATCTTTCTATATCTCCAAGTTAATAAAGATATTATCTGCCATATTATCTTCTTGCATATTCTACCAAAACCTATAGTTTGTATTGTTCTTTTAGGTCTGCATGCACCCATTGATTCTATGTCTGGCATGATGTCCAGTACCATTTTTTCCATATAGATACCTCATTGCTCCAGCATTTTTTTATTGAAAGACTCCTGTATTTGCTAAGTATGCATGGATCCATATATGCATATATGCATATTATGCATCAATCTATTTCTTGTTCCTTTATTTTGATGTGTCTAGTTCTGCAATAATACCACACTGTCTTAATTAGTGTAACATTATAATAAATCTTGAAAAGTGATAGGGAGAGTCCTCCTACCCTGTCTAGGCTTTTTTGAAGCTTTACACTTCCATATAAATTGAGATTTTGAAAGGATGGCAATAAATTTATAAATCAATTTGTAAAATTAGAGACACAATTAACTTGCATCTAAAGTGTACCTCTTCTCTGAGAAATCATTTCATGGAAAAAAATTGCTATTTCATCTTATACTTTAAAGACTCTCCATCAAAAAGGTATGCCAATTTTCTTCTTGATATATTGCAAGTCTGTGTTTCTTAGACTTATGATCCATAAAACAAACAGGTGGGATTTTACACAGCTATTCTAATGTTGGCACTTTACCATGTTTAGAATTAATTATTTTTATGTGATAAGGCTTTTAGTGAAGTTTTCTTGATTGCTGATTCTGTGAAAAGAAACTGTTTATGAGCCAAGCTCTGCAGAATAAATAATTAAGTCCCCTGATGTATGTATGTATGTATATTACAATATTACATGAAATTGAGAACTGATGGGTTGAAGGCTTAGAAAGCACATTGGAGTTCAATGTTAAGTAATGTAGGAATCTATAAGCTTCATTAATATAATTTAACTTTTGTTATAACTATAACATGCTCATAACATTTAATTTGGAAAGCATAGAAAAATAACAAATCAAAACTCACCAAAAATGACTTTAACAAAATTAACAACTATCAATGTTACTATGAACTAAATTTCTTTCTTGGTTTTACATTCAGCCACATACTTATATGTCTATATATTTCAAAACCATATAAAAATAATTACTCCAATAACTGGCACCAGAGATCTTTTGATAGTTTTAAGGACAGTTTCATATTCTCAAAGAACAGGCAGTTTCAATTCTGTATAATTTTCTTTGGAGCACAGGAAAAGATGAAAGACTATTCAACTCATTTTCTGAAACTTGAAAAACCTAGTTGCCAAACTATGACAATCAGCAGAAGTGAACAGACGCAAAACTCATTTAGGAATGTAGAAGGAAAATCTGTAAATGAAATACATTTAAACGACATATTGGGGGACACCTCGGTGGCTCAGTCAGTTAAGCATCTGCCTTTGGCTCAGGTCAAGACCTCAGGGTCCTGGGATCAATCCCCCCCCGCCCCCCCACACACACACTGCTCAGCGGGGAGTCTGCTTCTCTTTCTGCTTCTGCCCTCCACTCCACTTGTGCGCATGCATGCACGCACTCTCTCAAATAAATAAAATATTTAAAAATAAATAAATAAATAAACGGCATATTGGAAGGCCAATCTACCTTGCTCAAGGAGAGTCAACCTCAGGGATATGAGGACGGCTTACAATTACGACATTTCTAAATATATTTTGCAACACCACC
The DNA here is from genome assembly GCF_964656455.1 of Halichoerus grypus. Lineage (NCBI taxonomy): Eukaryota > Metazoa > Chordata > Mammalia > Carnivora > Phocidae > Halichoerus > Halichoerus grypus. Next base: position 56,109,855 of record NC_135725.1, read on the forward strand.
AAGTCAAATGGGTAAATAAGGAGACTGAGAAGGGAGACCAGATCTGCCAAGCTCAGAGTCTACCCTGAGGCTGGAGAATGACGAACAGAAAGCCAGCCCTCCCAGAAGCGTCAAGAAACAGCCAGGAGCTCACCAAGACTAAGTTCCATGCTGGGTTGCCCTTGGCCGGGTCTCCTCTCTGCTTCCTCCAAAAGTGCTGGGCTCCAGAACTGATGAGACTGACATTTATAAAACAGAACACAGAGGAAACCCAAGGAGAATAGTCTAAGGTAAATACCACATCTAACTTATCTCTTTATTTAAGAATGAGTAAACAGAAAATGCAAAGCACTATCCTCTGCGAGGTAGAGGAGACAAATGCAGCAATCAAGTGAGAGAAGAAAATCATAATTTTATAATTTCAAAAAATATGAACCCTAGGAAATAAAGGATCAAAAGTGATGCTATAAGGTAAAAGTGTGGGATAAAAATGAAGACTGGCTTACAGGAGAATATAAATTTTTTAAAAGATTAGATTAGTTAACTATTAATGTAAATAACTTTAAGTTGTAAAAATAATTTAGAACACTGAAGAAAAAGAAGAAAATGAAGAATTAATTTAAATTTCATTTATGAGATGTAAACACGTTTCTTATATATGATATTACAATATTTCTGCTATGTAGGACTGAAGAAGGTAAGACTATATAATTAATATAAAAATATATTTTTTTGATTCTCACATATATATTCTAATATTCCATTTTATATAAAACCACTTAATGATTCAATAACAGCTTTTGGGGAAAAAAGAAGTATTTAATGTACAAAAAAATTTTGCTGAGAAAATATTGAATACATTAATACACATCTGTGATATTTTTCTTTCGTGTCACCAAGTCTGAATTGAAACCTCCTTCACATTCAGAGACTAAAAATCCTGTAAATCACTTTGGCCACAGACTGTGGTAATAGCATCACAAAAGCACATAGTTTTTCCTAGTTCCTGATCGGGTGCTTGAAATTTGAGGCCCTTTATGATTACTAACTTATTTCAAGGAAAATCAAAGAATACTGGAGTTCAAATTCCACTCCCAAATTCGTTAAATGCCTAGTTGTTGTTGTTGTTGTTGTTTTTAATTTTATTCGAATAACAGTGTAGAATATTAAAAAGCTTTCCTTGCAAGTCTGATGGAAAATTTTGACAGAATATGTTTGGCACCTGAGTGACATCTTTGAAAATTCCAGGATCCCTTCTTTCCCCCTAGCTTTGTTGAGGTGTAACCGACAAATAAAATTGTACATATTTAAAGTCTCCAAAGTGACAGTTGGATATACATATACTTTGTGAAATGGTTACCTCAGTCAGGTTAATTAGCACATCCATCACTTCACATAGTGCCCTCTTGGGGGAGGGTGTGTCATGAGCACTTGGCACTCGTGGCGAGAACACAGAATCTACTCTCAGCAAATTTCAAGGATGCTTTCTGAGGTGATGGTTTCTACTGTCTTTAATTATATTACTGCCTGTGTGACATGATGTCTGCTGCATGAGCAATAACTTTTAATTTCAATGTTGCATCCACTATTTTGGAAGATATTTTTAGCAACAATTAAGAATTCATTTTTAACTTTTAAATACTTGAGATGCTACCAATGAGCATAACTGAAGTGATAATCAATAAGTTCCCCTTGGACCCCATGAGGTTACCACATGGGCAGATAATAACCACGTCTCAACTCACTCCCTTGCTTGGTGGCTGCCAAAAATCTTTTGATATTAATTTTAAGACACAGCATGATTTCAGAAAATTGGACAAAACATGCATCTTTGAATGGACAACATTCAGAAATAGCATGTATGTGCACTTCATATTTTTTTTTTTACAAAAGTGATATAATAGGATGTGTTTTTACATTTTAAGGCTATTTATTGGGAGTGTTTTTCCATACCATTATCTATTCTTTTAATTTTTAATAATAGAATAATATTATTCATTTTATGGCTATTAAAAACATTATTAATTAAAATTAATTAAAAACATTATTTGGGTCATATTAGTTGTTTATAATTCTATGCTACTATAAATAAGCAGTGCTAGGTAGCTAAATCTTTGTGAATATCCAATGTAAACTCCTGAAGGCAGAGTTTCTGGGTCAAAGGATGTGCATGTCCTTATAAAGGCTTTGACTGCTTCAGGCCTAAGTGTCCTACAGAAAAGCCATGTCCTATCCTACTGCTCTCCTCCTGCTCTTCTTCCTCTTCCTCCTTCCTCTCCTTCCTCTTCCACTTTTCATCTAATAGCCACACAGCTCCAGCCCTGTCTCCTCTTAAAAGCCTTCGTTATATTCCCAAAATGGTTAGGTGATCCTGCTTCTGCTCTTCCGCATCATAACTGTTTTTTCTCCTTGTGTTTCTAATCCCCCTCATTCCGAGCAAGGTTTGAGGCCACATGGTGTGTTTAATTATTAATTTGCATTTTTGCATCTTTATCTGGACTCTGAGCTCCTGCCTGGCAAGGTCTCTGGATTGTTTATCTTTGTATCCCCAGCACCAAACACAGTCAATTTTCAGGAAATGCTTGTTAAATGAATTCAGGAGGAAATAAATGGCTGCTTTTGTTTGTTTGTTTTCAGCTATTATGCCATTTTTTCTTTTCCCTTTTCTTTTGAAGTTTTCAGAGATTTTAATAGACCTGAGCATATTAATTTCAAAAAAAGGAAAATAATTAGATAGCTTCAAGGTTGTAAACTCCGATGCCCTCAATACTGTTGTACTATTAGAGCTACTAGTAAGTGAACAGCTGCTAATTATGGAACCCAAACAGTCAGAAAGGAGAAACAAAGATGTTATATACACTTGAGTGGAGAAACTGTAACATTTATACTCAAGGAAGATAATGTTTTCCCCAAACAAGCACCCATTTATAAGATTGAAACTCATATCCCTAGCCCCTCTGACTTAGAGGGTAAAATTAGTCATCACACAAAAGATTAAAAATAAAACTACAGTAGCTGCGTATGCGAGATAAACACTTTTCTTCTTCATGTGGTCGTGAGAATGCCAGATTGCCGGTCCATTATTTTGGCAGGTGTCTCTTGGAATGAACAGTCGAGAGGCCTGGCATGATTTGACAGCATTTTGACAGGACGGCGTCTCAGTCGTGCAGTTCCTGAGTAAATTGGCTTCAGAATCTCCCTTAATGGAATTCCAAGTCAGAGCGATCTGAGGCAGCCATGTCAGTTTACATTATTCTCCCCCAGTCTCCAAAGACAACACGGGTTCTCTGTCAGCTCTCTGCAGACATGCTGTCCGATTAGCCTCAGGTTTTACAAAGCAAAGGAAGTGAATTTACTTTACTAAATTTCAAAAAAAAAAAGGGGGGGGGATTTTCATAAGCATTCCTCATGGGACCATCAGGTTACTTGAATCCAAATCCAACCTTTTCCAGGAACTAGCTACTGAATTTAAACCACGCACTTAAGTTCTTTCAGTCCAAGGGTCTTCATGTGAAAAATGAGCATGAGAATATCTAATTGTTAGATCTGTTGTGTGGATGAAATGAGAAAACCCATGCAAAGTTCCTAGCATGTTGCCTGCTCAGTGCAGGCTCAGTAATGTCAGCTCTGACTATTCTGAAGAAGACTTCTTCACCTTGTGGCAACTGGGAATAAGAACCTCAACGGTCATTTGAAGAAGTCATTCCACACGCACGCAAAGTCGTCACCAGTTAGCATAAAACACAATGTGTCTACATCCCAGCAGAGCCCCAGGCAATCCTGAGAGAATACAAACAAATGTGCATTCAAATTCTGTTCACCTCACCATTCTCAGTTTTGCTATACATTTATAACATGTATAGAGGTATCACTTTTTATTATCCAAGTAAACTATGTTCATTACTGGAAGACACAAAGAACCTTAAGTGGGCACCCAACCAACAGTAATCTCTGGATCCAGATGTAAATACAGATAACATGAAGGTATTTATCCTTCTGCTTTTATTTTTCATTTAATATTACTTTGTGAAGATTTTTCAATACCTCTTTTTTTAAAGATTTATTTTTTTGAGAGAGAGAGAGAGAGCATGGGGTTGGGGGGTACAGAGGAGACAGTCTTAAGCAGAGTCCATGCTGAGCGCAGAGCCCAATGCAGGGCTTGATCTCACTACCCTAAGATCATGACCGGAGCCAAAACCAAGAGTTGGAAGCTTAACCAACTGCACCAGCCAGGCACCCCAAGATTTTTCAGTATCTTTAAGTATCCTTCTAAAACTCTGACTACACAAGAGTTTGTTTAAACAATTTCCCATTGTTTGACATTTAAATTCTTCCTAATTTTAATTTGTTATAAATTATCTTCCACTGAATGTGCTTTCATACACATCTCTATAAAATAAGTGGAATTAATAATTTTTCAGGAAGTATAAAATTTTCATAAATACAAATTTATCTCTATGTATTTTTATTTTTTCTCTATTTTTAATAGATTATATTCTCAACAGTAAAGTATGAGGATGTCATTTTTTCTCACTTCTACTAGCATTGGATATTAACATATAAACATTTTTTGTCTCAACATTTAAAAAGGCAAAACTTTATTTGCTGTTTTATTTTGCAGTTTTTAGATCTACTGCCAGTGTATATTTCATTTATGCATTTTGTACTTAAGGTATATATTGAGTGTCTATTTTGTGCCAAGTTTATTGCCAATATTTTGTTTATTCATCCATTTATTTAACAGCATTTATTGAGGGCTTGCTAAATAATTGCCATTTGTATTTTTCCTGTTGTGATTTCCAACATTTTACTTCTGAGTTTTTTAGTAAGGCATTTGTTATTTAATACTTTGTAAAAATTCCTAATACAGATTTTAGTCCATCATATAGCCTGCCATTATTTTTCCGGTTTTGTGTGCCTTTTAATAATATTTACTTATAAATCAGTATTTTCATTTTACAAAGGAAATACAGGTTTTTATGAAGTTAGCATAATAAATTGACAAAAGAAAGCCTAGTACTTCTTTGTAATAAAACCAGTAGGTGTGTGGGGGGGGGAGTGGGTAGCGCAGGGGCTGAATGCTCCCACATACTCATAAGCTGAGTTTTTGAAATAAAATAAGAATAATTATTATAAATGTCCCCAGCATATATGTAGGTATTGGCCTTGTTTCTTTAATTTTGCTGGGCCCACTCTAAGTCACTGTGATTCTGTGAATTTTATCTTCACCTCAGAAAATTTTTCTAATACACCTAGGTCATTTTATTATTTCCCTTTTGTTCTCATTTCTTCTTCATGATTCCTAATGTTGGATATCTTGCTGCTCTCTCGTGTTATCTTCTCACTGATTACTTTCGCCTCCCTGGCCTATTCTGCTATATTTGGGGAAATGTCTCAAATTTATAGTCCACATCACTTTTGAATTTTGGTGTAGCTTTTTCTTCACTGTTTTCTATGTCATGTACCATTCTATTATTAAGTTAGTGATTAATTTCTCTTCCTTCTGAACATCAAGTTCCTCTTTACTCCATTGCCATTGCTGTAAATTCTTTTTCAATCTTCTTTGAGTTAATAATACATATGTAGTTTTACAATTTTATTGATTGCACAGAGCAGAATCTATTCGTTTTAGGTGTGTTTTGTTTTGTTTACTATAAAACTTTTCCAGAAGAACATTTATGCAAAATGCAGCTCTCTCCTTTATTTTTTATTACAGCAATTTTCAAGGGGCAATAAACCACATGCTATATATACTTCTTTCACTCATTCTTGCACAAGAAGTCTGGCCAGGCTTTGTATTGATGGGGAAAACCATGCAGGGGGATTCCCCTCAGCCATGCTCACTCTCCTCCCAGATGCTGCCAGGATTTTCTTGGATCTTATGTGTGAAGCGTTTGCTCCTGTAAGGTAAAATAACCACAGGATGGGTCAAGTGCCCTGCAGGAAGCTGGGGGTGTGCGTGTGGGTGGATCGGTAACAGAACTTGGTTATTTTAGACATTCTGCTCTGGTTGTGATGAAGCCTCAGTCCAAGAGAGGGTTTTTACCACCTGTTTTCCATAGTCCAATCGCAGCTACAGGGACAAGTTAGGGCTCAGTTTGCCCTCCTTCCTGCCACTAATCTTCTGTGTCAGGCTGGACTTCAGATGCCTACATGCATTTTCTTGATGCGACAACTCTTGCCATGGGAGAGCAAATAGAGATGCCTTGGAATTGTAGTATTCCTGTGGCTCCTGTGACTCATGAATCATCTTGCTCTTTAGCCCTCTGCTAATTAGAGAATGTTAAAGTGATTTTGCTAGGTTTCCTCCTCATAAGTCTGTGTCATTATCCAACGCAAATTCTTAGAAAATAAACCTCCTCAAATCATTACATCAACCTTATATTTAAGAGAAAAATGATTTGGGAGCAGTGAAAACATTATCCCAGGACTTCCTTTAGAAATGGATGTGTATTTCTTTGTAATAACGTGGACCACAAGACTAAATCATGAAGTATCAGGCTGTGGGCAGAAATGCTTTATTTGAGCCAAGGGGAGACTCTATACCAGACATTGTAGTAGATTCTAAAAATAAAACCTTCAACACGGTCGCTGTCTGCTCTCACTGAGCATAAGAGTCTAGTGAGAAATATAAACAACTAATAAATGAAGTCTATGTGATAAGTGGGAAGATAGAGGAAACTTCCAGGGCTGTGGGAGCATAGAAGAGGGACGTGGACTCAGATTTGTGATGGCAGAAGCAATTTCACAGAGAATTTCAGACCTGATGGGTTGAGGGTAGTCAAGCTGAGTAAGGTAAAAGTATGGGGAAGGAAGTGTGGGGGAGGCAGATCTGCAAGGTCTTACCTCAGGATTCTGAGACTCTTCTTTATGATCATCTTTTCTTAATTATATGGAAAAGTTGGACATGAAAAGAGCATGGTAACATGAGGTTTGGGCCATTCCACCTCAAAAGAAATATACTGAACTCAAGTTTTTATTGTATTTTTCACTTTTAGAACATCAGTTAGATTCTTTTTCATATGATTCAGTTCTATGCTGAAATTATAAATTGTGTCATATAATTTCTTAGAGATATGAATCAAGGCTATTTAAAAATCAGTCAGGATCTTCTGTATATATATTCTATTGTCATTTGTTCTCTCATTGTTTTGGTCAATTGTTCTTTTCTTCTGGCATGCCAGGTAATTTTCCAGTAAATGCTGGACTTTATACATTAAAAAAACTATAGAGATAATTTAAGGTTCTAAATGTTATCATTTTTGCCTAAGAGAATTTATTTTGTTTCAGGCAGGCAAGTTGTAGATAATCTAGTCTGAGATTTAGCTGACTCAGAGTTGTTGGTTTCATTCTTGGTGAGGGCCAGTCTATTTCTACTTTAACTGCACTCATACATAGCCCTTTGCTTGCCCAGCTGAAAGACTATACTGTTTTCCATGGTCCCTTCTACTGGGCCTTCCCCAAACTCCAATTTTTGCCTCCCCTGTTCTGTGAGACTTTCCAATGCTCTCCTTAGCATCTTGGTGTCTAGATCTATAGATCGCTTATAAATGGGCAGATATTGTAAAAGGAAAAACATAGGTGAATATCAGTTTCAAGTTAATCCATACTTTAAGTGCTTTTAAACATATCAATTATAAAATATTCTACCCAATTTCGCTAATTATTCTTAGTTGTAGTATGTGATTATTGGAAAGAGAAGTCTTAATCCCTTCCCCCCTTAGTATTTTTTATTAATATTGATTGAATTCATTAAAGATTAACCTATTGTCTTTTTATATAGGGTACTACTTTTTATATTGGCTACTGAGTCCAGAACTCATTGTGTTTATTCAAATTGCTGATTTGAAATCTGCTACATTCACGTCCCTACATGTAGCTCTGGTTCGCACTGTGAGAAATAAGGCCAAATAGTGAATGGATAATGATATTCTTATCTTAACATTTACTCTGGCCTTTGAGCTCAATTGGGAGAGACTTATTATAGCATCATACTGCTATTTTTGATGCCTACATGAAGTGAGGACCACACCTTCAAAACCCTAAAATCATCAATAATGATATAGATTATCAGAAGCCAGAAAGTTTCAAATGAATATGTATTTTTCCATTAAATAACACACATTTCCATTAAATAACACACATTAATCTGTTTTTTCCACTGTGGTTTCCCCAGCACCTACTACAGAGCTGATACAGTCTATCAATAAACAGGTACTGAGTGAATAGATGAATAATAATTGAGTGTCATAACCTACAGTATGTTAGGTTACTCTGCCCAGAGAGTACTCATTAATTAGTTTTTGTAATGATAACGAATCTTACAACAATCTGGTCTCACTTTTACAGCTTTCCAGTTGGGTACACTATCAAAATAGGAATGCCTTCAAAACTCAATCTGATACACTGAGCAAGTGCTTTATGTGAAACTTTGCTCCATATTAAAATGCTGATCATTTCTTCAGGTAGCATCAATGCCTATATGCAATTCCGCAGGTAACATCTCCTTCCCACTTGGAATTTTTCTTAATCAAGTGTCACATGATGGATGATCACTGAGCAGAGGTTAGGGAACTGGTTTGATTCTCAGCTCTGTCTCCATCAGACTGTGTGTCATAGGAGAACTTGACTTACCTCTCTATGTCTGCGTTGTCATTTCTCCCCTGGGCAGTATAAAACATGACTATTGTGGGCGCCTGGGTGGCTCAGATGGTTAAGCGTCTGCCTTCGGCTCAGGTCATGATCCCAGAGTCCTGGGATCGAGTCCCGCATCGGGCTCCTTGCTCAGCAGGGAGCCTGCTTCTCCCTCTCCCTCTGCCTCTCCCTCTGCTTGTTCTCTCTCTGTCTCTCTCGCAAATGAATAAATAAAAATCTTAAGAAAAAATAAAAAAAATAAAAATAAATTTAAAAAAATAAAACATGACTATTGTGAGAATTCAATGGGGTGAGAACGAGTTCCTCTAGAGTATATCATATCATAGGCACTCATAAGACATAAGTTCCCTTTCTTAGTGCAACTAAAGAAATCTTTTAGACTCTATTTTTCTTAATGCGGCTTGAGTAAATTAATCTGTGTTAGGTTATGTAGAAGGTAAAGCTGTATAAAAGTAAACAGCAATGGACTACTTACATTAAAAAAAAACTTTTATAGAAGAGCATATATTTTTCAGTCCTTTAAGTACCAAAAAATGTCCTTACTCCATTTACAAAACTTCAGCCTGCTTTACGGTGTTCTGTGATACAGACCATACTCTTACTTGTTCCAGAAATTCTATGATGTTGCTAGCATTAACAGACCCATCCCTTCACCCTGTAGGAGGAATAACCTGCTCCCTTTGCCTAAGAAAAAAAGGCAGATTTCCACAAAAACAAATAATTTGCAGTTATGAGATTATCGTCAGGGCCAAAGATAATAAGCAGCCGGGTAGACATCTCCTGACCTTGAGGTAGATATAGCTACCACCAGCTCTGGGCACGGCAGGGACACCACCTGTGGTAACCTTCCTTCGGCACTGTGCACAATCACCACTCCCGCCCCTCCCCCACTGTCGGCCTTGCTGTTCCAAAGGCAATCACTCTACAACACAAAAATGAAACAGGAGAGGATCTGTCCTACCCTATGGATGCCTCTATTATATTCCTAACTCCTGCAGAGCTTTCTCTTTATGCCATACATCCTTCCTCTCCATTTTTATATGTATGTGCCTTTGAAAAAGCATGTGGCTAGAATAACATTGATCTGGCCAGGACTGTCGGGCAGAGTATCTGGGAAAGCCTCCAGACCCCTGTATTATCTGTTGATTTAGGGCAGGTTCTCGGAATTTCAGAACCCTCAGGTACTAGCACCAAAACCAGGCACTACAAAAAAACTATTGGATCTGCCTGTCTTGCTCAGCCGTCAGTCATCCACCATCTGAGATGGGAAGACATTTTAGATTACGAGGAATTCGTTTGCAACATTTTTAGACAAGGAAGGACTCCTTTGAAAATCTGAGGATATTTATGACTCCTTTAATAAAGAAAGTAGAACATTCAAAATTTTACACTATCTATCAGGTAGTAGAATTCCTCATCAAAGATGCTAAGAAGGGCATGATTCCTGGAGCAGCGCTGTGGCAGACCTGGAGGTGCGACCTTCTAACCTGATGAGTGACAATTAGCCCCCATGGGCCGGAGAGGAAGCCCACGAGGCAGCATGGTCTCATGAACCAAGCGCTGGCGTAGGTATCAAACAGGTAAGAATTCAGTTTCTAGAAGAGTAACTTATGGGCTGGGTGACTTATCTTAATCATTTTTTATATATAAATAAGAAAACTAAACTCAGAAAACTTAAGTAATTTTGCCAAGGTTTGCAAAGAGTAAATTATGAATCCATACCTGATGGGCTTCAAGTCCATATTCTCTCCCATATGTTATACTAGCCAGAAAAATAGGAAATCTAAAAATGCCATTTTCTTATTAGTTCTAAGGCCATAAGTATGCCATTTACAAGTTTATGACTGAGATGGAGGAGTCTGAGGCCAGACAGAGCAAGCATTTAGAAGACTGTCCAACATCTAAGTAAAGCAAGTCCTACACTCTCGAGTAAGAAGCTCCAGGAGGGGATTTAGAGCAAGTAATTTTTACCCAAGCAGAGGAAAGAACACTAGACTTACGTTAAATAGTGCTTAACCAGAGTATTCTGATATTTCTTCAGTTTGTCTCTGTTAATACAAAACACTATATTTTATACTCAATTAATGTTGATACTTAGCTGTTTCAGCCAGGGAGTCTGCTTTATTAAAAAAATATATTATCTTAAAATTATGTAATAAAAATAGAAAAGCAGGCAACTATATTTATGACATATAAAATATGACTTTAAATATGACTAAAGAAAAATGGGTTTCTGTATTTGTGAAGCATAATTGCTGGATTTATTACAACAGAGTTCAGTCCCAACTCCCTCAGTTATTAGCTGGACGACCTTGGGCATGTGACTGAACTGTGCACCAACTCCCTCAACTGTAATACAGAGATAATAATATTTCCCTCACATAATATTTATTTGGAAATTAGGCAAAATAATGCAAAAGGGTGATTAATGACTTGGAGCATTAAAAGGATGCTGGAAGTTTCTGTGTAGAGAGGTCGAATCAGAATGTCAACTTGGAGCCAATTTTCTGTGCTTAGTAAAACAGCTCTCCCATTACTCCTGACATGCAGAGCTCTTGGAGCCCAGGGGCCTCCTGGAAGGGAAGAAACTAAGATATTATGATTCAGAGTTAGGGAAGTGTGTTGGCATAGGCCAGGATGATGCTGACAGATACTCAGTGGCAGGTAAGGGCAATGGAGGCCCTGAGCTAAAATGACATTGGCATCAAGAGAGAAAGGCTGCAGACTCAATCTGGCACTAAATCTGAGAGGGGGTGGGGTATTGAAAGGAGAGAGAAAAGGGAAAGCCACCCAGTCCAGCTTTCCTGGGACAGACTCGCACTGTGAAGAAGTGGCTGTATGAATGACTTTAGCTTTAACTCCAGAGAACCAGACATCTTGGCATGGAATTTTCTCTGCTGAGGAACAGACTGTCCTCTAAGAGCTATGTCAGAACAGGAATGTGCACTAGTCCTTGTGGAGGGGAAAGACTAAAGCTCAGTTCCTAATCTATGGCTTTGAGTATGACCCTAACCCTAGGGACAATGCTTCCTCCTGGTAGGTAAAACTCTGCCACACAGGTAGACTCATAATCACAGACAACACATTTTCAACATAGAGAAAAATTCCCCTCAGAGACCTCAGGAGATATTTTATTGATGTGTAACCTTGAAGAGAACCCAGGTCACTTCAACCACAGCAATAACTGATTGCTGCAGAAACATTTACTGAGCACAACACTCCGTGCTGCGCTTGTATTATCCTCTTTAATTTCCCAAACAACATTATGAGATTGGCACTATCATTCCCATTTTATGTATAAGAACACCGAGACTCAGCAAAGGTTAAAAATGTGCCCAGCTGATAAGTGATAGATCACAGATTGAAAATCAACTCTAGGGGTGCCTGGGTGGCTCAGTCCATTTTATGTCTGCCTTTGGCCCGGGTCATGATCTCAGGGTCCTGGGATCCAGCCCTGCATCGGGCTCCCTGCTCAGCAGGGAGTCTGCTCCTCCCTCTCTCCCTTTCCCTCTGCCTCTGCCTTGCCCACCACCACCCCTGCCCTGCAGCTTGTGCTCTCTCTCTCTCAAATAAAATCTTTAAAAAAATCAAAAATTCAAAAATTGGGAAAAAAGAAAGAAAAGAAAATCAACTGTGTCCTCATTCCAAGCCTCACACTTAACCCTTACACTTTGCTGCCTTGAAATCACTTCTTTTTTTTCTTTTTTTTTTTTTTAAAGATTTATTTATTTGACAGAGAGAGAGACAGCGAGAGAGGGAACACAAGCAGGGGGAGTGGGAGAGGGAGAAGCAGGCTTCCCGCGGAGCAGGGAGCCCGATGCGGGGCTCGATCCCAGGACCCTAGGATCATGACCTGAGCCGAAGGCAGACGCTTAACAACTGAGCCACCCAGGCGCCCCTTGAAATCACTTCTTGACAAAGTCTTTGACTTTCCAAGAAGCCAACAGGTGGGCTGCAGCTATTCTTGTGAAAGATTTCTGCTATAGGAAATTTTCTGCAAGTGGCCACAGCAGAACTCCCGTCCCTAGGAGTTTGAGCTTCAAATTATATTCCAGGTTCCCAGAGTCTATTAGGTTTAAAAACAGCCTGGTCTTGGAGCTCCCGGGTGGCTCAGTTGATTACGCATCCAACTCTTGATTTCAGCTCAGGTCATGACCTCAGGGTCCTGAGATCGAGACCCTCATCAGCTCCGGGCTGGGTGTGGTGCCTGCTTAGGATTTAGGAAAAACAAACAAACAAAAAATGAGCCCGGGCTTTTTTTCTCATACATTACCTCACTACTTTAGCACATCTGTAAATACAATCGGCCGGCGTGTGTCATTGAAGGAGCACGCCCAGACAGCTATGCAAACAAAAACTAACTTTGCTCTTAAGTGACCAGTAGACCTCTGATGACTCCCTGTCAAAAAGCATTGTTATGGTCACAGGCTTCTCTAAAAAGATCTCAACCCTCCAAATCTGTGAAACTAAGCCTGAAGTCTTCAGCGATAATACAAATATAGTACGATGATTATGATTAGTGTAGTTTATTTGGCTGCCTAGATACCCAATTTAGAAATTTTTCCTCACGCTAAAGAGCATTTGATGAGTCTTATAACATTATTTGTATTCAATTTGGTTTAACCCTGTCTCTTCAAGCCTAGCCACCCTGTTTTCAACAAATGCACATGCTAATAAGCACAGACAAATTAAGTCTTTATAACAACTCCTGGGAGCTGCCTCATTTTTAGCAAATATGAATTTTGCAACATCAAGTGAAGAGATTCTGTCTCAATGGACTATGCTGTGAAAAACCGAGAGATACACCATTTTATTTTAAGTACCAGACTGTGAATTTTACTTTATTTGAATTTTACTTAACCTTCTGGAGGGTGAGACCTTTTGAATTCTTAGTTAAGGAGACTATTAGAGAATTGTGCAGACACTGAAAAGAAGAGTATTTGCTATTTAAGATGCCCTAGTATAAAAAGTGCAACATCTAAAGCTTGGCACCTGCAGAAAAGAAATGTTAGAATAGGAAGTAAGAATGAGTAGAATAGATGTAATTATCTGTAATCACCTGCATACAGGAAGGGAACATTGAGGAAGGTAGGAAGGCTGACCCAGTGACCTTAGTGATATGTAACAGGCCACCTTCTATTTATTTGTGAATTGTTGCATTACAGATATGTTCAAGTGCAGTAATCTTTAATATAGCAGTCATTCTGACCCCAAAGGATTCATATAAGCAAACCACAAAGTAACACCTTGGTGAGTTAGAAAAACACAAAGTAGGTTCTTTGAGATGAAACTTTATCAACTTCTATGAATAAGTTGGAAACAAAAACAAGTCTGAAAGATTGGTGAATAGAACAATGGGTTAGGCAGGAAAGATCTTTGAAATATCTTCACTGTAAGCATCCCTGAGAATTGAATATTCTTACTTTATTGAGATATAAATCATTACATTTTATGTGGAAAGAGAAAAGTATTTTAATTAGTGTTATTTATCATTGATGGGAACATCTGTAATTCTGTGGTCTCCTTGTAAATGATTATCACTGTTAAACATGTTTTCCAGTATAACCTAAAGAGGAAGAAGGTTTGTGTGAGAAATGTGGCCAGCACTCCCCTGTAGGAGTTAACGGAGTCCTTCAATCTGGGACAGAATTGCTTGGGGAAGAGTCACTGGACTAGGCCTTTTTCATTTAATGTAGAGCTCACAGAGATGCACTACCTGCTGAAAGGGCATGGGAGGATCTTTTATGAGTACCTCCACTTTCTCTCTACTTTCCTGGATGGGCAAGGCTTTTAAAAGTCAGTATATTTTCAAAGGGACCCCCCCAAAAAAAAACCCACTGGGGTAAAGATTGGCATCATTTCTCTTGTGAGATTTATCATTGCCCTTTCTGATGGTTGGTCCATCACCAAATGGACAAGAGTGAGGCAGGGAGATCTGTTGGGAGGCTTTTGTAATAGTTCAAGCAAAAGATGATGGTGTATTTGGGCTGTGTTTTAAGTAGTGGATATAGGAGACCCAGTCAGGTTTGGGATAGATTTTCCAAGAACTAAGAGGATTTACTGAGAGAATGAATGGGGGAATGCGTGGAAAAGAAAGAAGGTAGTGAGGGGATTTTTTAAGAGAAAGTTGATGGTTTGGGATCACCTGGGTGGCTCAGTCAGTTAAGCTGTCTGCCTTCGGCTCAGGTCATGATCCCAGGGTCCTGGGATAGAGTCTGGCATGGAGCCCCGCATCCGGCTCCCTGCTCAGCAGGGAGCCTGCTTCTCCCTTTCCCTCAGCCGCTCCCCCTGCTTGTGCTCTCTCTCTCTCAAATGAATAAATAAATCTTTAAAATAAGTAAAAAGAGAAAGTTGTATTAGACAGGGTCATACAGTTCTAAAACACGTATATGTACTTTCTCCTTCTCTCTCTGCTGCTTCTGTCCCAACCCTGAACACCATCATTTTCTCTAATTTTATTAATTTCTTTTACCTTTTCACTTTTATTTCCTTAGAGTTCTTGGATAATCACATGGCTAAAACCTCAAGCTTTAGCATATTCCACACTTTCAATAAAAGTCTTAGTCTAAATTCATATATCTGTTCAACTTCTCCCCCAGTTAAAACAGGCTTTAACTTTAAAATCTTTGTTCAGAAGACTGAGAGACCATGTCCAAAAGAGAGTATGCATGTTCCCCTTTCCAAACGCTTCCTTAGGTAACAATAAAGCAAGAATGTCAACACTGAATGGACTCACAAGTGATGTTTAGCACTTGTCACACGGTGGCCCCTCCATAAATAGTGTTTTAAAAATTAGTGAGGGGCACCTGGGTGGCTCAGTCCTTAAGCGTCTGCCTTTAGCTCAAGTCATGATCCCAGAGTCCTGGGATCGAGTCCCACATCGGGCTCCCTGCTCGGCGGGAAGCCTGCTTCTCCCTCTGCCTGCCACTTTCCCTGTTTGTGCTCTCCCTCTCTGGCAATAAATCAATAAGTAAAATCTTTAAAAAATAAATAAATAAATAAAAATTAGTGAGTAAATACATACGACTATTACCTTTGCACACCATGTACAAGATACAACTATCTCTGCACAGCACCCCTCAAGGAAACTTCTACAGACACAGCAAGTTTAAAGCTTTGGCTTTAGGAGTGATGAAAACCTGAGATTGAATCTGGGCTCTGCTACTTATCGACAAAATGACCTTAGTTGCCTATTTTCTCAAAGACTCAATGACCACATATTTAAAATAAAGACCCGAGTGCTTTTGTAGGATTAAATGAGATAATGTGTGAAACTTGGCATAGTAACAGCTTTATAGCACACCATCAGTAAATTATAATAATTGTCACTGTCTCCAGCTAATTAAATCTTATAAAACTTTCTAATGGTGTATCGATGACCTATGAGCGATATAATCAATTAAATCAGGCAGAATACAAAATAACCTGGGGAAATTTTTTCTCAACATTATAACTGTGCTAGTGATAGAATGTCACCCTTTACTTTCACCTGCATACTCATGGTACAGACTCAATAAATTTTCTAAACTGTAATAAGATGACTAATGGGTGAGAGTGGATGAAATAAGTCCATTAAAATTCTATGTAATGATATGCAAATTAGTTATTTGAGCCTGGTAGCTGTGTTGAAGCTTCATCCTTCTGAATAATATTATGAAACATGATTTGTAATCATCCTTTGGCCTCTGCTGTATGAGGTGGTCATGACTGTAATTAAAGTTAATCACTAGTTACACAGCAGAGCAGGAAACGGTGTGATGGAGAGGGACAGTGCAGGGAATGCCAGGGTTTAATCACTGGGTGCTGAGGTGTCTATACCAGCGGATGAGAAATTTGGCTTAGGAGAAAGTGAAAATTAAGGGACTACGTGCATCAGATCTTAGAGGATGAAATGTATAATGAATTGTGTTTATTTGCGTAAGTGGAGACTTTAAGCTGAAAAGTATGAGTTACCTGACGTAAAGTGGCCTTTTCTCAAAAGAGAGGAAATGTGAAAAAGATTTATAAAAAATAAAAACTCATTAAAGTACTACAGGAAAACTGACCACAAGTAAATATCTAAAGAATAATGAAATGATTAACGAATTCAGTTATAGGCACATCCTGGAAATCAGTCAGCCATAGAGCGATGCTTACAGAGACTAAGATAACATGAGAAAGTACTTGTGTTTAAATATTAGGAAAAAAATGATAATTAATTTTGTAGATGCTATGATTATAATTCTATAAATAAACAATACATATCCAAAAAAACAAAAAGAAATAGGTTAATATATTTACTTATTTTCTTTCACTCAGGACTAAGAATATTTTTCCTTTGATTATTTACACTGTATATTTTTAAGAAGCACATACTACTTGATTTATTCTTTATAGTTAATTCAGAATGAATTCTCAGTACTCTGTCTGATGCAGTGGGAACTGTCTTATACTGTGGAATTCAATTAAGTACTTCTTTCCAGCACATCAACTAGAGCTCTTTTGGTGTGAAAAAAATAATTAAACTCAGAAAATACTCCATTTACAAAGAAAGATTAACTCAGGCCATGTGGCTCATGCCAACACCCTGTGAGTTGTCTCAAATTATTTATACTAAATGTTTAATCCTTTAAAAAACTGCATTCTTATATTCTTAAAAGAATAGCATAAGAATTCACTCCAGTTATATTTGAGATCAAATTAGGATTCACAGAGCAACTGTATTTTATAACAAATCGAATACTAGAAAATAAAACAATATTACTACGTGAAAATTTATAAAAATAACTGTTGAATATTAATTGGACTTAGATAATAACTTCGGGATATATTTTATTTCTGAGAATTGTTATAAGTCAGTCAATTAATTATGCCTATGGCCCAGATGATCAAATGGAAGATTTAGCCGATGAGTCTGATTAGTCTTAAGTAAACTAGGCTAGGCTTTCTTCTGACAAATTACATTTTTAAAAATGATGTGAATTTTACGTGGTATAAGAAGTTGGAACTTATTTCCCTTTGGTTAGTGATGGGAGGGAGGTGCATTTAACTATAAATAGTTAAGCTGTCAGCTGAAATCAGTACTATTCCATATAGGTAAAGCAAAATCTGAAACACTTCAGGACAAGTCCTTGCAGAAAACAAAAACAGAACCCTACATGAAAAGGCAGCATTCTACTCATAGTTCAGAAATGGAATACTGTGATTACGAAGAGGTCATGATACACTAAAGGAGACAGAGAGGAATCGCAAACAATGAACGAGCTTAGCCTTTGGGGCTGATCTGTCTTCAGTCTACGACTACAGGGCAGTTCAAGGGGAAAGTGTGTTCCTTTGGAGCACTCCTCTGGAGTGATTTTCACTGGATGGATGGCATCCCTGAGAGTTAGTCCACGAGACTTTTGAGACTAGTGTAATGAAAGCTGGTTGTCCTTACAGACAGCCATGACTGCCAGTCTGGGCTCTGCCACTTACAACTTATGAAACCTTAGACATGTCATATAAATTCCCTGAATCCGTTTTCCATCTGTAAAATAGTTACAGGATCATCTTTTATAGATGACTGTAATAATTAAATTAAATGCCACATAAAAAAGAGAATAATAAATATATTAGAATTCTGCCTACTACACCCTCAATAAATGTTTCTTTGTCCTCCCCTGCTATTTCCAAGAGGAACAGAGCCTTGTGCTGATTTTCCATTTTAATATTCATGAAAATATCCACTGTCCACATAGTCCCTGCAAAATCTGAGAAATTCAGAGCTGGCATTCCAAAATTCCAGGCTGCAGGGTCACCTGATGGGTCTGCTATTTCAGTAAGGGATATTCACAGAGTGATCCCAGAAACACTGAAAAATCCACACTCCTGAGCTGAGAGCTAATGATTGCACGAGTGTAGTCTACATGAGCAAAATGTAAAATACAAGAAAGACCAGTTAAGACAACACAGATGCTCCCTACAAACTGTGCCCTTATTATTGCTCTGCATAGATGAAATTCATGCTCAAGTAAGGAGTGCTTTGAGATTGGTTAAAGGATCAATGAACACGTCAGAAATAAAACTTCATGGAATTAGGCATGGTGATCTGGACCCCACTTGCCCACTAAATCAGGAGATCAAATTAAAATGCTCTCAAGGAACTAATGAGAAGTCAGCAAAGTGGGTAAGACTCTTCCAGATCTGACCAAGGAGCCCAGAACGTGGGAGGTCAGAACCACTGGTAGCCACCTTTCCCACCACTCGGAGGAGCCTGAGGGAATGATATCAACAGGTGCTTCACATGTACTTTCTCAATTAAAGCTGTTCATCTTCGCAATAACCCTCTGAGATTTTTACAAATCCTAAAACAGAAGTTCCAAGAGGTTAAATAATTATCTCAGTTCTCACAGTTTGTAGGATGGCAGAGTTGATTTTCAAACCCATATTTGCATTACTACAAACCCCATCTTACTCAAAGAATATTATTCCACTTCCTATAGTGGTTACTTAAGAATGAGTACCTCTCTTGAATGAAATATTATTTCCCTACATATTTATTTGCTGAACACATATAAACAAAAGTATAATGTGCACGCACGTCTTCCCTAAGCTTAATGGTTGAAAAATGCTTGAACATGCAGCCATCAAAAGGAATAAGATCTTGCCATTTGCAACAACGTGGATGGAACTGGAGGGTATTATGCTGAGCGAAATAAGTCAAACAGAGAAAGACATGTATCATATGACCTCACTGATATGAGGAATTCTTAATCTCAGGAAACAAACTGAGGGTTGCTGGAGTGGGGGGTGGGGTGGGAGGGATGGGGTGACTGGGTGATGGACACTGGGGAGGGTATGTGTTCTGGTAAGCGCTGTGAATTGTGCAAGACTGTTGAATCTCAAATCTGTACCTCTGAAACAAATAATGCAATATATGTTAAGAAAGAAAAAAAGAAGAAGAAGAATGTAGCAGGAGGAGAAGAATGAAGGGGGGGAAATCGGAGGGGAAGAAGAACCATGAGAGACAATGGACTCTGAAAAACAAACTGAGGGTTCTAGAGGGGAGGGGGTTGGGAGGATGGGTTGGCCTGGTGGTGGGTATTGAGGAGGGCACGTTCTGCATGGAGCACTGGGTGTTATGCACAAGCAATGAATCATGGAACACTATATCTAAAACTAATGATGTAATGTATGGGGATTAACATAACAATAAAAAAATTTAAAAAAAAAAAAAGAAAAATGCTTGAACAGATGAGTCTATTTACTCAGTGTGTAGAATCACAACAATCTCAGAATTACGACACGATTGACAGGAAAGTTAATCAACCTTAACTCAACATAATTGGTTACATTTTCATCTCTTGGCTTGAGACCAATTACTATTCAGCCAGTGGCACTCCAAGTCTGCTCAGGCTTCACCTTTCACTTGCAAACCCAAGTACTATGAATAACTTGAATATGAGTTGTCAGGACTTCATTTTTCATATATTAGTATCAGTTAAGAACAAGAGTTGAGTGAAAATCTCCAGCTATGAAGTTGCCAGAGCTAAATAAAATGAAACCAGAGAATAACATTTGAGAATTCTAGTTCTGTTAAAACCATGATGAAAGAAGATGTTCCTCTTACTATCTTTATTTTTTTTATTCAAGTATAATTAACATACAGTGTTATATTAGTTTCAGGCATACAATATAATGATTCGACAATTCTTTACATTTCTCAGTGATCATCAAGTGTATTCTTAATCCCCTTTATCTATTTCACCCACTCCCCCATCCACCCCCATCCTAGCAAGCACCAGTCTGTTCTCTATATTTAAATATAAGTGTCTGGGGTTTTTTGTTTGTCTCTTTTTTCTTTGCTCATTTCTTTTATTTCTTAAATTCCACATATGAGTGAAATCATATGGTATTTATCTTTCTGTGACTGACTTATTTCACTTAGCATTATAAATACCCTCCAGGTCCATCCATGCTGCTGCAAATGTATATAGAGTTGTTTGCACTATTCCTTTACTGTCTTACTGTCTTTTTAATGTGGTTTGTAGTGATATCTTCTGTTTTCTTTCTCATATTGGTAATTTGTATTTCTTTTTTCCTGTCAGTTTTACTAGAGGTTTGTCAATATAATTGATCTTTTCAAAAAAAGAGCTTTTATGTTTATTGATTTTTTTCCCTATTTTTTTTTCTGTGCCCAATATCATTAATGTGCTTTTATTTTATTATCTCCTTCCTTCTGTTTGCTTTAGGATTATTTTGCTCTTCTTTTGCTCTATTTCTTTAAGTGAAAGCTTAGATTATTGATTTGAGATCTTTCTTATTTTCTAAGATAAGCAATTAATGCTATATATTTCACTCTAAGAATGTCTTTAGGTGCATCCCACAAATTTTGATATGCTGTACTTTCATTTTTGTTCAGTTCAAAATACTTTCTAATTTCCCCTGAAACTGCCTCTTTGTCTCACTCTTTTAACCTCAGTTGACAGATGGTATTAGTTCTTTCATATTCTTACTGATTTTCTGTCTACTAGTTTCATCTGTTTCTGAAAGAAGAATGTTGACATATCAAACTATAATTATTTATATGTAAACAGGCTTTTTCATTGAATGTGTCTCTCTTGCTGCTCTCTATGTGGTCTTTCTATCTTCTTGTACAGAGTTGTTCAGTTAGCCCTCAGTTCTTCAGGAAGAATTGCTTTATGAATACGTGGAGATTTGGAGTGTCCACGGAGAAGTTGAGTTCAGGGTCTTCCTATATGTCATTTTGGAGCAGAACTCCTCAAACTATAATTTTAAATTTATTTCTCTTTTTATTTTCATCAGCTTTTGCTTCATGCAGTTTGAAGCTCTCTTGTTACATGTGTACACATTTAGGGTTGTTATCTGTCTTGGTGAACTAAGCCTTTTATCATTATGTAAATTTACTCTTTTTTCCTCATTAATTTTCTTTGCTCTGAAATCTACTTTTTCTGATATTACTATAGTTGCTTTAGCAATCTTTTCATCACTAGTCGCATGATACGTTTTTCCACTTTTTTTGTTTTAATCTACTTATGCATTATATTTGAAGTGATTTCTTAGGGATAGTACACAATCTCTTTGCATTGATATGCACTGACATCTTGCATTTAATGTAATTATTGACATATTTTCATATGTCTAACCATTTGACTATTTGTTATTGGATTTTTTCCCTCCTGTTTCAAAATCTTCTACTTCTCTTTGATGATGTTCTTAGATTATTTGAAAATTTCTAGTATTCTTTTTCTTTTCTTTTTTAATTTTTTAATTTTTCTTATATCTCTGTATCAGTATATTTTTAGCAATTTTTCTAAAGCATTACAATCTATTTATTTATATTTTCACAATTTAAAATATTTTACTGCTTCAAGTTGAATGTAGAAATGTGCTACAATATAGGCGTCCGAATTTCCTCCTTCTATGTTGTATGTGTATTACAATTCATATACATTAACCCACCAAGCAATGTTTTAAGTTATGCTTTAACCACTATCTAGATTTTAAAGAACTTAGGAGAGTAAAAAATATATTTAGTCATACATTTACAAATTCTGTTGCTCTTTCTTCATTTCTGAAGTTGTTTCCCTCTAATATGATTTCTCTCTTTGTTAACAACTTCCTTTTGTATTTGTTTTAGAGCAGGTATGACAGTGATGAATTCAATTTATTTTTCTTTAACTAAATCCCTACATCTGATACATTATTTTGGGTGAGATGGTCCTGTGGGGAAGTGGCTCTGTTCTAATTGAAAAATTATGTGAGAATGAATCCATGAAAGGAATGAATTATGGTTATAGATAAGATTGCTAAAATTTGCATACCTATTTGAAGGGTATCTTGGTACTCAACCTGACCCATTGGAGTTTCCTTGGATAACAGCCTTGGCAGGGACCCAGCAAAAGACATTGTCCAAGGCACAATGTCCAGGGATGAATATATTTTTCTTATCTAAATCCTATGGTAAATGTTAATATTTTCATTTGTTTTAGCAGGCCATCAATTAAGTTAACTTCAGGCCACAAGTTCTAACCTATGTCTTGTGGTCTGTGGTTCCAATGTCAGTTCACTTTTTACAGTGTTATTCAGACCTGTTCTGATTGCCCAAATCTGGGACCTATGCAGTGCTCCACTTTGTAATTCTGTTATCAAAATTTTGGTATTTGTTTATGGTCAGATCCATGCACCTTGAGAATGAATCCTCTCCTCAATATCTCTGACTCTCCATTCCCCATGGGCTCCTCTTCTAATCTGATGGCTAGAAACCTAGGGCTTTTGTTCCCCTTTTTGCCATGTACTTCCCTAGCTGAATATGCCTCCAGAACCAAGCAGTGGGAGGATAAAAAGAAACAAAAAGCAGTAGGTGTCTTTTTAGTAAATGGGGCTGGGGCAACTGGATATTCAAATGCAAGGAAATGAAGCACGACCCCTACCTCACACTGTTTTATTATAGGCTACTTAGGGAGGGAGTTCGCTGTTCCGTGGGTGAACTTTCAAATATGTGAACATCTTTTAAACCTCTCAGTCTTATTTTCAGGTATGGAGGTGGAGTGGTGGTAAAATATGCTAGTCTTCTGGAAAATGGGTGGACAAGAGGAACTGAAGACACTACCACTCAGTGAGGATATTCCTCAGTTAGGAATTCCAGCATGTACTATGCACTGTGGCCCTGCAAATTTTCACATATTCCCTCTATTTTTTAGATGTGGGCCTTTACTCCTGCCTTTTTGTTGTTGCTCGTCCAGAACTTGTCTATGTTAATTTCTCCAGAGAGTAAAACTTTGCCCCTTGCCAATTAGTGGGTATGAATGGACAAGAGTAATTACCTGGCTTTCAGAAGTAAGAGAGGACCAGGGGTTCTAACTCCTTCCTCTGTTATTTTCAACCAATTCCCTTGTTTGATACCTCCCCACTGGAGAACCTTGTGCCTCGAAGTCCAAGGCACAATGTCCAGGGATGAATATACTTACTTATCATTAGCATTCCTGTCTGAAGTCATAGAGGTTGGGTTCTCCCTGCCTTGATAAATCAGTTCTATCTTTTCACGTTCTCCCTAAATGAAAGTCTTTTATGCTACTGTCTTATTTTCTTCTATTTTGTCTATATGGACTTAAAACCTTGTTTTCATTCTGGTAATATCAGTGTGCTCTTAGCAGAGAAGTGCTATGTTTAACTAGAAATTTAATGTATTGTTTTTGCATTATATCTTATCTATCAATAACTTAGAACTGATAAAAGCCCCAAAATGCCTTGATCTTTAGTATTAAACTTTATCTCTCCAAGCTAGATAACAGAAATGAGAGAATAATGATGAAACCACACTCTTCTGGTTCTCTGAGGAGGTCCAAGGAATGAATCAGTCAATGAGAGGTAAATCCCTACATCTGAGACATTATTTTGACTGATTTGGTCCTGTGGGGCAGTGGCTCTGTTCTAACTGAAAAATTATGTGAGAATGAATTCATGAAAGGAATGAATTATGGTTACAGATAAGATTGCTAAAATTTGCATATCCTTTCTGTTTGAAGGGTATCTTGGTACTCAGCCTGACCCATTGGCGTTTCTTAGATAAGAGCCTTGGCAGGGACCCAGCACAAGTAATTTATGGTCTGAGAGTAGTAATTTATATCACATCTATCATCGTCTACCCACTCCAAGGGGAGAATGCCCTGACCCTGAGATAATTCTGGCTGAGTACCAGAAATCAGGGCTGATGTTTAATACTCTGTAGCCACTTATATAAGTGAATTAGGTAAGGTTAAAATAGAGCATCATTAATGCATTTGGTTATTTTAGGAGCCATCTGTAACATACCACCCAAAGTAATGAAAACCCCATGAGGGATCTTGATGGTAACCTCTGGTTGCCTTAAGCATCTCTATTCTGCTCTCCCATTAACACGTAAATAGAGTTGTTGTGTGACTTGTTTGTGGTGATTTGAACAAAACATTTCACTTTCAGTCACGAAAATGGAACTGCTTGAAAGCTATTCTCCAAGATTGATGACAATGAAGGTCATGGGCTTCAGCAAGAGAATTAGAAAGTACAGTGATGACTGTCTCAGGTTTGCAGAACATTCACCTCTGAGATAAAACCTTGGTTTTTATTTTCAAGGATATCCTAGAGAAGGCAAAGGTAATGCAATTATTCTCAGAGGAAGCACACAGTGATAGAACAATGGGAACACTTAAAAGGTGCCCTTAACCATTTTCATATAAAGGGAAGGCTGAAAAGGCTCTGTTCATTCATTTATGTTGTCATTATAAAATGCCTTAGAAACCAAGGTTCATGAATGTAAATTGCTGGGGAAGCAATTGACATAATTAATGGAGGAGAAAATGCTCTTTAAAAAATGTTTCTACAATCAGAGCTTGGATATAGCGTTCTTTGAAATGCGTGAATATTGATTTTAAAATTTGACTTGGAGATTTTTTTCTCTTGTGCATTCATTGGGCATAAGTGAGTATTAGACTCTACCCACCTTGTTATTTTAGAATAGTACTGCATGTAGGACATCAGTGGTGCCTGGACATTTATGAATTTTGATTATGACATTTGTATGCACATCATATTCAGGCATTACTTAATATTGTTAAAATAAATTCCCAGGCAAAAGTGACACAATTTAAAACATGATGGCAAACTTACAGAGTTGTCAATTTATTTTGCATGTGTCCATACCCTTCATCTAATGTTATAGTTTATGGTGATTATAACATAAATAACCACAGAAAAATATTTCTAATTCTGTATGTTACTTCTGTAATCTGGAGCCATTTTATAGCAATGATTATAAGAAATAATCATTTCAAATTGATAATTTATTTTATCCTAAATAATATTGACAGATAAAATGCTCAAAAAATAGTATTTCCAAATGAGATTCAAAATATAATTGGAGCTAAATTGCCTTCATAATACGCCTATCAATTTTATATTTAATACATTATAGTTAGAAAATGTCATTAATGATAGTACCTACTTTAT
This sequence comes from Halichoerus grypus, assembly GCF_964656455.1. Classification (NCBI taxonomy): domain Eukaryota; kingdom Metazoa; phylum Chordata; class Mammalia; order Carnivora; family Phocidae; genus Halichoerus; species Halichoerus grypus. The sequence goes on from NC_135725.1 coordinate 56,135,454, forward strand.
ATAGGGTTGTTATAACATTTTAATGAGTTAGTTCAGACAAAATGCTGAAACAGTGCCTAAAGCATAGTACACACTCAATAAATAGTTTACATTATTAACAATATGATTTATAGTTAGCCTGACAGTTACAGACAGTAAAGTTGAATAATGGTTTTACACTCCACCCTTGAATCTTTTGGGCACTCATTCAGCTTTCCTCTACTTAAATTAAACTTTTACTCTACATTTAAAAGTATGGGGTGCCTGGGTGGCTCAGTCAGTTGAGCTTCCAACTCTTGATTTCAGCTGAGGTCATGATCTCAGGGTCCTGAGATCAAGCCCTGTGTGGGGCTCCACACTCACCGGGGAGTCTGCTTCCCTTCTCCCTCTCCCTTTGCCCCTCCCCCTGCTCACACACACTCTCTCTAAAATAAATAAATAAGTCTTTAAAAAATAACAATAAAACTAAATTAAATAAAAATCTGGGATAACATCTTTCATCCCAATAAATACTTTACAAATGTAGTGAATGTCTTACCAATCCCAAATATTTTCTGTAACTACAATCTGGTAGTTGGGTCCCATAAATAAAAATCAAAACCTACAAAAAAATCACCAAAACACACCACAACTATATCACAAGAGTAGACACATTATTTCAAGAAAATGTGTATGGCAAACAGTGTTTTATACTACAATTTTGCCTTAGCGTTTTCTTTTCATATTTTCCACTAAAGAAACATTAAATCCAAGGCAAATTTTGTTAATGCAAAATTATCATAGAAAAAGTTTATGATAAATATCAACTGGCACAAAAACTAATTCAAAGATTAGATGCTTTATCCCCAAAAAACCCCACAAATACAAAAGTAGAAAGATTCTGTCAGGGAGCAAGATTCCTGTTCCCTCAAAAGTCCTTCTTGCTGGACTAAGAACCAAATTGATATGAGACAGATTAACAGTAGAAAAACAAATTTAATTTCATACTTATGGGGAATCCACACAGACATGGAAAGTCCAAAGACGTTCAGGCAAAATGAGGAATGTATGTCATTCTGAACTAAGCAGAAGGGGGCAGGGGTCTGGGACTTGAGAGGAAAGGAATGCAGTCCACAGGGCAATAAGCAGAAGAGCAGAAACTGGTAATTAGATGCTGCCCTGCCATACAGATGCGTCACTCAGTTAAATTTATCTCAGCTAATAACCCTGATTCTGGGAAAGATCCCCAATTTCGATTCTTTTATGTAGTTAAGGGAGGGGCTAAAGTTTCTCTTAAGGCCACAGGGTCTGGAATGCCTTCAGCTCAGAATAATCTTCATGCCAAAGAGGCCCATCTTGAGACAGCCTGTCCAGTCCCTACAGTTCATACTCCTCAGACTTAGTTCTTACATGTGTCATAAGTAATGAGATCAGTGGAGACTAAATCCCTAAAACCAAGGTCAGATTGAATTTGGAAAACCAATAAAACAATGCCCAATAAAACAAGGGCATCACGATCTCCATTATTTCAGATTCTCTTAAACATTAAGCCATTTCTCACTGGCCTTATCATTTCTGTGGGAAACATAAAAGGCTGTGTTGAGAATTTTATCTGGGAATATTATATTAAACCTGAAACACAGCAGGATTTCTTTCAAATGTCTTAATTTACCTACACTTGATGCTTCCTTTAGAAAATGATAGCAAGTCCATGGTTCAACACAGGTAGAGCCAAAAAACCATGTGACCTCAATTATAAGTTTTGATTTGTGGCTGCCAGTGAGAGACAATATAGCTGACACAGAAATAGGAGTCAGCAGACATCCGCAAATTTCAGAACTCTTCTTGCAAGTGGTTTTAGGTCTAGGGGTCTCTTGGGGGAATGGGGTCCATTAAGTATGAAGCAGGACACAGATAAAGCTTGAGCCATAAGGTCCATTCTCCAGGAAGAAGGTTCTGGCAGGTTCAGTGGGTTGTCAATACCTGGCCCAAGTAGGATTTAGGTCCCTAGCAGAGAAGTAGAGACAAATCAGGAATGGAGAGAGAACGCTTATTTAGACAAACTGCGCATGCATGGAAGATACTGTGCACAAACATAAGCTACCCCAAGATTCATGTCAGATACACAAGATTTAGACAGGTCAGTGAGCCTAATGCTGTATGTTGCCAGTACACCTGATATCATTTTACCACCACTCCAGATGAGGTTCAGCTCTTAATATATTACCAGATTCAAACTCACTTAACTCCTCAGCACATCCAGGCCACACCTATAGATGAAGGGTCTCTAATCTCTCCAGCTGATCAGAGAAAGGTGTGGACAGTAATAGACTCTCTGAAGCAAGGCCTGACAGAGCCTGAATATTTGGGAAGGTGCATCACAGGAAATTTCTAAGTTTGATTCCATGGCTTTAAATCCAGGGTAAACACATCATTAGTTTTTGATGTAGTGTTCCATGATTCATTGTTTGCATATAACACCCAGTGGTCCATTCAATACGAGTCCTCTTTAATACCCATCACCAGCTAACCCATCCCCCCACCCCCCTCCCCTCTAGAACCCTCAGTTTGTTTCTCACAGTCCATAGACTCTCATGGTTCCTCTCCCCCTCCGATTTCCCCTCCTTCATTTTTCCCTTCCTACTATCTTCTTTTTTTTTTTTTTAACATATAATGTATTGTTTGTCTCAGAGGTACAGGTCTTTGATTCATCAGTCTTACACAATTCACAGCACTCACCATAGCACACACCCTCCCCAATGTCCATCATCCAGTCATCTGATCCCTCCCACCCCCCACTACTCCAGCAACCCTCAGTTTGTTTCCTGAGATTAAGAATTCCTCATATCAGTGAGATCACATGATACATGTATTTCTCTGACTGAGTTATGTCGCTTAGCATAATACCCTCTAGTTCCATCCACGTCGCTGCAAATGGCAAGATTTCGTTATTTTTGAAGGCTGCATAATATTCCATTGTGTGTGTGTGTGTGTGTGTGTGTGTGTGTGTGTGTGTGTGTGTATATATATATCACATCTTCTTTACCCATTCATCTGTTGATGGACATCTTGGCTCTATCCATAGTTTGGCTATTGTGGACATTGCTGCTATAAACATCGGGGTGCATGTACCCCTTCAGATCCCTACATTTGTATCTTTGGGGTAAATACCCAGTAGTGCAATTGCTGGGTTGTATGGCAGCTCTCTTTTCAACTTTTTGAGGAACCTCCATACTGTTTTCCAGAGTGGCTGCACCAGCTTGCGTTCCCACCAACAGTGTAGGAGGGTTCCCCTTTCTCCACATCCCCGCCAACATCTGTTGTTTCCTGACTTGTTAAATTTAGCCATTCTGACTGGTATGAGGTGGTATCTCATTGAGGTTTTGATTTGGATTTCCCTGATGCTGAGTGATGTTGAGCACTTTTTCATGTGTCTGTTGGCCATTGGGATGTCTTCTTTGGAAAAATGTCTGTTCATGTCTTCTGCCCATTTCTTGATTGGATTCTTTGTTCTTTGGGTGTTGAGTTTGATAAGTTCTGTATACATTTTGGATACTAGCCCTTTATCTGATATGTCATTTGCAAATATCTTCTCCCATTCTGTTGGTTGTCTTTTGGTTTTGTTGACTGCTTCCTTTGCTATGCAAAAGCTTTTTATCTTGATGAAGTCCCAAGAGTTCATTTTTGCCTTTGCTTCCCTTGCCTTTGGAGATGTTTCCAGGAAGAAGTTGCTGTGGCTGAGGTCAAAGAGGTTGCTGCCTGTGTTCTCCTCTAGGATTTTGATGGATTCCTGGCTCACATTTAGGTCTTTCATCCATTTTGAGTCTATTTTTGTGTGTGATGTAAGGGAATGGTCCAGTTTCAATCTTCTGCATGTGGCTGTCCAATTTTCCCAACACCATTTGTTGAAGAGACTGTCTTTTTTCCATTGGACATTCTTTCCAGCTTTGTCGAAGATGAGTTGACCATAGAGTTGAGGATGCATTTCTGGGCTCTCTATTCTGTTCCATTGAGCTATGTGTCTGTTTTTGTGCCAGTACCATACTGTCTTGATGATGACAGCTTTGTAATATAGCTTGAAGTCCGGAATTGTGATGCCGCCAGCTTTGCTTTTCTTTTTCAACATTCCTCTGGCTATTCGGGGTCTTTTCTCGTTCCATACAAATTTTAGGATTATTTGTTCCATTTCTTTGAAAAAAGTGGATTTTGATATTTTTTGATAGGGATTGTGTTGAATGTGTAGATTGCTCTACGTAGCATTGACATCTTCACAAGATTTGTTCTTCCAATCCATGAGCATGGAACGTTTTTCCATTCCTTTGTGTCTTCCTCAATTTCTTTCATGAGTATTTTATAGTTTTCTGAGTACAGATTCTTTGCCTCTTTGGTTAGATTTATTTCTGGGTATCTTATGGTTTTGGGTGCAGTTGTAAATGGGATCGACTCCTTAATTTCTCTCTCTTCTGTCTTGTTGTTGGTGTATAGGAATGCCACTGATTTCTGTGCACTGATTTTATATCCTTCCACTTTACTGAATTCCTGTATGAGTTCTAGCAGTTTTGGGGTGGAGTCTTTTGGGTTTTCCACATAAAGTATCATATCATCTGCAAAGAGTGAGAGTTTGACTTCTTCTTTGCCAATTCAGATACCTTTGATTTCTTTTTGTTGTCTGATTGCTGTGGCTAGGACTTCTAGTACTATGTTGAATAGCAATGAGTTTGGACATCCCTGCCATGTTCCTGACCTTAGGGGAAAGCTCTCAGTTTTCCCCCCTTGGAGAATGAAATTTGCTGTGGGGTTTTCATAGATGGCTTTTATGATATTGAGGTATGTGCCCTCTATCCCTATACTCTGAAGCGTTTTGATCAAGAAAGGATGCTGTACTTTGTAAAATGCTTTTTCTACATCTATTGAGAGGATCATATGGTTCTTGTTCTTTCTTTTATTAATGTATTGTATCACACTGATTGATTTGCGGATGTTGAACCAATCTTGCAGCCTAGGAATAAATCCCACTTGGTCGTGGTGAATAATCCTTTTAATGTACTGTTGGATCCTATTGGCTAGTATTTTGGTGAGAATTTTTGCATCCATGTTCATCAGGGATATTGGTCTGTAATTCTCCTTTTTGATGGAGTCTTTGTCTGGTTTGGGGATCAAGGTAATGGTGGCCTCATAAAACGAGTTTGGAAGTTTTCCTTCCATTTCTATTTTTTGGAACAGTTTCAGAATAATAGGTATTAATTCTTCTTTAAATGGTTGGTAGAATTTTCCTGGGAAGCCATCTGGCCCTGGGCTCTTGGTTGTTGGGAGATTTTTGATGACTGCTTTAATTTCCTTAGTGGTTATGGGTCTGTTCAGGTTTTCTATTTCTTCCTGGTTCACTTTTGGTAGTTTATACATCTCTAGGAATGCATCCATTTCGTCCAGATTGTCTAATTTGCTGGCATATAGTTGCTCATAATATGCTCTTATAATTGTTTGTATTTCTTTGGTGTTGGTTGTGATCTCTCCTCTTTCATTCATGATTTTATTTATTTGGGTCATTTCTCTTTTCTTTTTGGTAAGTCTGGCTAGGGGTTTATCCATCTTGTTAATTCTTTCGAAGAACCAGCTCCTAGTTTCGTTGATCTGTTCTACTGTTCTTTTGGTCTCTATTTCATTGACTTCTGTTCTGATCTTTATTATTTCTCTTCTCCTGCTGGGTTTCCACTTTACTTGCTGTTCTTTCTCCAGCTCCTTTAGGTGTAGGGTTAGGTTGTGTATTTGAGACCTTTCTTGTTTCTTGAGAAAGGCCTGTATTGCTATATACTTTCCTCTTAGGACTGCCTTTGCTGCATCCCAAAGATTTTGAACAGTTGTGTTTTCATTTTAATTGGTTTCCATGAATTTTTTAAATTCTTCTTTAATTTCTTGGTTGACCCATTCATTCTTTAGTAGGATGCTCTTTAGTCTCCATGTATTTGAGTTCTTTCTGACTTTCCTCTTGTGACTGAGTTCTAGTTTCAAAGCACTGTGGTCCAAAAATACGCAGAGAATGATCCCAATCTTTTGGTACCAGTTGAGACCTTATTTGTGATGTGATCTATTCCGGGGATGTGATCTATTCTGGAGAATGTTCCATGGGCACGAGAGAAGAATGTGTATTCTATTGCTTTGGGATGGAATGTTCTGAATATATCTGTGAAGTCCATTTGGTCCAGTGTGTCATTTAAATTCTTTATTACTTTGCTGATCTTTTGCTTAGATGATCTGTCCACTTCAGTGAGGGGGGTGTTAAAGTCCCCTACTATTACTGTATTGTTGTCGATGTGTTTCTTTGATTTTGTTATTAATTGGCTTATATAATTGGCTGCTCCCATGTTAGGGGCATAGATATTTACAACTGTTAGATCTTCTTGTTGGATAGACCCTTGAAGTAGGATATAGTGTCCTTCCTCATCTCTTATTACAGTCTTTGGTTTAAAATCTAATTTGTCTGATATAAGGATTGCCACCCCAGCTTTCTTTTGATGTCCATTAGCATGGTTTTCCACCCCCTCACTTTCAATCTGGAGGTATCTTTGGGTCTAAAATGAGTCTCTTGCAGACAGCATATCAATGGGTCTTGTTTTTTTTATCCAATCTGATAGCCTGTGTCTTTTGATTGGGGCATTTAGCCCATTTACATTCAGGGTAACTATTGAAAGACATGAATTTAGCACCATTGTACTGCCTGTAAGGTGACTGTTACTGTATATTGTCTGTGTTCCTTTCTGGTCTATTTTACTTTTAGGCTCTCTCCTTGCTTAGAGGACCCTTTCAATATTTCTTGTAGGGCTGGTTTCGTGTTTGCAAATTCTTTTACTTTGTGTTTGTCCTGGAAGCTTTTTTTTTTTTTTCATTTTTTTTATTATGTTATGTTAATCACAATACATTACATCATTAGTTTTTGATGTAGTCTTCCATGATTCATTGTTTACATATAACACCCAGTGCTCCATGCAGAACGTGCCGTCTTTAATACCCATCACCAGGCTAACCCATCCTCCCACTCCCCTCCCCTCTAGAACCCTCAGATTGTTTTTCAGTCCATAGTCTCTCATGGTTCGTCTCCCCCTCCGATTTGCCCCCCTTCGTTCTTCCCCTCCTGCTATCTTCTTCTTTTTTTTTTTAACATATAATGTATTATTTGCTTCAGAGATACAGATCTGTGATTCAACAGTCTTGCACACTTCACAGCGCTCAGCATAGCACATACCCTCCCCAATGTCTATCACCCAGCCACCCTATCCCTCCCACCCCCCCCACCACTCCAGCAACCCTCAGTTTGTCCTGGAAGCTTTTTATCTCTCCTTCTATTTTCAATGACAGCCTAGCTGGATATACTATTCTTGACTGCATATTTTTCTCGTTTAGTGCTCTGAATATATCCTGCCAGTCCTTTCTGGCCTGCCAGGGCTCTGTGGATAGGTCTGTTGCCAATCTAATGTTTCTACCATTGTAGGTTACAGACCTCTTGTCCCAAGCTGCTTTCAGGATTTTCTCTTTGTCTCTGAGACTCATAAGTTTTACTATTAGATGTCGGGTGTTGACCTATTTTTATTGATTTTGAGAGGGGTTCTCTGTGCCTCCTGGATTTTGATGCCTGTTTCCTTCCCCAAATTAGGGAAGTTCTCTGCTATAATTTGCTCCAATATACCTTCTGCCCCCCTCTCTCTTTCTTCTTCTTCTGGGATCCCATTATTCTAATATTGTTTCGTCTTATGGTATCGCTTATCTCTCCAATTCTGCCCTCGTGATCCAGTAGTTGTTTATCTTTTTCTCAGCTTCTTTATTCTTCATCATTTGGTCTTCTATATCACTAATTCTCTCTTCTGCCTCATTTATCCTAGCAGTTAAGAGCCTCCATTTTTTATTGTACCTCATTAATAGCCTTTTTGATTTCGACTTGGTTAGATTTTAGTTATTTTATTTCTCCAGAAAGGGTTTCTCTAGTATCTTCCATGCTTTTTTCAAGCCCAGCTAGTATCTTTATAATCATCATTCTGAACTCTAGTTCCGACATCTTACTAATGTCCGTATTGATTAGGTCCCTGGCAGTCGGTACTGACTCTTGTTCTTTTTTTTTGAGGTGATTTTTTCCATCTTGTCATTTTGTCCAAAGGAGAATAGATGAATGAGAGAACAAAATGCTAACAGGGTAACAATGACCCCAGAAAAATAGACACTAAACAAATCAGAAGAGACCCAAAACCGGGGGAAAAGAAAGGGAAAGAAAGAAAAAAGAAAAAAAAAAAGAAAAAAAAGGAATATGATCAAATATGATCAGGCTGGTCCATAGATCAGTGCCACACACTAGATTTTGGGTGTATTTTGGTCTGCTAGAAGTGCCTCCCAAAATTTTAAAGAAAGAAAAACTTACATATGTACAAAAATAAGGGTAAATACGATGAAGGGATGGAATATGACTGTGAAGATGAAAATTATAAAAGATTTTATAAAAGGAATTAATAAGATAAGACATTGGTTGAAAAAAGAAAGAAGAGAAATTAAAAAAAAAATAAAAGGGAGAGAATGTGATCAGGCAGGAGACTAGAACAAAACCATACACTACAGATTTAGGGTATATTTTGGTCTGTTAGAAGAAACTGTATCCCAAAATTTTAAAGAGAGAACAGCTTATATATACATACCGAAAATAAGGTTAACTACAATGAAGGGATAGAATATGACTCTAAAAATGAAAAATAAAAAAGATTTTTAAAAAGGGGATTGATAAGATGTTGGTTGAAAAAGGGAAAAAGAAAAATTCAAAAAAAAACAGAAAAAGAAAAAAAAAGAAAATTAAAAAAAATTAACTTTGAAAGACTAAAGAATCATGGGGAAAAAGCCATGAATTTTATGTGCAGTATTCCCATAGCACTGGAGTTCTGCCGTTCTCATTGGTCGGTAAACTTGGTCTTGGCTGGCTGTTCTTGCTGATCTTCTGGGGGAGGGGCCTGTTACAGTCGTTTTCAACTGTCTTTGCCGGAGGTGGAATTGCACCACCTTTGCCAGGGGCCAGGCTATGTCATCTGCTCTGGTTTGCTCTAGCTCTCAGTAGCTTTTTTTTTTTTTTAAGATTTTATTTATTTAACAGAGAGAGACAGTGAGAGAAGGAACACCAGCAGGGGAAGTGGGAGAGGGAGAAGCAGGCTCCCCACTCAGCAGGGAGCCCAATGCGGGGCTCGATCCCAGGACCCCGAGATTATGACCTGAGCTGAAGGCAGATGCTTAATGACTGAGCCACCCAGGTGCCGCTTGGTAGCTTTTGTTCCCTGCAAGCTTTATGTACAGCTTTGGAGGATGAGAGTGAAAATGGCGGCCTCCCAATCTCTGCCTGGAGGAGCCAAGAGCTTGGGGCCCCACTCCTCAATGCGCCCCCAGAGAAAAGCAGTAATCACTCCCATCTCTCCTGTCTCCGGCCCCACTCCGTGCTCACCCGACCTGTGACTGAGCGTTTCTATCTCTAGTACACGACCCCATTTGGAGTCTCCAAACCCAGCAGATTCCTGCAGTGCACTCCCCTGATGCTCCTCCTGGGGGAGGAAGGGGAGTCTCCCTGGATCTGCCGCTTGTCGGGTCCCCGCTGGATGAGCAGTGGCCCAACTGTGCCACGGATCTCAGTTTATGGCAACCCAGAGCTGAGAGCCCACTCCTTGGCTCTGTCTCTGCAGCCGGCTTCCCCACTCCGATACCTGGGAGCTCTGCCGCACTCAGGCACCCCCGGTCTTTCTGTGACCCCGAGGGTCCTGAGACCACACTGTTCCAGCGAGGGTTCCACCCCTCACTTAGCCACTGGAGCAACGTCCCTCAGTGGAGCCGACTTCTAAAAGTTCCGATTTTGTGCTCCGCTGCTCTATCACTTTCCGGTAGCCCGCTAACAGAGGTTCCCTCCCCCCGCGGTCTGTCTTCCCCTAGTACGCCTCGGATTCACTTCTCCGCACATCCTACCTTCCAGAAAGTGGTCGCTTTTCTGTTCATAGAGTTGCTGCTATTCTTTTCTTCGATCTCCTATTGAGTTTGTAGGTGTTCAGAATGGTTTGATACCTATCTAGCTGAATTCCTGGGACCAGATGAAATTTAAGTCTCCTACTCCTCTGCCATCTTGCTCCCGGACTACCAAATTGTCTTTTAATTCAACTCCTCTCTCTTTATGGTATTTAATCCCTCCATTTTTGGAAAGTGAGTGATGCTGCCAAATGCTCAGCATTCATAATATCTTGCTACCCAATGTATTTTTTTCCAGGGGTTACTCTTCTCCCACACTGTTTCTCTGATAATCAATAGGGCTTACCTTCACCAACCGTAAGGATTCGGAAATTAGGCATTGACACCCAAGTCCTCAAATCACCTGACCTTTGGTATGGGTAAAACTGAGTTTACTGATTCTGGGCTACATCCTGCTAGGATCGCCTTCTATGTTCCTGGCCCGACTGCCAGCATTAGCCTGAGCTAAGCACATATATCCTTTACTTCCTACTCCTATAGAAGCCAACTTCTTGGCCAGAGGCAGATTTACCTTGAGGCTAATTGAGCTTAATCTTCAGGGCTTCTCACTCACATAGTCCCTGCCAGAGCTGAGAGTTGTGCAGTGTTCCACATGGAGAAGGAACACTCAGATACAATCAGGCAACATCATGAGGTGAGGGTTTCTGGTCGTTTATCCAAAAAAGATCTAAGAAGAAAGATCTGAATCTCTAAGGACATGGATCATTTCTTGTGATTCCTTTTCTTATCTTTATAAATATTCAAATTTGTACCTAATTTTGTATTCCTTTTTCTTGACAAGTGCCCCCCACCGCCAATTAGCTTAAGCTTCAGTCCTCACAAAACCTGGATCCAATCCTGCTTTTGGCATTCCTTATTATTTTTGCAGCCTGCAATGTCCCTGCCTGTTAACAGGGAGGGTGAGTGGTAGGAGGATGCCTCCCTGTGTGTTACTCAGTTGGCAACCAGGGATACATTAGCTTTGCAAGAACTCACACTAGTTGTCTGCACTTGACCTCCAATAGGTTTTGTCTGGGACATCCTGCTGCAGCTCCTGATCCTTAATTGGCTCAGTGGTGACTTACCTTTCCTGGTGGCTCACTATTTTTTATTACTATTATTATTCTTGTCTCAGCTTCCTGGCCTGTTTAGCTTTTTATTTTCTTCCCCACAAAACACTCTGATGAGAAATGTTACAGGGGAATCTCAGTGATTATCTGAATTGTGAAACAATTAACTGGAGTTCTTAGGGCATTCCCTATAGAAACCCCTTTTTCTATAAGAAGCTAGTTAGTTCTCCAGCCTCAACAATTTCTACATCTTTGGAACACAGTCTACTTAAACATACAGAGGCAGTCTCTCCTCTATGCCCTGGTTCATTTTAAAAACCAAATTATCTGACTGAATTCTTCCATAAAAAGACAAAGGCTGTCAAATTAGGTTAAAAATCAAAATCAAGCAACATGCCGCTCACAAGAAATTTGCTTCAGACCAAGTGATAGAGAACAGTTGAAAATAATGGGATAAATCAAGAGATACCAGGCAAATGCAAACATAAGAAAACATACTACTAACTGCTTAAATTTTATATCTAAGCTTTTGTAATGACGTCAATACGTCATTACAAAAGCTTAGATATAAAATTTAAGCAGTTAGTAGTATAAAGAGGGATGTTTTAAAATTATAATAGGCATAATTCATGTTATTGTATCAATCATAACCCAGCATGTAGTACCCAGTAGCAAAAGAGGTATATATACATCCTTATATTAGAAATGTAAGGAGATAGTGATAAAAATAAAATTATAGTGTAAAGTTAATAAAATTATTTTATTTGCAGGTCAAAGGTCAAAAATTAGGGAAGGAAACCGAGAAAATACATAACAGTGATAAAATATGTGTGTGTATTCACTTATATATGTGTGTGTGTATATATGCATAAACATGCACATATACCATCCATTTTTCTTGTATCTATTTATGAAAGAATATCATGCATTTGATTGAAAAAGAAGCTTTATATCTTAAAAGTGGAGATCTTATAGGTCATATTCCCTGATAACAATCCAATCAAAAGTACATTATAAATATATTACCAAAAAGATTAACACCTTTCAATGTTCGTGTATCAAAGAGAAAATTACAAAATATATAGTAAATACAGCAAAAGCTATATTCAGAGGAAATGTATAGTTTTAAAATACTAACAAAGACAAAAATGTAAGGAAATTAGTAAAGAAATTAATAAAAAGAACAGTAAGATAAACCAAAAGAAGCCTGGAAGAGAGACTAGATAATGGTAAAACACAAAATTAATGGAAAAGAAAACAAAAACATAATAGAAATAGTAGAAATAATAGATTATAAAACTGTTTGAAAAGACAAAACAGAAAACCTGCTGTGTGCCTGATTAAGAAAAGAGGTCAAAAACATACAAGATTAAGAGGGAGAAAGGAAACAAACTATGGTTGTAAGAAAATTTGGGATGATAAGAACATCACATGTAATATTAAATAACGAATTTGAAAATGTAGAGAAAAAGGATTTACTAACATTGATCTCTGAAAAGTCCATTATCATAAAAAAAAAAATGGAAAAGGAAAAAAATTGTAGCTCTGTAGGGTGATAAATGGTAACTAGACTTACTGTGGTGATCATTTTGCAAGATACACAAATATCAAATCATTAGGTTGCACACCTGAAACTAATATAATGTTATATATGTCAATTATACCTCAATAAATTAAATTGACGTATGAAAAAATGGAAAATTTAAAGAGATGTGTGAAAAATTGTAAGAAATGACATTTTTAGAACCTTTAGAACCACCCTTTAAAAAGTACCGATAGTCTACGAGTTCACAGATACAGAACTGATAATTTCATAATGTTTAAATTATTCCTGGCTAGAGAGAATAAAAGACCTCACTTTATTCATGAAGCCAGCATAATTCTAATGCCAGGACTTGTTTAAGTGATTAATTATAGCTACTTACTTAAAAGGATGCAAAAATCCCAATAACATTCAGTTTTGAAAATATTAGTAACATAAATAGTATAATATAGGATTATAGTATGATATAAATAGTAATATATCAAGGAAAAATACATATAGTTTATTACAGAAATATAAGGATGGGGGCACCTGGGTGGCTCAGTCCGTTAAGCAGCTGACTCTATTTCAGCTCAGGTCATGATCTCAAGGTCATGAGATCGAGCCCCACATCAGGCTCCACGCTCTGCTTGAGATTCTCACTCTCCCTCTGCCCCTCCCCACTCTCTCTAAAATAAATGAATAAATCTTTAAAACAAAAGAAAAAGAAATATAAGGATGGTTCATTTTCATATAATGAATCAAGTAAATAGATTAAATACGAAAAAGTTTATGATTACATCCACACATGCTGTCATCTTTTTAGCAGGCATTCCCAATAAAAAACTTGAAGAAAAATAGTCCTACAATAAAGTTATTTAAATGCCATATAGATTCTTTTCACCCAAACAAATGGTAAAACACTAACGTGGAGCGAGTCAAGAATACATTCCAGAATTTCATGCATTCTTTTCCTTTGTAGTATCAACTGACTGTGAGGGTCTTTAGCTTGTGTTTATTAAAGATTATACTTTCTCGGGCGCCTGGGTGGCTCAGTCGTTAAGCGTCTGCCTTCGGCTCAGGTCATGGTCCCAGGGTCCTGGGATCGAGTACCACATCAGGCTCCCTGCTCAGCAGGAAGCCTGCTTCTCCCTCTCCCACTACCCCCTGCTTGTGTTGCCTCTCTCACTGTGTCTCTGTCAAATAAATAAATAAAATCTTTAAAATAAATAAATAAATAAATAAAGATTATACTTTCTCACCACAATTCTGGAACCTGCTGTACTTCTATGTAAATGAAACTTCTTCCTCATTGAGCTTTAAGGGTGATGGGAAATTACCGAAGCACACAGATTTGCAAGGGGTTCCTGGGGGACCTCCTTTTCCCCACTAAACCCTTTGCACCAAGTGGTCCACCCATTTCTGTTGTACTTTCAGAGGCCAACTGATACAGACGCAGAATTTTCAACAACTCAGTTCTATAATTGTGCTGGCATAGACCAACACCACGGTGCCCGTTTCAATAAATAAAAGACCGTTTGATGGAGAGGCATTGTGCAGTGCTTAACACGATACCACAGAATGAGTACATTCCACGAGAATCTGCTTACCTCCCTGGGCACAAAATTTTTGCTGACAGTAATCAAGTGTGATCCTTCCGGTTCATTTGTCTTTGACAAGACTGCATGGAGGAATTTTCTTTCTTTTTTTTTTTTTTAAGATTTATTTGAGAGAGAGAGAGAGAGAGAGCAGGAGCAAAGGTGCCGAGGGAGAGGGAGAAGCAGGCTTCCCACTGAGCAGGGAGCCCGACGCGGGGCTCGATCCCAGGACCCCAGGATCATGACCTGAGCCGAAGGCAGATGCTTAACTGACCAAGCCACCCAGGCGCCCCAGGAATTTTCTTAAATGATAAACACTCAATGTAGAATGTGAATCACATAGTGCTTATTATGTAGTTAATAAGATAATTAAAAACAACTTGCAAATGAATTACAGCATTTCTCACATAAAATACAAATTACCTCCCTCTGAGTGATTAGCTAGGACTTGGAGTCAGGTGTGGCTTTGAGATTGGTCATCTTTGGCTTTAGCCTTAACTCCCGGCTTGTGTCCCCCAGTGCCGCTCACCCTCTCTTGGGTCCCTCACTGTTCCTGTTGCACATTGTTCTGTGCCTGAAGGTCATTTTTTGTGTCAGGTCCTTTATCATTGTTTGAAATTTTCTCAATCTCAATAATTTGTAATTACTCTTAACTTTGCTTTAGATACAAAGACTTTACTAATAATATTTTTTTAAGTTTATTTATTTATTTTTTTTTAGTAATCTCTACACCCAACATGGGGCTCAAATTTACAGCCCTGGGATTAAGAGTCACACGCTCTTCTGGCTGTTAGCCAGGCACCCCTACTAATAATATTCTTTTTCTTTTATTTATTTGAGACAGAGAGAGCGCATGCAAGCCAATGTGGGAGCAGTGAGGGGTGGGGAAGGGGCAGAGGAAAAGAATCTCAAGCGGACTCCCCCCCCAACCCCGAGCACGGAGCCTAACACAGGGCTTGATCTCACAACCCTGAGATAACGACCAAGCCAAAATCAAGAGATCAGAAGCTTAACCAATTGAGTCACCCAGATGCCCCTAATAATATACTTAAGGAGAATCTCCCCACCACCAAAATGCCCTGTTAATGCCACTTCCTAATCATTATTTACTCTAGAAGTTTCTCTTTGTTGCTGGCCAGCTCCTATTTTCTGTTTTCTTCATTCTTCTCTCTGTTCTATGTGTACTGAAGTGATGGGACATTATCTGATTGCATTCAAAAATTCACTGACAATTTCTCCTTCAGGCAGAAACATGGATACCATTACACATTTTAGTGAGGGGGAAAAAAAATCACCTCACCTCTGAGGATGTATTCTGTTGAACAGTCTGGTAGTTAGACCCTTGTATTCCTTCTGATTGTGGCTCAGATTATAAAGCTATTTCTGGCATTCTACCTTGCTCTTTATTACCACCTCAACTGCCTAAATTTACATTGCAAAGGGGATCCTGTACCATGAAGAGATCATTTAAGAGACTCCTTTTTACCTAAGAAACTATCTCTATAACAAGACAAACTTGGTTTCCCAAACCTCTCTTACCTTCTTGCGAATGACCTTCCTCCCCTTTGTGTTCTCAGACCCCACCCCTCTCCTTAGCTCAGGATGTTATGTGAGCCACGTTTCGCCTGACTTTGGAATTTTTTATTTTATTTATTTGACAGAGAGAGACACAGTGAGAGAGGGAACACAAGCAGGGGGAGTGGGAGAGGGAGAAGCAGGCTTCCCGATGAGCAAGGAGCCCGATGTGGGGCTCGATCCCAGGACCCTGGGACCATGACCTGAGCCAAAGTCAGACACTTAACGACTGAGCCACCCAGGCGCCCCTGACTTTAGAATTTCATGTCTGTATGGATTCCCTGTAAGTACAAAATTAAATTTTATTTTTTCCTGTTAATCTGTATCATGTAAATTTAATTCTCAGTCCAGCTAGAAGAACCTTGTACCAAGGAAAAATTTCTTCCTATCTGACAAGGGTGATTCCTTTCCCAATGCAACCAACCACCAGATGTACCCACCTGGCTCACTCTGTACTTCATTCCAAACAATGAAGCACAAATTCAAAATGTAAACCAACAGTTACATCACTGTAAAAAGACTAATTACAGTAGTAAGTTTAAAGGCTTCAATAGTTTAAGTCAATAATCTCATGGCCATCTGAGAGTAGTCTATAAAAAGTGAAGATCCTTGAGGATATTCCCAGGATATTCTCTGGCTGCAGTCCTTTTAGAGAATTGGTCCGCCATACAATCTTGTAAACAGGGCCAGCTATGTAAATGGTGAAGTCTAATGCAAAAAGAAAATTCAGGGCCCAAGCCAAAGGTGGGGAAATCAATCTCCCCTTCCCATCAGCCACCTTCCCAATTCACAAGTAGGCAACCCCAAGGAATCAAAATCTGTGCTCTAGGGATGTGTATGGTACTTGAATGGAGATAGTTGAGAGGCCCCTGTCAAACCACCTGCCAAACACATCATTGCACCGTTAGCCTGGTGTGGGGACACTGCCATCATGCCCTTCCCTGGAACACCACAGGAGACTCTCAAACCTAATTCTCCCCCCATGCACACCCAGGTCTCCAGAGGGACAATCCAGATGCTGGAGGGACATGAACGTCCCTTCACCAATTCAACCTGGCCACTGCTCCTGATGGACACTAGAGCAGTGAGGCCAGAGGTGTGGAGAGGAAAGCCAAGTAGAGCCCTGGGGTACCAGGGATGGGGAGCAGGTGGCTAATAATCTATTTTAGAGAGGTGGGGAAACTGCAGGAGGCAAGACCACATGTGAGCCACAATCCCAGTCCCTCCCTCTACGTGTGCTCCAGTGTCCCACTGAACTTCAATTATAAACAAATTCAAAGATACAATTATTATGAATTTAGAGAGCATTAAACCCTAAACATGGGACCCTTCTTAGCGTAGAGCCCTATGCAACTACACAGGTGGCACATCCCAACTGTAAAACGTTGAAGGTTCCCAATTATATGGGAGACATTGTTGTGTATGTGAAATAGCAAGGGACAGGGGTTGGGGGCCTTTGGCATACTGTTGGCTTGATCACTATCTTGTTACCCGTCATGTCACTATAGTTCTTTGAATTTCAGTTTCCTCATCTATACAATACGAAACTTTTCAAGTTCTAGTGCACTAAGATGGAATCTCTTGGAGACTTCAGAATCTGTATTTTTGCACAGATCTTTACATATTTGCTGTCCTAAGTATGGTGCACAGACCAGTAATATTAGTGTCCCTTAGGGGTGTGTTAGAGATGCAGGATATCGGGCCTCACCCCAGACCTACTGAATCAGAATATTCATTTTTAACAAGACCCCCTCGTGATCTGAATACACATTAAAGTTTAGGAGGCACTGGTGTTGATGATTCCATGATCAGCCAGGTATGGGAGCATCAATGTAGTTTCTCTAAGGCCTCATTCAGCTATCAACATTATAATTTTATGTGAAACTAAATTCTAACAACCATTAATGCCCATATTAGGGAATCAGGCAAATTCATTAAGGAAGATCTTGCTTTCATTTGTTTTAAGTCCTAAATGTGTGTTTGTTTAAATGGTTTCATTCTGTTTTCATTACAGTCCTTAGTGACTGCCTGCTCAAATAATTGATTTAATCTTCCACTGTGTTTAGGAAAAAGAGGAAGGGATCTTACATTAATATTTTCACCAACCAGTCTCTGCCATTTATGCCTAGGAGTTTCCTTAAATTCATTTATTAAAATAATTATTACTATGATTTTATGACATCTTTTTTTAAACTTCAGACATTAGTTTCTCTTCAGTCTTTAACTTCAACATCTATATTATGTTTCTAAAAGCAAAGTGATTGCATTGGATGACACTGATCCTGAAATTTTATCCTGTAGCACCCTTTAGGTAAATATGCTAATTTCCATGGACACTAGAGATAAGTCTCTGACCAATTTTTCATATTTGCATTTTATACTCAGAGTCTCTTCAGACTGTGAGTACTGACTATAGAAATGTTACTGCTCTCCACATTCTTCCTGGCAGAGCCAACATTAGGTACGTTTCAACATGAAAAATATCAGGAAGAAGTTTTTTCTCTCATATAATTTATGCTGATTTAAAGAATAAAACACTTTTGTAAGTTACATAGATACAAGGCATGAGATGATGAGTGTCCAGCCAGTGAGGTCTTAGAGTCTTCATTCTTTAATTTTGAAGCTTCCTGGAGCCGGAGATATTTCTCATGATCAATGTGAGGGGAAGAGCATGAAACAATTGGGTAAGTAGCATCACCCCGCATGAATTATTGGCTCAGATTCCAGGGAGTACATTGGCAGGCTGGCCTACAATGGAATGGTTTTGTTCTTCCCTGGCTCATTTTGAAGCATCTGCCAAGAGGATTTCAGACCTGCCATGTAGCTAACAAAGCCCAGAATTTTTTTGAAAATTTGATAACATGTCTAGTGGGTTGAATTGGTACTTTTTTGGACCTGCTGTTTCTCTCTTTACCTCAAATATAAATCACTGGGTATAGAAGAGTAGTAGGCAAAGGGTTAGAGAGAGGGTCAGAAAGACCCTCAACTACTGCTTTCTGATATGAATGAAGAGGGTATTGACTGATGAGTAATGACGCGTTACTTCAAAAGTATGGAAGCCATTCTTCTCCCTGCTAGTAGAAAGTACAAGTGTAAGCAGTATCACCCATATACCCAAACAACAGGGGTCTCTGCCCCCCCTTGGCCCTCCTCTGATTGTTCCCATTCCTCACAGAATTAGGAATCCACAGGAACAAATAGATGTGGTCCACACAGAGGGCACATCTGCAAGGCCCCTTCTTCCAAACCAGACTTTGGATGCCTGGGAAACTAGAATTGCCATCCAGACTGTTCTGAGCCCACTTTCACAGTCTGGGTAGGCCTCTTTTTTGAGGCAGATTGTCATGTTCAGGTATATACCTCCAGGCCAAAGGGAATCCAAGGGGGAGGGAAGGAGTGGATGGAGAATGGCTATGGGGGCCAGAGTGCCTACACGGTTATGCATAAGACTCTTCAAGGTGCGGACAGAGCCAAGGGTAGAAAGAGAAGGGGGACAGGATACAAGTCACATCTCGGTGTGCAAATCCAAGGAGTCCAAGAGTTCTCAATTCAAAACTGGCCTGTGAAAACAGATGTCTCAGGATACAAGAAGAGAATATATTTTATTAGTTTGTTAGTTTGATTTATAACTTTTAAACACTTAGATTTATGGTACATGGACCTCCATCTCTTTATGTGCCCTAAGACCCACAAATGTTAAAACCAGGCCTGAGGATGAGACATAAATGCAAAGAGGTACATATTCTCACAAGGCCAGGTTTATGTTGTGGCTGAAACACAAGGAACATGAAAGCATCAAGCTTGTGTTTCAGTCTCAGCTCTGCAACTTACAAGCTGAATGAGCTTGTTCCTGTTCTTTAACCTCTCCGAATCTGAGTTTCCTCATTTCTAATATTAGGATAATAATGCCTACCACAACAGATTTTTTAAAATAAGGATTAAATCAGTAAGAGGTTTTTATAGACATAAATACATGCAGGATGATCTGTGATGGACCATAGCTATACCTAACTATGTAGAGAAAGAGGGATGGAGGGAAGGAGAGAGAGACAGAGACAGAGAAAAAGAGAGAGAAAATAGATCCTCAAGAAGTTGCTGGCGATATTTATTTTTTTCAAGATTTTTATTCATTTATTTGAGAGAGAAAGAGAAAATGAGCAGGGGAAGGGGCAGAGGGAGATAGAGAGAGAATCTCAAGCAGACTCCGCACTGAGCACAGAGCCCCATGCAGGGCTCTATCCCCCAGGACCCTGAGATCATGACCTGAGCTAAAGTCAGACTCTTAAGCCATTGAGCCACGCAGGCACCCCACTGATAATATTTTTAAGGTATACCTTGTGTGTAAGCAACTAATCTTTCCTTTTAAGAATTTTCTTGCGGAGTTTACTCAGAGGCACAAAGCTTCTCCCGACTAAAGCATATTAACTCTTTACATTTCAGCTTTAGAGTATCAAATCATTTTTCCCATTTTAGAGACCCATGGAAATCTATCTTTCTTCTCTCAAGCACCAGGATATTCTGTGACGGATTTTACATCCTAGTTTACTTGCTTCTTATTGTTTCATGTACAGAGATATATCAAATAAAATTCACACAGATTTTCAACACTCAGCCTAAATCGTAATACTTTTTCTTAAACAAATATTTTATAAATATTTTGGAATATTATTTAGCATTTGTACCTGACACTTGCCATCATGTGACAGAGCACTGCCTTTATTTACAGTACTCAGCTTTACTCCCCCTTCTCTCTCTGACAAGAGCCACCTACATTTTCAAGGGCTTGATTTGAAATGTTACTTACAGCCTCACCTGTTTCTGTTCCACACACTTAAAAGACTGAGGAAATTCTATCCTCCCTCCCTCCTCAGTAACCCACTTGACATTGGTACTAAGATGCATGCATTCCTCTACTTTGTTCATTTGTCCATAAACCTCACTCTATCTAGCTTATAGGTTAGTTGTGGAGGATGGTGCTGTGCCAGCCTAGCTACACTAAGAACTGCATTTCACAATCCTTATTGCTGTATGGTTTGGTGAAAGCTGGCCCAAAGAGAAAACTGAGATTTTGTTTTTTTAAAGATTTTATGTATGTATGTATTTGAGAGAGCCAGAGCATGCACAGGGGTGGGGCGGGGGGGTGGAGAATCTCAAGCAGAGTCTCGAGCAGACTCAGTGCTGAGCCCCCACCGTGGGGCTCGCTCCCACAACCCTGAGATCATGATCTGAGCCAAAATCATGAGGCGGTCACTTGACCAACTGAGCCACCCATGTGCCCTAAGAAAACTGAGATTTAAAAGGTAGAATCTTCTAAATGATAATAAAATAGTGGAAACCATTCCTTCCATTATTTCCATTACTGCCATTACTACCAATGCAGATGCAGATTGTCCAAACAATCTGGTGGATTTAATAAGGAAGGTATTTATATATAAAATATCTATATTTTATGCAAGAAATCAGGGTTCTCAGGGGATATTAGCTGCCCAAAATCATATGTTTACAAGTAGAAGTTCCCGATATTATACAGTCTCTACCAAACCATGGTCCTATCCAGGGCTCTACAGAAATAGCATGTAAGAATCCATTTAGGGAAATAGTGGAAGAGATGGGCATAGTACCTACACTGAAGGCAGTTTTGAAAGAAAGCTTTCAATCTGTGATCCAGTGAAAGACAGATACCAGAGATTTCTGTGTAGGTTTATGCCTCTAATATGTAAGTAATAATTACCAAAATTATCATGAATATTTAACCTATTATTGTCGAGAGAGTTATCTACTATTCTTAATACCACATAAAGTGAAATCAAGGGACTTCATGAAAAATTAAATGTACTAAATATCAGTGTGGTCTTCGCCTGACCCGAATCCTGCTGTTTACATAGATGAGAACAAGAAATTCTCCCTATTAAAGTCTGGTTATTAAAATAACCCATTAAAATAAGAAAACTTTCCACATTAATAAATACCATCAATTTATGCTATAAACTTAGAATTGTCTGTAGAAAGCCCCTGACAGTAAATTAATTAAATCTCTGTTCCATTATGGTGTCAGCTAATTTGGAAACTCATTATTTATTTGGCACTAATTTAGCCTAGCAAATTAATTAGAAAAAGCAAGGGAAAATAGATGATTCAACATGAAAGTCCAAATCAAGACAAAGAGGCAAGATCAAAGAATTTATTTAGTGAAGAGAGATAGTTACATCATTTTCAGAAGGGCCTTCTCTCTTCCCGAAAACACATTAACAGTGCAGAGAAGCTGCTCAAAAGTGTAATTAGGAAACCAGAGTCAGGAATTGTCTTTAAGAAAAATAGCTTCTCCTGCAAGCAAGGGTTGCCTACAAAAGGCCGCACCGCACAGTGTGTTTACAGAGCTCTTCCTGACTTCAGCCTTCTTCATAGTGCAGTGGAGGACTCATGGTTCATTTGGCACTGGTCAGCAATCTCTAACCCCAGCTATACTAGTGTATTAGAAATGTGGTCTCTGCAAGGATTTGAAAAGAAAGAACCTGTTTGTAGCTGGAAAGACATTATTTTTGTGGGTACAAAAAAAAGTGGTCTGGTGGGACATGGTAGCTACCTATACTTCCAGATAGTGTTACCTGAATAAAATAATGCTTGAGGCAAAGAAACTTCCTGCCTTCCTCAAGAGTTCAGGGAAGTGCAGGAAAATTAACAAGAAAAAGGTGTTGAGTTCATCCCCTTGGTCAATGTGGTTGGTAACATTTCACTGGAATCTGGAATGTTTTCTTCTCTTTAACCTGAAAGTTTGCCAGGCTTTAACTTTTTACGGATCTCCATGAGAATGGTGAGTTAAACACTGCTGATATGCAGCATGATCATTTGGAAGTCTATGAACTAAAATTTTATTCAATCACAAAAGACATGTTAAATACTTACTAGATCAGAATCACTGGGCTGTAAGCTCCTCTCAGTGGGGAACTAAATGCATTAGTGAATATATAATTAGAAATTTTGATAAATAATTATAAAGAACATGCAAGGGTATGATGAAACTTGGGGAACTTAGTTTAGATTGAGGGGTTGGGGAATCCCTCACTTAAAAAATTACATTTAAGCTGAGACTTGAAGAAGAAACAGGAATTGTCCCAGATGTGGACAATAAAGAAGAGATGTTTAAAGGAGAAAAGAGTTGTGTGAAGGCTTTGAGGCAGTTTTGAGAATATTTTTTATAAAGTCAAATGAATGAGATGAGAAATGGAAGTGGAGCCATGGGCCAGGTTGGATCTAGGAGGCGTGGGAGTCATGTTAACATTTAGTATTTTATCCTCAGGGCAGTGAAAAATGATCAATGATTTTAAGGGGGAAAATGACATGATCAAGTTAACTGGCCTAAAAAGTCACATTGGCTGCTGCCTACTGGGAAAAATAAAATAGAGAAAAGGCAAATCTAAGTTTTCAATTCAGTAGTCACCTCACACCACAGGTGATCATGACGGCCTTTTCCTCAGAGGCTTTTTTTTGGTGCCAATATTTCACTTTTCCTCATATTTTAACATTTGGTTTTCCTCTAGGTATGGCACATGATTCTTTCTAGCAAGAAAGGATCTGGAAGAACTGTTCAACTAAAGCCAGCTACACCTAGGTCTTGGCAATTCCATAAGCACCACTTTGATGTGAAGAGGTGTTTCCTGGAAGAAAAGTGTATTTGTTTCTCTCAGGGAACAAAGACCTATTGACAATGTGTTATGTGGTCCTGCTTGTTCTTTCTTATGATAAAACACTGCAGCAAGCACATAAATCAGACATTCATAGATTGAATTTGTACCAAGAAAATGACTTTTTATTCCATTCAAAAAAATACAGCAACGAGTTAGAGTCCAAGAAACAATTTCCTGCAGTGATGGACTACCTTCCATCTACCTTTTTATACTACTGGTCCCCATGATCCTAAGGTCTACCCAACTGCTTGCATATGATTGAGCAAATTAATGAGAACGCTTGTGTTTTTACTGAAGTGAAAACACAAGCATTATTACCTTAGGATTCTCAACTGAAATTTCTTTCACTTTTTGTTTTCTATCTAAAACCCAGATTCAGGTCCATGTAAAGAATGTCAACAACCGCTTTAAATAAAGAGAGGGGAAATGAAGTTTCTTTCGTAAAGTGACACTTAAATTAACACCTTTAAATTGTCTTTTGGTATTCACTGGTGCCCCTAATTTTTTATTTAATTATGTTCATGACCCCTTATTAAGAAGTCATTAATGATTCCTGGTTAATGAAAACTTAATAAGTTATCATTAAGAATGTGGATATGGGAGGGAAAATTGTATGTAATTGCAATAAATGAAAATATTGTTTCCCCTTTTCTCTCTGCATTTCTCTATCATATATGGTCTGCAGTAACTAAAAGTACAGATTCCTTAGATATTGGCTGGTTTCCCAGAGACTCTTGGGCACTGATACTTTTTCTTCTGATTAATTTGAGAAATAATATCTGATACTAAAACTACTCAGAATGTTTTGGTTTGGGGTTTGTTTTTGTTTTTGTTTTTTGTTTTTTAGAAAAGAAACATGGGACAAGAAAAAGCGTGATATACCCACCATCCTGAATCCAAATCTGGTGAAGAAATATAGTGAAGAAGCATGACTCAGATACCAAATATGAGTATTCCTGGCGACGCAAATTTTCATGTGCTCATTTTCATGTGTTGTGTTCACTGAATTAGGATTTATTTAACTCTACAACTGTGACAGATATATTGGGAGACACAAAGATAAATCAGACATAGATTCCATCCTCATGAAGCTTACACTGAAATAGGAAATTTAAAAAGTGTTAATAAATACCCTAATAAATTGTGGTGAGTGAATTTGTACAAATAAAGTGTGATGAGACTTAACAATGGAGAAGTAGTTGCTTCTGCCTTAGGGAAACTGGTGAACAACATAAATAAAAAGTTATATTAGAAGTGAAATTTGAACGAAATAAAAGATTTCAATCATGTGGTTGTTCTGGCACCATGGTTCTCAATTGTTTTGTTTGTTGCTCTCAGAAACCCTTCACACTCTTAAAAAATATTGAGGACCTCAAAGAGCAGTTTTTATATAAGCTATATCTATTGGTGTTTTCTGTATTAGAAATTAAAACAGAATTTTTAGAAAATATTTATTTACTCATTCATTTGAAAAATAGACCTACTACATGCTAACATAAATAATAAATTTTTATTAAAAATATACCTTCTGAAACAAAAAATTTCAAGTACAATGACATTATTTCACATTTTTTGCAAGTCCCTTTAATGTCTGAATTGAGAGAAGATAGCTGAATTGTCATATCCGCTCTACATTAAATCTGTCATGATATATTGTTTATGTTAAAATAGATGATAAAAAATCTAGCTTCAAAAAACACACAAAAAGGGAGGAATATTTTAACAGCCTTTTCAGATAATTTTGTACATTCTTAAAACTACATAAAACCTCAATAAGTGACTATGGATAAGTAAATCATATAAACATCACTTATCCCCCAAAGATAATATTAGAGATCTTTAAAATGAAAGAGAATTCAGAATGTTACTCAATGGTACTCTCCACAAGAAACCAAAAAGGAAGAGGAACACTGGCCATAAATGGCTAGAGATGATCACAGGGGAATCTGTCTGAGTTGAGTGTCCAGTCAACTTTAGCCCAGCGATATTTCAGTATCATCCTCCTTTTTGCCTATTACATTGTGTAACATAAATAAATATGATCATGTATTATTTCTGCTGAAAACTCTCAAAGGGCTACCCATGGCTTCAATAGAGTTCACTTAAAATAAAAAGGACACATTTCCCAACATAACATGCAAGTCCAACTGTTACCTAAATTCTTCCTCCTTCTCCGTATGTGTCCCCTAATACCCCAGGCCTTGCAACATATGCAATAGCAAACTCCTTCTGGCTGCCTCTTCTCCCCATCCCAACACCATGTTATTTCTCACCTATGAATTTGCTCATACCATCTCTCCTTTATGTAGAGGTAATTCTTGATCAACCTTTAACATTAAAGGACACCATCTGCCATGGTTCTTCAAGTCTCTGTTAAGATTTACTCTCCTCCATCATATCTAAACAGTTATCTGCCATTAAACTTACTATTTACCCTATTGCCTTCCAATCACTCATTTATTTGGTTTTCTATGCCACTAAAACATGAATGTCTTGATGACAGGAAATGTGTGATATGAATATTTATACTCTAATGCCTAGAACCAAGTTTGGTACATACTAGGCACAAAAAAATGTTTGTGAAAATAATGCACATTTTTCCTGTTTTAAAATTTGTTTTCAGCACTCACATTTGACTGAACTTGTACACTGCCCTTCTAATATGACAAGTGTTTTTCACACACAGGAACTAAATGATTCCAGAGACAAATCACCTAATGTAGACAGCTGCAAATTTAAAGTACTTGTCAGTAAACACCATAGCACTGTCCTGGTTGTTTTTCTTTCAGAAATGACTTTCTGACATAAAATGATCAACACTTCAGCCTGCAGCTTCTTGCAGTCCAGAAGCAAATGATTCATACTTCTTGTTATTATATTAATGCATAGGGAGAGCAATAAAAATTCTGAGGAGCCATAATATAGTCACAACATCATAACTTTCTCTCATTACCCAGAAGTCAATGGATCATTACTCCTGATACGTATTGATTCAGGCTGACAGCATAGGGAGTTTACATTGACTGTAACTCATATTCTTTAGGTCAAATAACTGTCATAACCACCTTAATGCATTCACCAATGGAAGTACACTAGACTGAGGGTGGAAAGAAATAAGGTGCTTGTCTAGCGCCCCAGTTTTCCATACACTGTGCTAAGTACTTTATACTTAAACACTATGTCATTTAATCTTTACAAAAAAATGTGAAGGAGTTGGTATTATTATCCTTATTTTATAGATAAGAAAACTGAGGCTCTGCGTGGTTGATCCTGAACATCACTGATAGGCTGGGGACACAAATATCCCTAAGCACCTGCCCGGTTCTCAACCCCTATCTGCCCCTGCTGTTGCAGGCTGCTCCTGATCATCTCCACCTGCTAACATCTCTGCAGAACTCACCATACCTAATGCTGTACTGACAGAGATGCAGTACACAGGACTTCCCTGATTCTCTGCTCTCATATGTGAGCTGTCCATCAAGAGCTCACCACAATGAAAATCACATGATCATTTCAACAGATGCAGAAAAAGCATTTGAAAAAGTACAACATCCATTCGTGATAAAAACCCTCAACAAAATAGCCTAGACAGAACACACCTCAATATTATAAAGGCCTTATATGAAAAATGCACAGCAAACATCATACTCAATGGGGGAAAAACTAAGAGCTTTTCCCCTAAGGTCAGGAACAAGACAAGGATGTTCACTCTCACCACTTTTATTCAACATAGTACTGGAAGTCTTAGCCACACAAATCAGACAGCAAAAAGAAATAAAAGGCATCTAAATTGGTGAGGAAAAGTAAAACTTTCACTATTTGCAAATGACATGATACTATATGTAGAAAACCATAAAGATTCCACCAAAAAAAACTACTAGAACTGATAAGTGAATTCAGTAAAGCAGAATACAAAATCAAATGTACAGAAATCCACTGCATATTCTATACACTAATAATGAAGCAGCAGAGAGAGAAATTAAGAAAAGAATCCCATTTACAATGGCACCAAGAATAATAAAATACCTAGGAATAAACTTAACCAAAGAAGTGAAAGACTTGTACTCTGAAAACTGTAAAACACTGATGAAAGAAATTGAAGACAACACAAAGAAATGGAAAGACATTCCATGCTTGTGGACTGGAAGAACAAATATTGTGAAAATGTCTATACTACCCAAAGCAATCCACACATTTGATGTAATCCCTATCAAAATACCAACAGTATTTTTCACAGAACTAGAACAACAACAAAAAAAAACTCCCAAAATTTTTATGGGATCACAAAAGACCCCAAATAATCAAAGCAACCTTGAAAAAGAAAAAATAAAACTGGATGTATCACATTTCCAGACTTCAAGTTATATTATAAAGCTGTGGTAATCAAAACAAATCAAAACAGACTTCAAGTTATATTATAAAGCTGTGGTAATCAAAAAGGTACTGGCACAAAAACAGACATATAGATTAATAGAATATAATAGAAAATCCACAATTATATGGTCAAGTAATCTTCAACAAAGGAGGAAAGAATATAAAATGGGAAAGAAACAGTCTCCTCAACAAATGGTATTGGGAAAACTGGACAGCTACATGCAAAAGAATGAAACTGGACCACTTTCTTATACCATATACAAAAATAAACTCAAAATGGATTAAAGACCTAAATGTGAGACCTGAAACCACAAGAATCCTAGAAGACAGTATAGGCAGTAATGTCTTGGATATCAGCTGTAGCAACACTTTTCTAGATATGTCTCCCAAGGCAAGAGAATTAAAGTAAAAATAAACTACTGGTACTACATCAAAATAAAAAGCTTCTGCACAGCAAAGGAAACAACCAACAAAACGGGAGAAGATATTCGCAAATGACATGTCCAGTAAAGGGTTAGTATCCAAAATATATAAAGAACTGATAAAACTCAACACCAATTGATAATTTGTAATAGTCCAATTTAAAAATGAGAAGACATGAACAGACATTTCTCCAAAGAAGACATCCAGATGGCCAACAGACACATGAAAAGATGCTCAACATCACTCATCATCAGGGAAATGCAAATCAAAGCTACAATGAGATATCATTTCACACCTGTCTGTATGGCTAAAATCAAAAACACAAGAACCAACAGGTGCTGGCGAGGATGTGGAGAAAAAGGAACCCTCTTGCACTGTTGGTGGGAATACAAACTGGTGCAACCACTGTGGAAAACAGTATGGAGGTTCCTCAAAAAGTTAAAAATAGAACTATTCTACAATCCAGTAATCACACCACTGGGTATTTACCCAAAAGATACAAAAACACTAATTCAAAGGGATACATGCACTCCTATATTTATAGCAGCATTATTTACAATAGCCAAATTATGGAAGCAACCCATGCATCTATCAATAGATGAAAAGATAAAGAAGAGGTGGTACATACATACAATGGAATATTATTTAGTCATAAAAAAAACAAAATCTTGCCATTGGCAATGACATGGGTGGATCTAAAGAGTATAATGCTAAGTGAAATAGAAAAAGACAAATACCGTATGCCTTCACTCATATGTGGAATTTAAAAAAAAAAAAAGGAAACAAACAAGCAAAGAAAACAAAAGAAAGAAAAAGCAAGAAACAGACTCTTCAATCAGAGAAAGACAAGTATCATATGATCTCACTGATATGGAAAATTCTTAATCTCAGGAAACAAACTGAGGATTGCTGCAATGGTGGGGGGTGGGAGGGATGCAGTGGCTGGGTGATGGATATCGGGGAGGTTTTGTGCTATGGTGAGCACTGTGAATTGTGTAAGACTGATGAATCACAGACCTGTACCTCTGAAACAAATAATACATTATATGTTAAAAAAAAAAAAAAAGAAGAAGAAGATAGTAGAAGGGAAAAATGAAGGGGGGGAAATCAGAGGGGGAGACGAACGATGGGAGACTATGGACCCTGAGAAACAAACTGAGGGTTTTAGAGGGGAGGGGGGTGGGGGGATGGGTTAGCCTGGTGATGGGTATTAAGGAGGGCATGTATTGAATGGAGCACTGGGTGTTATACGCAAACAATGAATCATGGAACACTACATCAAAAACTAATGATGTAATGTATGGTGACTAACATAACATAATAAAATAAAATTAAAAGACAAAAAAAAAAAGAAACAGACTCTTAACTACAGAGAACAAACTGATGTTTACCAGAGGGGATCAGGGTGGGAGGATGGGTGAGATAGGTGAAGGGGATCAAGAGTACCCTTATCATGATGAGCAATGAGTAATGTATAGAATTATTGAATCACTATATTGTATACCTGAAACTAATATAACACTGTATGTGAACTACAATGAAATTAAAATTTAAATTAAAAATAAATAAATAAATAAATAAGCTCACCACAACCATCATCACTGCTTCTATACTGGTATTGTAGGTATGCTTGCTTCCCTTTACTCAGTTCATTTATGGATACGTGCCAGACACTACAGGGCACAAAGCACCTGCAAAGCACCTGCCCCCATAGAGCTTTCATTCCAGTAGATGCAGCTCTGCCCTAGGTCTTCAGCTGATTGGCCTGGAGCTTCCAGAGCCAAATGGGCCCTAGAAGATAGAATGGACCCACCTTCTCCCTTGCTGGGCATGCAGAGCAGGCTCCTCATAGCATTGTCTTAGAGGAGTTTTCCAGAGGCCTGGCCCTAGGAGTCTTTGTCAATAATTCTCTGTTGTGGTCTAGAGTTGGCCACAGGTACTCTGAGCACAGTGGGACTCAAGGCAGACAGTTTGCTTTGACTTCAATTAAGAACACGCACTGCTGTACCTCTAAGTCAAGGGTTGATTCTAGAGCTCTCCAAATACCCTTTAGTTTGGCTGTCTCCAGGAGGTGAAGGGCCTGCATGCAAATGATACGCAAGGGTGTGCAGGATATCCAGCTATCTATAAGAGCCCTGGATATATATGCATGAATATAACAATACCTACTTAGTAATATGAAGTCCTTAATAGGACTTAAGATGTTCATGCTGAGAAAGAGGTCATAGGACATGAATTAACAACTTAGCCTTTCCTCCCTCTCTTCTTCCTAATGCTGATTCTCTTGTACTTGTGACCTTCATGTCAGCCACCTTACACCATCAGCCCTTGCTAACTTGCTGTAGCATCAACTTCTCTCTCACTGCTCTTCTTCATTTCCATGTAGCATACAAGACCCTGTCATCTATAAAACAAAACAGATCCCTCTCCCGACACTTAGAGACTCATATTCCTCATTTCCTTCCCAGTCATGCCTCTTTTAACATTTGTCTGCACCCAATGTCTCTACTTCAACCCTCGTTCAGCTTGCAAATCATGGAAGTCTGCTCCTGCCCAGCCCTCCTGCCCTGACTCCACTCTTCTTAACCCCAATCACCATGCGATTGCCAAATAAAAAGATTCTCCTAGGTCCTTATTTTTCTTGGATCTTATGCAGCCTTGACACTACGGAGCACTTTGTTACTGAGACACTTACCTCGCCTGGTTCCTTATCCCATTCTCATGCTGCTGCCAACATGCTCCTTTAGGCTTGCTGTTTGCATCTGCTCTGCTGCTTACTGCTCTGAACACTATGTGTATTATATCCTGCCCCCTCCTCCAACCTCTTCTCCCATGTCTTTGCTAGGTTGACTCTCTTCCTACTTTTCATGCTCTTGATAATTCATTTCCCCTAGAACATTTACTTAGTTGGTCCTTCCCAGTCTCCCACTGCCATCTCTGAATGTTCTCAGCCTGTCATTTCCTCTCTTCTTTTTTTGCACATTCACTAGCAATTTCTCTTCTCCAAAGAGTCTCTTTATCGTAACTGGAGAGAGATGGGTTCCTTACAATGCCTCCCAGATCTGCCATGTTTAAACCTTCTCTACTCAACATTCCCCAGTCTATATTCAGTCTTTGTTTTATACCACATTATTATGTTAAAATTATTTTATGGATGTGCCTCTATTATATGCTGTCTGGGTTGGACCATATATTTATTATGAACAACTGAGTGTGTTACTAAGTGACCAGAAGGCTGTTTATATATAATTCTCAGGTGAGTATGGACCTAATTTTTCAGTCACAGTCATGTTCAAAATAGAAGAGTCCTCTAAAAAGGAAAGGGATATTGATAAATTTTGACATGTTCTCTTCTCAATTCAGTACTAGGAGTCCCATGAGGCAAATAGCAAAGTGGCCATAGTTGCTTGCCTTAAAACATTCATGAGCCTACCAACTAAAAACAAACCATGGAGAAAATTTATGTTTATTTCCTCTTAATATTTGATCTCTCTCTTCTGTTCCCTCCCCAGCCCTTCCCTCTGGAGGAAGAGTTCTTTCTGAGTTTGTTTGTTTGTTTGGGTTTTTTACTTTATTCTCTTTTAAAATGTTAAGTGATATTACTTTCCCTTGTTTATTTATATAGCTCAGAATTTTTTTTAAAAATTCATAAGAGAATACAGTGAAAAGTCTTCCTCCTGCCCAGAGCCACTGTCACACAATCCCCCTCCACAGAGACAACAAATCCTACTAGTTTCTAGGTCTCTTCCTAGATATTTTAAGCACATGCAAATGATCAAACTCCCAAAGATCTTTCCAGAGACCAGAATCTCTTTGGAAGCCACTGATCATTTTTCCCTTCACACACTTGAGTATTTTGTGCTCTTCCTAGCCTCTCCCTCCCAGCCCCAACAGAGCACACATGAAGCTATTTAGGAATGCCCTCCAGGTTCTGCCTCTTAAAATTCTCTTCTGCACCTACATGCTTAGCCTTATTGATTTCAGTGTTGTTGTTGTTGTTTCCTCTGAGCATGGCCTCATTGGATAATGGTTTTTTTGGATTTGGGGTTGGCTCTTGGTTTTGGCTTTGTTCCCTGGTTGCTGCCTTTTCTATCTCTCTTGGCTCCAGGCTCTGTAGTTCACAGGCAGTTCTGACCCTCCTCTTACACTCCTGAAACCCTCCTCCAAATCTAGTATCCTCTATATTCACAAGCAATAGCGTTTGGACCTTATAGGCAAACTCCAGCTAACTGTGACAATACCACCACATGCCCCACCTTTTTTCCATTTCAGAAAACACAGAACTTTCTCCTCCTCCCACCCCATGCCTTTGTTCCATCTTGTTTCCTCTTATTTTCTTGCTTATTTATACCCAGCCATTATCAGAAATCTCCGACCATCTGGGCTAATTAATTCATGTTCCTTTTACACGCAGAGAGCTAATAAAGCAGAGGCTACAGTCTTCATGTTATATAGCTCCTTCCCTCTGTGAAAAGAAAACTCTATCTCTTTATCCAGTAATTGGCTAGCACACCCCTATGACCTATAGCAGAAATCGAAGCTTCTCCAGCTACATAAACAGTCTGCCAAGTCAGGAGTACACAACTATATCTGGGATTCTTTTTCTGCCAGTGTTAGGAGAAAAGACACCCCAAAGACCATGTTACTCAAAGTACCTGATGAAATGTGCAATGCCACACTGGCAGAAATCTGCTTCCATGAAGAGTAAACTCTGGTTGTATCCTTTCAGATTGAACTCTTGTATGTGAACCAAAAATGTATGTGGGCATATCAGGGCTTTCATAAGATGATAGAGTCACAACCTCATGTATTTGGGAACCTTTGCAATATAAAAAAATTGACGATTGTAAAGAGTGTTCTCCAGGCAGATAATGAAATTCAACTAACTGGAAAGTAAAACTGATCGTGTCCTCCTTGTGAAGTGAATTAAACTGATGACTATTAAAATACCCTTGTACTATAGTCAGACACTATCGCCCATCTATTTCTCTCTGACAAAAATATAATTCACTTTCCTAAGTCAGCCATTAAAATACCTTTCTTTTGATTGGTTTTTTTGAGGGTTTTTTTTTTTTTAAGATTTTGTTTATTTATTTGATTGAGAGTGAGCAAGATGGAGAGAGAATCTGAAGCAGACTCCACACTGAGCACAGAGCCCGATGTAGGGCTCAATCCTACAATCAAGGGATCATGACCTGAGCTAAAACCGAGAATCAGATGCTTAAATGACTGGGCCACTCAGGTACCCCTGTTTGGTAGGATGGATGCATGGGTGCTTTGAATTTTCCTGTTCTTTTTGCCATAGAGGGTGGAGATGCCTGAGAAGTACAACACCCAACCAGTAAACTATGTGATGTCAAAAAAAAAAAAAAAAAAACTACGTGATGTCCTTGGAAAATGGCTCCATTTTGATTTGCAGGACTATGGAATCAGTACCTTGTGTTTATGAGTTAAATATGAAGGCTTACTGTAAAGCTAAACATGGACCAATTAACTACTGTATGCACATACCTAGACTGAATGACTTTACAAGAAGCTTGCGTATTTTACAGTATACATTCTATAGTACAAATTTTGTCTGTAAGTGACTTGAGTTGCCAAGATAATTGCAAATGATAACTCATCAAAATATATGGGTTGGTTCAAAGCAACATGTTTACTATACTGCACATACTTATCATTTCTGTTGAAGCCATCCTAGAGTCCTGTGACATTAATGCTTCCAAGTAAATAGAACTTGGCATATAAAATTAATCTCTTATAAGCTGCTATGTGTAAATATGTGACTAGAGCTACATCTAGGTGGATTGGGACTGGTGACTGAAATACCTAATCCTGTCTGTTATGATTCAGTCACTATCTTAAGGATAAAAGTGTTTGGCCATGAGTCAAACAAGGTAATATCAAATAAAACAGGAGGTCAGCTAGGCTGGGTACTTTACTTGCATTCTACTTCCTTCCTACCCACTCTTGTGTTTGTCTTATCTCATATTCAACCAATCTTCCAGATCAAATAAAAACCTGCAGATGGAAGCAATATAAAATGTAAACTCAGGTGCTCATATTGATAGAGCAAGTCCTTGTGAATGGGACCACTAGAATAATAATGGTACTTGGAGCATGCCAGAAGAAGCATGCCAGACTTAGAAAAGACTTCTAAGTCTTTTCCTTAGAGTAATTCATTTATTCTTTGCAACAGCCCTATAACATAGATATTTATTAATATATATATTACATACACATATATTACATAAGTATATATATTATATTATTATTTTGTGACCATTTTAAAAATGAGGACACTGAAGCAAAGAGAAGATAAGTGGCCCATCCAAGGTCATACATTGGGCAAATGACAGATGTAGTCCAGTCTTCAAGTTCAAGGAAGTTTGGCCTTCAAAATCTGAGCACATAATCATTATACTACATGCCTCTTACATAAGAAGCAGTTTCTGTCCACAAATAATTCCCCTTTAGTTTAGATAATCTATCTAATAGGAGAGAGGAGAAGAACTCAAAGAAGAGCCAAATTAAGAGTTTAAATAACCAATATTTTAAAAGCCATTTTATCCTCTTCAAAGGGCTTTCAAATATATAACCTTACTTACTTTTTTTAAACATCTGTTCTACACGTTCCTAAAGGACTTAAGATTTATTCACTGCCACAAAATAGTTTACTTCTGCAACACTAAATAACATAATCAGCATCTTCATCTTAACATCATGTTGCCTGGGAAGATGAGAACAACGCTACTGAAAATGACACAAAAGAATTTTACAATAGCTTGCATTTCAGTTCTCAGAACTCTGAGCACTCCATCTACATATTGTCATCTACTTCACTTTGTGACCCATAGTCTGGAAGTGCGGATGACTAGCAAATGTGTGGAGGGTGAAGTATGGTAAGCTTAAGAAGAGTCAAGTAAATAGAATCACTGAGAGGAGAACCAAAGTAGAAAGAAAGTATTCCCAGGAGGTTAAAAAGTGGGAGATTTCACAATGTACAAGCTAAGCTGTCATGGCACATGGCTTAGCAGAGAGAAAAAGAGCTGAACAGAGTCCATGGAGAACTAGACAAACATCTGGAAGGTCACGACACTGTGGAAAGAGAATTCTTCAGACTTCTACTTGTTCAAATACCAGTCCAGATGTGGCTGTAAAGGTATTTGTTTTTAAAGATTTTATTTATTTATTTATTTGAGAGAGAGAGAGAGAGAGAAACAGCATGAGAAGGGAGAGGGACAGAGGGCGAAGCAGGCTCCCCGCTGAGCTGGGAGCCCGATGCGGGACTCGATCCCAGGACTCCTGGATCATGACCTGAGCCGAACGCAGACGCTTAACCAACTGAGCCTCCCAGGCGCCCCTGTAAAGGTATTTTTTAGACATGAATAAAATTTAGATCAGTAGATTTTGAGTAAAGCAAATTACCCTCTATGGTGTGGGGTGGGCCTCATTTGATCAGTTGAAGACCTCAAGAGCAAAGATGGAGATTTACAGAAGGAATTTGCCTTAAGACTGCCACACAGAAACCCTTCCTGAGTTTCCAGCCTCCTACCTTGTAGAATTCAGATTCAAGACTTCAACATCACCTCTTATCCTGAATTTCCAGCCTGTCAGCTTGCCTACAGATTTCACACTTACTATCCCCCATAATCACAGGAGCCGATTCCTTAAATCAGTCTCTTTCTTTCTCTGTTTCAATAGATAAATAAATAGGGAGAGAGATCCTATTGGTTCTGTTTCTCTAGAGAACACTGACTAATACACTGACTAAATTTCATGATCTCACAGACGTTATTTAACTTTTCTGAGCCTCAGTTTCCTTATTTTATAAGATAGACATAATTATACATGGTTTACATAGGGTTGTGAAACGTACCTATGGTAGTGCCTGGCACAAGTAACAATAAATGATAGCTGTTACTGTTTTGATGTAACTAAATCAGTGCTTTGGTGATTTATTCCGGTGAGTTTTTGATCCATGCGGTATAGGCCAGAAGGATATTTTCAATATTTTAAAACTCTACCTATTTTTCCATATGAAATCGATTATTTTAGTTCACTTTAATTCAGCAAGCAATTCAACTGGTCATCTCTTACATGTCTGCCCTATGGTACCAGATGGTACAAATGTGCATAAAATAACTGAGTAGCAGATAGGACAGATGTGGATATAAACTAATACATCTCTATCCTGCCATTCTATGAGAAGGAACAGAGGGACAGTTCAATTCTGTGAGAGTTCAGAGTTCAGAGGGTGGTTGAGGGGAAGAAGTGTTAGGAAAAGCTACAAAAAAGCGTTTGAACTGGATTCTAAAAGAAGAGTGAAAGGAGGCTGCGCATTCAGGGCACGGTGTGGTTACGGTGGTGGTAAGCAAGGGCAGTAGGGTTTTCTTGGGAGGAAAAAGCTATTCTCCACTCATTGTTAACAGAAAGCAGGCCTCAACAGGCCCTAGGACGTGGCAGCTGCATTCCCTCCAACTTGCTAATTAAAAGCCCATCTTGCGCTCATACTGCAGATACATGGACAGGATGGAAACAGGCAGGCAAACTTAAACCCCCAGGGAATTCATCAGTAGAGTGGAACTAAGATTTTACCTTTTATTTGGTTTAAGTCGTCAGGCTAAGGTACCTGGAATGTTAGACTCGTGGGGATATTTAAACAAACAAGAGCCTTGGGCTTCAGCAATCACTGAAATGCCCTTTGGTGGGCTTACGGAGTGACAGCAGGTTTCCCGGTTGAAAAGGACCCACAGAAAAGCTGGAGGTGTTATTAAGCTTCCCCAGAAGGCAGTTTGAAACAGCCCACTGCATTTCAAATCCTCCAAAACAGAATAAAAATAAAGAGCGCTGTAATTTAAATGTTAATATCTCATCAAGTTTTATCTGCGGAGAAAAGGGGGAGTAGCAGTTCCGTAGTCTTTTTCGGAAGCAGATAATGTAGCAATAAACAGCTGGCTGCCCTCAACTCAGGCATTTTGTGCTACCTTTGTGATCCGTCTTCCCTGCCACGTGGTAACATGAAATCAGAAGAGGCAGGCTTGGGGGCGCTTTCGTCTGAGGCCAGACCGCAACGTGTAAGGAAACATGGCTCTTTCAAAGAAGAGCAGTGCTTCTCCCGCGCCGGGGGCAGCTGGTCTGGTGAGGCTGGATGAGGACATTGGGCATTTCCCGGCAACGGTGACGTAATGCAGCCGTTACCACGGTCAGCAGGTGTTCATGAAATCCTCAGGGGCCCACTAAAGCAACTTCAGAGGCACATGCTTCTCAAAGAGCATGTTAAGGAGGCTCAATGAGGGTAGAGCAATTGGGATGCTGCTGTGTGGGTGAAAAGCACTAAAGCTTCATCAGAGTTTGACCGCGTCATCCCAAACCCCTTCCAGGATGTCAGGCAGGGAGACAGAGAAGGTGCAAGGAGTGGGGATTACTGCCGCTATTAGGGCTACATGTGTACAGCAATGTTTTATTAGCATTACTGGTGCTACCACTGGGACTACTATGATTTAGTTCTTTGTAAGGGTTTATAGTAGGCCAGGTTCTAAGCATTTCATATGGATTACCTCATTGAAGGTAATCATATGACTGAAATACAAACGATAATGCAGTACTATTATTTACATTTTCCAGATGAGGAAACTAAGACCTAAAGATGTTAAGAATGCCCAAGTTCATATAGCTAATGAACAATGGAATCAGAATTTGAACCGAGGCCATGTGGCCTCAGAGACCGAGCTGTTGTTATTACTACTAATCCCTGCCTCCTCGCTCCCAGGCAGGAGCGCAAAAGGTCCATGTGCATTAGGATAGAAATGTCTATCCTTAGACCCCCTCTAAATACTTCCAAAAATGTATCTCCTATCTAATTTCTGACGTTAATGCTGCTTTGCTAAGGGACAAAATCTTTCATTTCCTAGGTACAGCTAAACCTCAGGGGGCATTTACATAGTGACCAAATTTAAACATGTCAACAACCAGTGGAGAATTGGATGTCTGAGAAGCTTCCTCTGGACACTAAATGGCTGGTATTGGCAAAGTAACAAATAACAGGACTGGAGTTAGCAAAGACATACTTATTGCTTAATTTACAATATCATCAGTGTTTACCAGAACACCCTCTTAAAATGTTCTGCTTTTTTTTTTTTTTTTTTTTGCATTATCTGTATTATGCTACAAGCCTTCAGGTATGTATTCACAGCAATGCCTTATGGGCATAAAGTGCTGTACTTTCCCCAACTGTGGATTATGAGGGTAGGCAATATGGATCTTTTTTACTCTTACAGAGAAATGTCAAATGGTGCGGTCCAAATCACCTTTAGATCTATATCAATCTCCTCTGAGTTCCTATTTTATGTATGCTCTATAGGAATCATACTGGTGTCTAGACATTTACCGTTTTGAACCATAATGTCATTTTTTTTTTTTGGTGTCCCTGTCTTCCCATCTGGGAGGCCTGAGTGTTCATTTCATTTTTTTTTTTATACTCTCTTCCCTGTTTAGCAAAATTCTGCATCCAATCTATCACTCAACAAATATTTGCTAAGATACTATAAAATTTCTTATTTTATCAATTGAGATATCCCACAGTATCAGATTTCTTTGTGTTGGACTCTCCTGGCCTTCTCAGAATCATATTTTTTGCAAAGCTTAAGAGAAATTACCAGTAAATCTACATGTTTTAGGTATTTTGGGGCAAGGGCATTAGACTTTATAGAATATTTTTATTTTTCTTCCAAATGATAAATCTACCGAGATTTTCTACTTTTTTTTTTTTAAAGATTTTATTTATTTATTTGAGAAAGAGAATGAGATAGAGAGAGAGAGAGCATGAGAAGGGGGAGGGTCAGAGGGAGAAGCAGACTCCCTGCTAAGCAGGGAG
Organism: Halichoerus grypus; assembly: GCF_964656455.1. NCBI lineage: Eukaryota > Metazoa > Chordata > Mammalia > Carnivora > Phocidae > Halichoerus > Halichoerus grypus. The sequence goes on from NC_135725.1 coordinate 56,174,546, forward strand.
CCCGATGTGGGACTCGATCCCGGGACTCCAGGATCATGACCTGAGCTGAAGGCAGTGGCTTAACCAACTGAGCCACCCAGGCACCCCTACTTCTTGAATCAATGTGATAGTTTATATTTTTTGTGTTATTTAGGCTTTCAAATTTATGAAACTAAACCTGAAATTGGGAAAGATATACTGCCTTTTTAACTGACTTTTCATATATTAATTTTTTATTCTTAATATATTTGTGCTTTTCCCTCCATGTATTTAATGATTTTTTTAGTTGCTCTTTGCTTCACGTACATTCATGATAACTTAATGCTCAGGAATACACCAGGCTGTTTGGCACTAGCTAAATGCACCCAATGCACAGACAGACATCTATTAAGGATCTCTGGAATGGTTAGTAGTAAATATGGGTAACCTCTCAGAATGGCAAAAGCAAGCTTCCCACATCTGGTGGAATCCTCACTTGTGCAGGTCATGGAGCAGCCACCATGAGGGGGTGGAGAACAATTATGGGCCCTGAGAATCCTGGAAGTACACTGTCTCCTACTTTATGGAACTCTTTCTCAGTTTCCACGTCCTATGTTTTTATAGAAACTTTACACTTCTTAACCATATCTACTGGCATCTTTCTGTCAATCAAATCACAGTTCTATACACCTGCCTACTCAGTGTCCCATGCACTTATTCTTGCTCTCTCTACCTCTCCCCCTCTCTCCCTACACACACACACACACACACACACACACACAGTGTATTAGCTCAGGCTAATGTAACAAGATAACACAGACTGGGTGACTTAAACAACAGAAATTAGTCTTCTCAAAGTTTCTCACAGTTTTCTGAAGTCTAGAAGTCCAAGATCAAGGTGCCAACAACATTGGTTTTTGCTGAGACCTCTATTTCAGCTTATAGATGGTGCCTTCTCACTGTCCTCACATGGCCTTTTCTCTATGTGCACCTGGGTCTCTGGTGTCTCTTCCTCCTCTTATAAGTCCTATCGGATTAGGGTCTCCCCTTTATGATTTAATTAAACTTAGTTACCTCCTTAAAAATCTCTAAGCGTGCAGTAACAATGGGGAGGAGGGCATGGTTAGGGCTTGAACATATGAATGTTGAGGGACAAAATTCAGTCCATAACACACACTCACGTATACACATAAATTGCCTTGCTGTGCTATGGTGTAAAATCACCACTGTGACCAGCCATAGCAGAGAAGTCAATAAAGGCCCAGTGTTCAACAAGTACATTTCAACTTCATCTCTTGTGTTAATTACCAAAGATTCCTTTTTGGAACTAGAAAGAGATATACCCTAAAATGCCTAGATAACACAATTTTGATGAACCATCTACTTACTTTTAAAGAGGATCTCTGTATGTTGCATTGACTCATGATTATATGGAAGTATTCTTAAGATGATTTGTGGGTTTACAGGTATAATTTGTTAAACCACAAATAGCCAGTGGTGATTTTAACTTACATCACCTAATCCTTAAGGACTATTTTCATAACAATAACTATAATATCTACATACAACCAATTCAAAAATAAATTGTTTTGACTTTCTTTCAGGGGTTTTGGGTCAAGAACAATGTAATTTTATCATGCTATTGACTAATTAAAAAGAGAGGATCAGACGGTTAATGTTTCTCAAGAATTTAACTTAATAATTTTCTAATGTGGAACCATGAGAATATGTGCCCAGAGTATCAATATCTGAGAATAGCATGAGATAAAGAATTTAAGAAAGAAGGAAATAAGTTTTATCAGTCTAATATTGCAAGCTTTTTGGATGAAAATGCCCTTTTGACATAACATCTCCCCAGATAAAAATTTCTTTACAGACAGAAAAATGAATGGAATTTCATTAAAAGTGGCATGTCTGACTCTGAGATTTATGTTAACTGCAATGGAAATGAGATAGACACATATTTTTAAGATATATTAATTATGACAAATACAAAGCAGTTGTTTATGGCTTTTAACCAGCTAAAAGGAAAGAAAGGAAAGCTGTTTGTGGAATATTTGCAAATAACTTCAAAAGTACTTGTGAAATAAGTCATTTTAATATTTGGCTTATCAGCGAAAGCCCTGAAGCTGATGGCATTTGGCTCACTAAATGTGGTGAGCAAAGACATTTTAGCATGTTGCTGGAAGTATATTTTTTCTCTGACTCAGTTAATCGTTTTGAGTTAATTCGACTTATTATAAAGATGTAAATATCTCTACAGGTAAATCATTTTATAAACTATGTATGCATAAACACAATTCCACAGCCCCACTGCCAATGATCCATCAATCTATCCATTTATTTAGCCCTTATACAACTTTGAGTATTTGGATGCCCAGATAAATAATTTTCACCCATCATCAGATCATTATACTTACAGCATAGATGCATTGGATGATTGGCAAGGAGGAAAAATGAAAAGGTAAGCAAAAGTAAGATTAGTAATATATTCCAAGCTGGTTACACTTTATCCTGACGGCACTGGGAGGCCATTAAAAAAGTACTGAGCAAGGGGCACCTGAGTGGCTCAGTCTTGGGTAAGCATCTGATTTGATTTGGGCTCAGGTCATGATCTCAGGATCCTGGGATGGAGCCCCACGTAGGGCTCCCTGCTCAGCAGGGAGTCTGCTTCTCCCTCTCCCCTGCTCATGCACTCTCATGCTCCCTCTCTCTCAAATAAATAAAATCTTAAAAAAAAAAAAAAAAGGAATAAGTTATGTGGGAAGAAAGGCACTTCCTCCATCGGTGCAGGAATAAATAGGAAAAATCACCATGGAGGCAGCTATTTTGTTTTTTTGTTTTGTTTTTAAGTAGGCTCCAAACCCAGTGTGGGTCCCAACAGGGGGCTTGAACTCATGACTGAGATCAAGCGTCAGATGCTTAGCCAAATGAGCCACCCAGGTAGAGGCAGTTATTTTGAAGTTTTGCTACAAGAACATGAGGGGTTTCTTGGTTACAGTCATGTTTGGGTGATGGAGGTGAGGTCTTCCCTGAGGGGAGACAGGAGAAAGAGGGGCCAGAGGCTTGGAATTCATGTAAACACATATATACATGAATCATATATTTTTTTAGAGTGTTTGCACAATCAGAATCAAAGAGATTCTAATCACAGAAAACCAGAAAGATTGCTGACTAGCCCCAAGGATCTAACTGAGGTTAAAGACAAGACTAAAAGACTCAATCAAAATAAAATAGTTTGTAGAGGTAAAAAGGAAGTAGAGCAAAGATATGCAATGTGATTGCAAAGAACAAGGAAGCAAGGAAGAGTGTATTAATATCAGATGAAGCAGAATTACATTAAAAATTCAAACATAAGAGAGGAGGCTCTTTTAAATTTTCGAATAAAAGTTAGCATTCATAATCTAAAAATATAAACGCTTTGATATATTTCCCCAACATGCTGCGAGGCGTAGGCTTTCATGTTTTCATTCCGGGCAGCAAAATCACTAGCATTCATTAATCTTATAAATTTCATTCTTGCTAAGTTATACATGTTGGCTGTAAGAGATAGGTCATATTTACATGAATCATCTATTTTTTAGACTGCTTGTACAATGAGAGCATAAAGATTTTAAAAAGTATAAATTGCCAAACCATATGTGAGAACTCTGAGACACCATAGAAAAAAAATGTTAAAACGTTGGAGTTTACAGCAATTAGCAAGAGAGACTATAATACTGGAATGAAACTCTACCATAATGAATATCAACTGAGAACACTGAAGAGAATAATTTGGAAAAAAAAAAAAAACAGATAATACTACCTGTCCATATGATATGGGAAAGCCTTGTAAGAGTTTACATGTTTAACCCACTGAATCTTTAGAAAGTTTGTATAGGAGTTACTTCTGTCAATCACTACTGACCAGCTGTTTAACGAAGCTCAAACCAGTTACATAACTCACCGAGGAAACAGCTAAGATAGCTGAGCTGAAATTTGGACCCAGGCAATGTGTCTTCAGAGACAAGGCCCTAAACTTCTATAAGGTACTGGATTCACTCACAGTGAGTGTCAGAGACCCAATTAAATATCAATGCAGATATTTGCATTGAATCAAATGAGAGTATTATTGGCCTCAAAAATGAGTGGGAAGTATTCCTTTCTCTTCTGTTTTCTATTGTTATCTCTTCCTTTTTTTTTTAACGAAACAAATCTACGCCTTTATTTATTTATTTTTCAGTAAGTTTAAATCCTTGACAGTTGTAGCATCACACAGATTCTGTGGTCAGTGGCTTTAGCAGGAAGGTTGCTTTGGAATTAGCATGAACCATGCCACTGTTTCCAAGAGCACGTGTTACTTTTCCCCAGATTCCTCTGGTTTTGTTTGGTTTGCCACCAGAAGTCGCTGTGTTGTTCTTTGCTTTGTACACAGAAGCACATCTCTTGCCTAGATAGAATTCAATTTCATCTCATCACAGCGTAAGAAGAGCTGTGTGTTCCCTTCCTGACATATTTGTCGTTTTGGGAGTCCTATCCCAGCAGGCCTCCACAGGCTCCAAGATGGCGGAAAGAGAGCTCCATTGTTAACTCTTCTTTAAAAATTTGTTAAGATTCTCCAGTGAAATCATGTGGGCATGAAGACTTTTTTTCAGGAGTTTTTAAATTACAAATTCAGTTTCATTAATGGTTAGAGGATTATTCCAGTTACTGATTTCATCTTTTTGACTTGCAGTAGTTTGTAGATTTTAAGGAACTGGTGATTTATTTTAAGTCGTTGAATTTATGAATATAAATTTTTTTGGTACTTTTTCCTCATTATCCCTTTAATGGCTACAAGATTTGTACTAACATCTTTTGTTTCACTCCTAATATTGGCTGTCATCTTCTAGCTCTGTCACTTTTTCTTAGAAGGGGTAGGGGCAGAAGGAGAAAGAAAATCTTAAGCAGGCTCCAGGCCCAACACGGAGCCTGACTCAAGTCTCAATCTCACAACCCTGAGATCATGACATGAGCCAAAATCAAGAGTCGGATGCTTAACCGACTGAGCCACCCATGCACCCCTAGCTCTGTCACTCTTGCTAGACATATATCAAATTTATCAGATTTTTTTTTAAAGAATCAGTTTTTAGTTTGTTATTTTCTCTGTTGTCTTCTTATTTCAATTTTATTGATTTCTACTATTATTTTTATTTTTTTTCCTACTACTTGCTTTAGGTTTATTTTTTTTTTCTAGTTTCTTAAAGTAGAAATTTAATTATTGATTTGAGGCTTTTCTCTTTTCTAATGCAAATGTTTAGTGCTATAATTTTACCTCTCAGCACAGCTTCAGCTGCATCCCATAAATTTTGATAGGTTATATTTTATTTTCATTTATTTCTATGTATTTCTTAATTCCTTTGATTCATGGATTGTTTAAAGTGTGTTAATCTATGTTTGTAAGTGTTTGTAGATATTCCTGTTGTCTTTCTGTTATTGATTTCTAGTTTTATTCCATTTTGATCAGAAAACATATTCTACATGGTAAAAGCTTCACCTGTCATCACTTAGGATAAAGATAATGCATCCAATGAATTTGCAGCTCCAGAAAAAAAAGGACAGGAAAACAGAATAATAGTAGGATATGTTGGTTAATATTGGCTGCATTTCACAAAGACATTTAAAAGAGAGATAAGCCTTAGAAAAGAATTTGTGGTTTTACAAGCAAAAATGAAGAGACGGGAAAGGTCAGAAACTTTCTCATCTGGAAGAGCTAAAAAAGATAAAACTGAGTAGGCATATGGGTAACAAAGACAGATTACTATTCAGCCCAAGAATCAAATGAACAATATGGGCAGCATATCTGTTGTTAAAATCTCTAAATGGATTAAGCTGTCAAAGAGGGAGGAAGCAACTAAGTTTTTGGCTCAGTAAATACTTTCAAATGGACAAAACAGCCACAGAGCCTTGACAGATATATCAATCTGTCAAATAAGCCATAATATACCTTACCCCATAAACGCAGATACAGTTGAATTTTTTTTTTTTTTTTTTTTTTAAGCATAGCACCAAAGGCAGCCACTATCTATTGAAGGCACTTAGCCCTGCCATCTAAAGTACACCTGTTTGCCATTCTGGGTAGTTTGTTTATGTAGTCTGTACAGGTGACTTGGCAACTCTTTAATTTTTTCTCTGCTTCTTATATTTTTTTAATGGATGCCAAATCTTTCAGTCTCCTAGCTTCTCTCCACATTCAGTGCCCTAGAGGGAGCTCCAGGGAAACCAAAAGAACATAAAATAAAGAACAGTGAGTGGAAAAGTGAGGAGCAAAGTATAAATGCAAGAGTTGCTGTTTCAGATACAGGGAGGAGACAGCACATGACCCTACCTGGAAATAGCTTTTATCTCCCCAAAAGAGGAGAAAACCAACTGATGAGAAAGCGTTTCTCTGCGTAAAGAAACTTTAAACTTTTCCAGAGATGTTTTGGCTGAGCCTGGGAGAAGATGGGCCGGGAGAAGAGAAGGAAAGTTATAGAGCGACCAATGGAAGTGGAAAGGTGATGAAGGAGGCAGACGAGAAGCAAGGGAAGGGACCCGGGACGATGCTGTCCTCACAGATGAGTTTTCTCCACTCCACAGCCCATCACCTGTGGACAGCCCAGCATTCAATATTCCTGCACATTTTAAATCCTTGAGCAGAGTCCATACCTCATAGTAGAGCACTATGTGTAACTAAAACATAGAGAATTAATGTTATCTGACAGAAACTGGCGGGAGGAAGGATGGAGGAAACACAGAAGGAAGAATAGATGGGTTAATATTTCTCTTCTCACATAATGGGGAGTCAAGAGATGTTGTCTCAAGTTAGTGAAACAAAGAGTAGTATTGAAAGTAACAAAAATATCCAATTAAATAGAAATAACAATATACAACCAAAACTGAGGAAGATGAAGGGGAGAAAGAAATTGTAGGATGTGTCTATTAAGTTAAATTCTTGCTTTTAGAGCAGGAATTGAATAGAAAATATCAAAGAAAGAAATAGTATAGTTGCATTATTTCATAAATGGAGACAAATGTAAATGTAAAAACTAAACTCATTAAAAGATATTTCTAAGGAGACCAGGAGTAGAGAAGATGTATGTGTAGGAGTTCCTTTTTATTATAACCTTACGTATTCCTTTTTCTTATAACCCCTTTAAAATGTTTTTATTGTGTATTTATTTTACTTTGCTAAAAATAAGAACAAAAATATAAACTTATAAACATCTGAGGACTTACAGCTCAGTTTCCAAACTTTGTTTCCTAGGAACTAGGAGAAAGTCATCAATTTTGCTCAAGAAGATTAAGATCACTTATTAACATACTGAGAAAACAGAAAATTATGAACATAATATGAATTCTAGCATTAGTAACCTCTCAGGATCTCATGTTTTGAAAAGCCTATAAGACACTTTTCTGTTTTCTTCTCAGACTTATGGACTTAACTTACAGCAGAGTTAAAACAAGAAGATAAATGGGTGTTGGAATTGAGAAGCATCAATGCTTAGAGACTGCCAAGAAAAAACCCAATTGCTAATGTAGAGGCAAAAGAAATATTAAGAAGAGAAAAATGTGCTGTACAAATGACTATGAAAAATGACACTAAAAATGATTGCTATTAGGAAAAAACATTGTAGTGTTTTCACTACTCTTTCCTTCTTCTTACAAATATATGGTGGGGTTTTTTGTTGTTTGGATCTGTTGTGTTTTTTTTTTTTCTTTTGCAAATATATGGTTTAATAACAAGATTCAAATCCACTTATGGTCATTGATAGCCCCATATTTACATGTATCAGTTTCCTGGAGAGCAGTAACAAATGACTATAAACTAGGCAGCTTAAAACAACAAAAATGGCTTAAAACAACAAAAATGTGTTCTCTCCCAGTTCCGCAGGCTTAAGATCTGAAATCAAGGTGTCAGCAGGGTCATGCTCTGTCCAGAGGTCCCAGGGGAAAATCTGTTGGAGCTTCTGGTGGTCCGAGTGTTCATTCCTTGGTTTGTGTTTGCGTCCCTCCAACCTCTGTCTCTGTGATCACATTGCCTCCTCTTCTGGGCCTGTGCCAAATCTCTCCCTGCCTCCCTCTTGTGAAAATTTATGCACCAGGCATCCAGGACCCACATGGATAATACAGGACGACATCCTCATCTCAAGATCCTTAATTTAGTCACATTCTCAAGAAAAACTTTTTCCAAATAAGGTTTACAGGTTCCAGAATTAGGACTTGACATCTTTGGGACCACCATTCGGCCCACTACAAATAGTAATTAAATGAATTGATTTAGGATGATACATTTGCTGGGACATATTACAAATACATTATAAAAATCCAACTTCACCCCAATGACAAGGATCTATGAGTACCTGTTTCTTCAGAATTTCATTTTCTAGTGCACACGTTAAAAAATTGAGCTTTATTTATTTTGTTAGCAGAAATAAAGGAGGTATTTGCTGTAACAACTCAAAGTTAGATTTTGTATTATGCTACCATTTCCTTCACATCAAATATCGACTAAGAGACTTGTGCCTTGATTTTAATTTCCATATCACTTGTTGCTCTGGCTACTTTCTAAACTGCTAAACAACTTCAAGAAATGCAGAAAAGGCCCATCTTATTTGGGGCTACGTATGAAGCTACTCCTGTTGCACAAGGAGCTCCTTATATTTTAGGAAGTTGTGAGCATCTTGAATCACAAAATATTTCACCAAAATGTTGATCCTGCTCAATACACAGGAGTTTATAAATGAGGTGGAATTTACATAAAAATAAGTTTGGGAGAGAATTAAAAAGTGTTCTCCTGGGGGTGACTGGATGGCTCAGTAGGTTGGGTGTCGGACTCTTGGTTTCAGCTCAGGTCATGATCTCAAGGTCATGGGATCAAGCCCCACATACTCCTCTGAGCTCAGCTTGGAGTCTGCTTCAGATTCCCTCTCCCTCTCCCTCACACTCACTCTCTCTCTCTAATAAATAAATAAAATCTTAAAAAAAAAAAGTGTTCTCCTGATGCAAAGAAATCAGGAATTATATACACAATCTAAAACCAAGGCTCAACGAAAACATTTGCAAGCACTAAACTTTGAGAAAGCAGAGGTGTGGTATTAGAGATACTGTTCTGATATAGATTTTCCTACATATTTTTAATAATTTTTCATGTCAATAAAATCAACACATAGCATTGTAAAAAATCTGGAAAATACAGGAAATAATAAGGAGGAGAATATATCATCTAATTGCCTGATATATCACCACATAGCAAACCATGCTTTATACATTTTACCATTTCTACGCATGTATATAATATTTAAATAGCACTGGGATCCTGTTATACACACATTTTTCTCTAACTAGTTTATGTCATGTAACAATCCATAGTGAGAATTTCTCCATAACACTGAATTATAAAATGTGGTTCATAGTGTGGATATGCAAAAAAATTTTAAGTCTCTCCCAGTTAGTATACATTTTTAAAGTTTTGTTTGTTTTTGCTATTCAAAAATGCACTTCAATAATCACCTCTGTAGGTCAATCTCTGTGCTTGCTTATTATTTCCTAGATTAAAAAGTCAAATTACTAGGCACAAAGCTAGGGATGCTTTTGTATTAACTGCCAAATTACACTCTAGAAAGGTTGTACCCATTAATGTTCTCATATGCAGTCTGTGCAACACACATTTTACAGAGATAAAAAGAGATAAGATAAAACTTGATATTATTTTTACTTCAAATCTTTACTAATTTTAGAGGTGAAATAATAGCTCATCTTAATTTATATTTAATTACTAGTGAGGTTAAGAATTTGTTCATATATGTGTTTCTTGGCCATTGATATTTCATTTTTTTATTAATTTTATTTGTATAATTTGACATAATTCTCTTTTAAGTTGTTCAACTATTTCTTATATGGTTTATATGAACTGGATAGGAGATAATGAGTATCTTCAACTTTACTCAATAAAACCAACTTTTTGTTTTCCAAAAAGTTTCATATCCTCACCCAAATACTGTATTTTCAGACTTTTAAATTTGGTGGGTGTTGTGGTGTCTCATTATAATTTTGATTTGCATTTTTGTAATTGTTAACGAAGTTTACTTTGTGATATATTTATCATCTAGCTGGATTTTGTGAATCTCTTTCCATCAGATTGGCTTTTTCTCATTGTGTGTGTGTGTGTGTGTGTGTGTGTGTGTGTAAACATACATATGTATATGTTTTATATGCTATTTATTCTATAGATAATTATGTCTTTTTAAAAGATTCCTGCTTATTACTGGTATACAGAAATACAATTGATTTTTTATACTTAGTTTGTATCAATTTTGTCAAAGTCCCTTACTAAGTCAAATAAAGCATTTGATATTATTTTGTATTTTCTACATACACAGTGATAATTTAAATTCTTCTTTCCAATCTTTAAATCTGTAATGTATTTATCTATTCTTCTTTCCTTCCTTCCTTCCTTTCTTTTCAGTGTACAGCACTGGTTAGAATATCCAGTTCACTGAAGAGAAGTAACATTGGTGGGCACTCTTGACTATTTTCACTCTCTACAGGAAAGTTTTAATTGTTTCATCATTAATAGTGATGTTTTCTCTAAGTTTCTTTTGGCTGCATCTTGAGTACATTTTTTCATATTTAAATTTTAATTCACTAATTCCCTCTTCCACTTTGCTATGATGCTTAGCCCCTGCTTTGAGTTTCTAAACTCAGATATTATTTTTTTTATTTTTAAAAGCCTCATGGACTTGTGTTCACCAAAATCTTCTTGGTTACTTTTAATGGTCTCTTGTTCCTTACATATATTCTTCTTTCCTTACATATATTCTTCTTTCTGTTTTTTATTTCTTTAAATGTATTAGACATACTAATTTTATATCCTGCATGTGATAAACCTAGTAACTATAGACTCTGTGGATGAACTGGTTGTTGTTTCTAATGACTCTTATTCATAGTGTCTTATTTTTTCTCTCTCTCTCTCTCTCTTTTTTTATTTGAGATGTTTGATTGTGAGCTCATTTTCCTCTGGAAAACCTGTATCCATGGAAATTCTCTGAAGCTTACATTTAAGGCTTTCCTCTCCAGAGATGATAAACATCTGTTTTTATCAGAAGTCTCCAGTATTAACAATTAGATTTTAATTTAAACTAAATTTTCAGACTTTCTTCAGGTCTTTGATCTAACATAATCATCTGAATTTTGTTCCCTCTTAGGTGACAGCTGGCTTGAGATTATGAAGAATAAAAAGAATTTTTTTCCCCTTCTTCCAGAAACAAAGTTGAGGAGGACACATTGTTTTATGTTTCTTTGTGGGATTTCTTCCCCCTCGGGATTTCATCCGTTAGAGTCCTGACTCTATATGTATGTTATTTTATCATAATCACCACCATATGACTATTAGAGTTCTCATTAATCAAAATAGGGGGTTGCCCTGCTACTGGGTATTTACCCCAAAGATACAAATGTAGGGATCCGAAGGGGTATGTGCACCCCGATGTTTATAGCAGCAATGTCCACAATAGCCAAACTCTGGAAAGAGCCAAGATGTCCATCAACAGATGAATGGATAAAGAAGATGTGGTGTATATATATACAATGGACTATTATGCAGCCATCAAAAGGAATGAAATCTTGCCATTTGCAACGACGTGGATGGAACTGGACGGTGTTATGCTGAGTGAAATAAGTCAATCAGAGAAAAACATGATTCATATGACCTCACTGATATGAGGAAATCTTAATCTCAGGAAACAAACTGAGGGTTGGAGTGGGGGGCGGGTGGGAGGGATGGGGTGGCTGGGTGATAGACATTGGGGAGGGTATGTGCTATGGTGAGTGAAGTGTGCAAGACTGTTGAATCACAGATCTGTACCTCTGAAACAAATAATGCAATATTTGTTAAGAAAAAAAAAAAAGAAGAAGATAGCAGGAGGGGAAGAATGAAGGGGGGGAAATCGGAGGGGGAGACGAACCATGAGAGACGATGGACTCTGAAAACAAACTGAGGGTTCTAGAGGGGAGAGGGGTGGGAGGATGGGTTAGCCTGGTGATGGGTATTAAAGAGGGCACGTTCTGCATGGAGCACTGGGTGTTATGCACAAACAATGAATCATGGAGCACTACATCAAAAACTAATGATGTAATGTACGGTGATTAACATAACAATAAAAAATTTTAAAAAAATAGGGGGTTGCCCTGAACAAAGTACATTTTTCACATTTCCCTCCAGTTAGTTAAATAAAACTATTCACATGCTGTCTCCCAAATAATACATTTCTCTATAAAAGACTGATTTTAACAATTTTAACTATTTTTAGAATTTTAAAATAAGAATATTATAGAACCTTAAGATCTTGAAAAGTTCTATAGCAAGGAAAAATAATAACACAGAGATTAATTAATATGGTTGCATGGTGATAGATATTTTAAATTAATGCATTTTAGATGGTATATCCTTATATATACATTTCCTTTTCTAATTCTCCAAGCAGAGCAGAATCATTCATGAAAGTATGGATCATCACATAATGAAGATTACAATCATTTCTTGTATAAAAAGGTACTCAGAATCCAATCAATGATACTAATATTAATAAATTATATAATAATTATTTGTAATTATGCTTTAAAAACTTAGAAACTCAAAAAACTTGTATTCTTCCATATTAGATATTATTAGATTATATAATAACAATTCTATTTTTAACTACTGAACCTCAACTTTCCAAAATTTACGAAATACCTTTAAAAGAAATACCAACTGATGAACTTAGTTCTCAGCATTAAAAATTAGGTGGGGAGCCATTATAAATGGATGAATAAATACTCTTATGTTAAATTGCTCTAATGCTTGTCATCCAGTAGTAGACCTAGTAACATTCAACTGAAATGGGAAACATAATGGATCTTGAGATATATAGGTATATTGATATATACATCATGTATATATATGATCCCAATATATATTCTTTTAATACTCCCTATATTTCATTTTATCGTAAAGTCAGTCAGAAAAATCATCATCCTTGGATACAGATCCAATTATTTTGGTCCATCATGGAAACTGAAATACTGTCATTCTACAAATAGAAAAAAACACAGATTTTTAAGGTTACAATATGTATTTAAAGTAATATTTCTCTTTAACTTATAATAAATGTTATTTAATAAAATGTGAGGTATCCCATAGCACATTTTTATTAACATAAATCACACTACACAATGCTTTCTAATCCTTAATAATCATACAAGCAAGATAATCCAAATAATGGGACATAATTCAAATATGAAAAAAGTCATCCTCTCACATAATTAATATTACTAGACGGCTTTTTCTTCAGATCTTAGTAGATATGACAATTATATGATTCATACATTCAAGAGGTTAATTAAACATGCACATGTTCAAATCAAATGTAGGACAAAACTGATTAAAAGTGTCAATTTCCAGCAAAAATGACTGATTGGCTTAATGTACTGAGTATGCTGAAATATTCAGAAAGGCAAGTTTAAGGGAAAAGGAAGGTGAATTTTTTTCCTATTGCTGCTATAAATCATTTTTACAAATTTAGTGGCTTAAAACAACATAAAATTATCATCATACTTTTTTGGAGTTCAGAAATCTGAAATGGGTCTTATGAGGCTACAATCAATTTGTTTTATTTATCTCTGTTCGCACAGCACCTACCCCAGTTCCTAAGCCCTACAAGGAGCTGACTGAATGAATGAACAAAAGAACTGTAAACCTGGAGGATACCATAAATCACTGGAAAACCAAGGATCAGAGTATTCTGATGCCATCCCTCTTGGCTAAAAAGCAAGCTGTTCTAGAAGGAAATAGAAACCAGAGAATGAACAGTTTGAAATCAGAACTGTGAGACATATACTGAGCAATTTCATGCACATATTCTCAGCAGCATTCCTGAGACAGTCATAAGGCAGTTTCATCTGCAAGGATGCTAAAGATCATAAGGTTACTCATAAGATATCACTGAATATTTCTTTCATGCTAGTCAAGGTTGATGAGTGTTGGCCCTGCGTGAATCCAGCCTCTTTGCTTTGCACATCTTGCTCCTTCCTAGTATATCAGTATTGCCAAGGGTACACAGTACCCTCGGTGAATGGTGTAGTTTTTTCTTATATGTGCAAATACCTAAGCCTTTCTAGATATCTAGTGTTTTTGGCTAGGAAGTTTAACACCTCATTTTAAAGCATGGCTTTCTTGCCATGATTATATTAAGGTATAAGGAAGCATTTGGAGGGATTACTAGACCAAACCACTGATGGATAATCAGTTAATATACATCAATGACCCAGGACCCTCTACAGAAGGGACACTATGGTGTCATGGGATTAAATCTGAATATGATTTCTGTCTGCAAATGTTTTATTGGAAATAAAGGAGTATGATTCACTGTAGCGAGGCTACAAAGAAATTTTTATGGGAAGTTGAATAGTCTTGCTACAGCCTGATAATGTTAGGTTTCCTCAAGAAGAAATCTACAATATTGGCACTTCAGAGGGGAGGGAAATCTTATACCTATGCACTCGGCAGTTTAACTGGTTTATTTCCCTAGCAGAAGTTTTTAAAATCACACTTGACTCATGTGGTCCCAAGCAGCTTAGGAATCAATGTGAGCATTACTTCACTGAACTTTTTTCTCTTTAGGGCCAATAGGGTTAACAGACAGGGTACTAATGAAATCTCAGTGAACTCCCATTGCATGAGTCTTGGCAATAACAATAATCACCATTTTGTCTCTTCTTGGAAACACTTTCAAAGTTTTACAGTAATAGGACCCTAAAAAATAAGAGTATATCAGAACATATAAATAAATCATTTTACTAAAAAATGTTCCAAAATTTAGGATAAGCTTGGAATACACATGGATGTCAGTGTGGTATAGTGGAAAGAGCATGGTCTTTTGAATCAAATGGACTTTGTCCAAACATCAGTATTATTACTAACCAGCCAGATATGCTTGAGGATGCATTCTGACACATCCAGTTTTTAATTTTATTATTTGTAAAATGGGAATATTCACACCTACCTTGTGAAACTGTTTTGAGACTTAGAAGAGATAATGTATGTAAAGTGCTACACACAGTGACTAGTCATAGGAGGTCCATATTATGTTAGTTCCCTCTCACTTGAACAGGGACAAACACACCATTCTATGGCAGCATCTTCCCTCTGACTCCCCCCCTCCCCATTGTCCACTTGCTGCTCCTCATCATAAGACCTTAATACGAAGATGAGTGTTTTCTACCATGAGGCAGTCATTCATTTTATCTATATCTTGTCTACTTCTCAATTAAAAATAATAATTAAAGGCTAGAACACACTGAACTGGGCAGCCCAAGAGGACAGGGGGAAGAAGTAGGAAGGAAAAGCACAGAGAGGGGTGTACCAGGTAGCCTGAAAGTTCAGAGATCTCAAGGCCAGAGCTACTCCTCAACAGAAGTCTTGCTATTCACCAGTGAGTAAATCCTGCTGTTTCCACTCATGGACAAATGGAGTCTCTTCTCAAAAAATTATCCCTGAAATCTATAGCTATGGTATATGTTTTCTATGTGGCCAGTACACTGATTCAGTGTCCCCTTGCTTCTTCCCACCCATGAGCCCCCATCCTGAATTTCAGAAGATTGGCTGACCCATTTTTACACTAAATTGAGATAGCACTGTATTTTTTAGCAGAATCTTGACCAAACCACATTTTAATTAGTTGTTTCAGGTTCTTTTTCCCAAACCACTCCTGGAAATCTTCAAACTTAACCTCTTATCCAATTTCCTTGTTGGCTACTTCATTAAGAAGGTTGAAGGAACCTAAAGTGAGTCCTTCCTACACCCTCCATATTCCTCCTTATGTAGACTGATCATCCTTTGCTGAATTCTTTATACCTTAGGGGAAGGAGGTGACTTATTTACACTCCTTTTGAATCTCGGCCTCTCTTGTTTACACTATGTGATAGCCTCAGGACTAATCTCTCCCCCTCTGCTACACCAATATTTAGGACAGTCATTCTCTTTAGACAAATCAGAACATGTCACTCCTTTCTCCAAAACATTTCCATAGCTCTTTATGGCCTAAGGCCAAATGCCAGATCCTCATGATGGCATGTGGAAGTCACTATACCCATTTTCCATCTGCTTTCTCCAATATCAGTATCTGCTACATGTTCTTCCCTTTCCATGTTATTCAACAATTTTCTGGATCTTAACCATTCTGTGGGCTTGCACACTTCCACACTTTTGCTCATGAGTTTTCCCTTTCACCTTTATAGATCCTCGCCACCTTTTCTCCACCAATGACCTTTCAAGGCTGAACTCAAAATTACCTCTTTCATATGTTTTCTCTGATTTCCCAAACTGGAATTAATTCTCTCTATATTTTTTGCTGCTTCTTTCTCAATTACAAGATTTATCACATTCTGCTTTATATTTACCTGTTTGCTTCTCCCTCTCCCCCGCTCTCTCTCTTTTTCCAGAAGACTATAGCTCCTTGATGTGAAAATAAGTGTTAGTGATCTGCTTTCCCAGAGTACAGAGGATAATGTTTTGATTATAGCAAGTGTCAGTAAAGGCTTGGTGAATGAGTAAACACAAAAGGAGGTGTTATTTATTTATATCCCCTTGCTATAACCGACTCTCATAGCAGAGATTAAGATGGTAAAATTGCTAAAACACAAAGTGGACATTTTCTTCTTTACAATCTTACAGATAAACTTGAGGGACTTTGAGGGATGGACAACCCCCTACCAGATGTCCTCAGCCTGAAAAATTCCTAACTTGGGACTGAATTAAAGGAACTGCTCCCTAGCTCCAGGATACCAGAATTATGTTAAGAGTCATAAACCCAGTAAGGAACCAACTGCTTTCTGCTCTGAGGAAAATCCCTAGAACTCTGCAGACTTTACAGTCACTTCCAAGACTGAATGCAGGCTTCGAACTCTTAAAAACACTAGGGCCTTCTGCCAGGCAAAACCTAAAGCCAGCAGGAAACAGCAAGAAGAGTGAATGACCATGGATGACATTTAAATTTGTCTTACTTGACCTGAAAGGGACAGGATTTATTGTGTGAAACCAGGGACATCTGAAGATACAGTTTATCCAGAGGACCAAGTGGCTATTAGGCCCTTTGGAATCTATATTTCCAGAATAGTACCTGGTTGATTAACACCATCACTACTACCATGTGTCACCTATGAACTTAGGCATTTCCTGAAGCGGAGGAAGGTCCCCACAGAAAGTGAGGGGTGGGGACTGCCTGGCTGAATCAGCACCTATTTGGTGGGATAAATTAACAGGTCTGGACAAACAGAACCATTCTACCAATACATCTGCCTTAGACTATATCAAAATGAAAAATGGGGAAACAAAAGCCTCCAAGGGCAGCTGTTCCAGCCATCATTCCACCTCCCACTCTTGTCTACTCAAGGCCTACGTGTTCATTTTCAAGAATGATAAAGATATGTTTAGGGCTCCATTGCTTTCTGACTTTACCAAAAAGTTCTAACAAGAAATGACAAACTGTGCTCAAGTGATTTGAACTTTTTAGGGGAAAATGACTATGTAAATGTATTTTGTACCTAGTAAACCACTGGTAACAGCAAACAGTCACTCCTTTGGATGCAGACAATACTCCTACTGCCATTAATGAGTTTATCTTCCAACCTACACAGCAGAAGAGGTCTGTTACTTCTCCAGGGACTCCTACAATTATAAGAACTGATAGATGGTTCTGTGCTTCTGTGGCTAAAATAATAGAATTGTGATTATCACTATTAAAAATGAAGCATTTTTATTTACCCAGTGTAGGACATGTCTCTCACCTCTATCTGAGTTATGGACTGCCAAAGAGAAGTTTCCCATCCAACACATGACGGCGCTGGGAATCCTTAAAACTAAAAACAGGCTGTGACTTTGTTATAAACTTGACTTATGAGCTTCTTCACACAAGGAGATGTTTATACACAAATTTTTCCGCTTACCATAATTTCAAATTGCAACTAAGTGATGCTGGGATAATGCCTAATATCTCTCCTCAACTATCCTCTCACTTCTTTAAGGGAGTTCTCTGTAATCCACGCTAACCTGGTTTTCCTGTTCCCCATGCATGGGTTCTCTCCAAATCTTAGTGCATTATATGTTTGAAATTTTCCATTAAAAAATTTAAATATATAAAAAGTTGGGTGGGCGCCTGGGTGGCTCAGTCGTTAAGCGTCTGCCTTCGGCTCAGGTCATGATCCCAGGGTCCTGGGATCGAGCCCCGCATCGGGCTCCCTGCTCCGTGGGAAGCCTGCTTCTCCCTCTCCCATTCCCCCTGCTTGTATTCCCTCTCTCACTGTGTCTCTCTCTGTCAAATAAATAAATAAAATCTTTAAAAAAAATAAAATAAAAAATAAAAAGTTGGGTAAAGTTATATTATTTATAAAGTAGACTTGAGGATATAAAAGATGTCTTACAGTTTCTATGAGAGAAAACCCTTAATGTTTCTTTTTTTTTTTAAGATTTTATTTATTTATTTGACAGAGAGACACAGCGAGAGAGAGAACACAAGCAGGGGCAGGAGAGGGAGAAGCAGGCTTCCCACCGAGCAGGGAGCCCAATGTGGGACTCGATCCCAGGACCCGGGGATCATGACCTGAGCCGAAGGCAGATGCTTAATGACTGAGCCACCCAGGCGCCCCCAAAACCTTTAATGTTTCTATCATAAAATTGTATGTATGTGCCCTGCAAAAATGTTCTTTTTTGCCAAATTTTGTACTAGTTCAAACATATTATTTAAACGGAAAATACTTCAGATTTAAGTTTGTAAAAACAAATTCTTTTCACCAAAGACTATTTGTGTTATCATAATATATGATTATGAAAGATGTTTATTTAGCCTCAATATTTCTATTTTCACAACCTTGAATTAAGTTGTGTGTCATAAAGCTTGAACCCTTTCTGTTTTTACACTGTATTTATCTCGTCATTATAAATCTTCAGGGATTTCATTTTTACACCTACAATAAAAAGCAATGCAAATTGTAAAATATAATATCTATCTTGGTGAGCTGAGGGAAAATAGCTAGTAATTTGCTTGGTAAGTGAAGCAAAATATTAAATGATTTATTATCAGATTTTATATTGTACTGAGAATCTGTGAAATAAATCTTACTATATTTGAATAATAACAGTGGACAAATCACTTTCTATGACTTCTCCATCATAGTAAAGAAACCATGATTATCCTTCGTTGATTCAAGAATGGTATCTATTTGTCACTTTTGACATGACAGAACTAAGTGATGTTAGGACATAATAAGCGTCCCCTAACCATTCTGAATGTCTGTATTAGGGAGGGGAAAAAGTGGAGAAAAAAGATAGCAGTAAATAGTAAGGACAGTGAAGAGAAGTTTGAAGGACTTTTAAAAAAAAATGCAATGGAGGAGAATATATTGTGTTAAGAGTGCAAGCCAAATGCATTTTTGCGTGGGTGACTGATAGTAATGTGAAATCCCACAGGTCTTAGACGAAGAAAACTACAAAAAGCACACTCAAGTATGAATCAGATGTACATGCCTGGAGAAGAAAGACCTTGTTCTTAATGAAAAAATTAAATATTGTAAAGATGTCCATTTATGTCAAAATAATTTAAAAGTTTAATGTGAAACACTAAACTTGTAAATATTTTTTAAGTTAACAAAAATTATTTTTAAATACTAGAGGAAAACATTTTGGATTAGCTAAAATTTTGAAGAAAAATGAAAAAAAGTTTAATTTCTCTGTCAGGTAATGAATATACTATAAAGCTATAACTGTTATAGTTTAGTCTGTGCAGAGAGTAAAAGAACTACAATCTATCAGACAGAATCTATCTGTATCTATATCTTAAATGTACATAATCCCTTGTTATTAATTTTATATAGAATGGAGGTGAGAATATCATGCCAAATATTCAGAAAATAATATTATTCAATAAGTATAGTATTGGCAGTATTCGCTACCTCCATAAGAGGAAAAAAATGTTTAGATCTTCAACAAAGTTATTTGTGGGAAAATAAACCATAATAATAGTGGAAGACTCTACAGCTGGAAGAAAACTAAGTTCTAAGTTTAAGAACAATGGTAGAATTCTGAAAAATGGTTAATATGAATACTACACATTTCAGCATATCAAAAACACCCCAAGAAGACTAAGGAGAAAGTGGGAAAATACCTGCAGGGTAAAAAGGGTCTTTCACCTAATGTAGAAAATGCTTCTTAAGAACATGGCTAAAATCCCAATAGATACATTGGCAAAGTCGTTGAAAAAAAATGAACTACAAACACTGGAAATATTCACAGCTAAGAAACATGTTCAACTTGTAGTAATACTTTTAAAAATCTAGCTAAAATAACAATGCTGTATCACGTTTTAAAGAAGTTAACTTTCTATTACACCGGTGAAAAAAGATAGAAAAATCTTTATTTTTAACAAGGGCATCAAGTGATTTCTTGAAACTGGTGACCGGAAGTCAAGGAGCACATCCGCATATTTTACCTCACTTAGACACGGCTCTATTTGGCTGTCACTCTCCACATACTCTGCATCATTCATTCACTTTATTCAGTAAATCTTACTGAGTGCTTATTATGCTCCAGGTACTATTTTACATACTGGAAGAGTAGCAAAAAAATACAGATGGGTCGCTTCACAAAAACATACTGGAAGGGAAGGAACTAAGATATGGGTGAGGGGGCAGTGATGGGGCTGTTCACTGAGAAAATGACTTTTTTTTTTTTAAGATTTTATTTATTTTTTGACAGAGAGAGACACAGAGAGAGAGAGGGAACACAAGCAAGGGGAGTGGGAGAGGGAAAAGCAGGCTTCCCGCGGAGCAAGGAGCCCGATGTGGGACTCGATCCCAGGACCCTGGGATTATACCTGAGCCGAAGGCAGACGCTTAACGACTGAGCTACCCAGGCACCCGAGAAAATGACTTTTGAGGAAAGATTTGAAGGAGGTGAGGCGCTAATCCCTGTGACGGTAATTTGGGGAAGAGCCTGCCAGGTAAAGAGCACAGAAAGAACCAAAGTGAAGCCACCATTATTTTTTCATAGAGCTTCCCAAGTGATGCTAACGTGCAGCCGGGATTAAGAGGCACTGGTGTAACATTTTCAAGAGTGGCCTTAGTATCTAGCTTAAGCTGAAAATTCTTGGAAAGAGATGCAAAGAAATTTTGTCTAAATCTTTCACCAACCCAGGCAGAATCAGGGCTCATTTTATTTTTCAAGTGGGCAAGTTAAACAACCAGTGTTAAGCCCTTTGACATTTCTGCCCATGTCCCATTAAAGACATTTTGAAAAGCGGGGGGAAATGAAATCAGTTTTTATTTAGCCTAAGGTTTAAAAAACCTCAGTCGGAGCATTTACCAAGAGACAATCACAGTAACATGGTCTCAGTCCTAAAAGAGGAATTATTCTAAAGTTTTTATTATCATATACAAATCTAATTCATATTCATATTTAGTACTAATATTTAGTACTGATATGCATACCTATAAACAGAAAGTAAATGTGTAGACATAAAGAAAAGTGAGTCATTAATGACAATTGCCTTTTATGATACAATATAACGGGTTCTTAATGAACTGGTCTAAACAGGATATAAGTTTTAGAAACCTCTTCAAAGACCTAAGCTAATAGCAAAACCTAGACATTCCCCTTTCGTTTATACTTTGAATTTGAACCACAGGTCAGGAGTAAAGCATGATAGATTTTAATAGAACCTTCAACTAAGGCCTTTCCTCTAGCTCTAGTCCCTGTCCTAAGCAAAAGTTATGGCAACTCAGTGATTCTCTGTTAATAGCCTATTTCACTGCCTAATAATTAGGAAGGTCAAACATAAAAATACTCCTATATCCACACTCTTTCAACTGCATGTGTATTACATTAATTCCATTTAATTTCTTTAAATCCATAATATATGTCAAAGAGCATACAGCATTTTATGTCTATCTTACAGTTCAGCCATAAAATGAATTACTGAAAGGTCAGCCTAGTGCTAGGTTTCACTAATTTAATTATGAATTGCTTTTCCATTTACTACCGAGTGACTAGAATAATGCAACATTGGGTGATGTTTTATAATAATGGAATGCATTAATACAGCCATAATTCAAATAAAATATGATTATTCTAACATCCTCATTCTGACCATTCACTTCATTTCACTGCAGAGTGATGAAAATAAAAAAATAATACCTGGCATTACTTTCATGACCCCCCAAACATCAGCAGGTACACAAAGCACAAGGATGGGGGAAACATTTTATTACCTTGAAAATCCAGTCAGTTAAACTAACTTATTTAAATCCCAAATCACAAGTTTTATTATTTTTCTGAATGATCTAACTACAATATCTACCTACCCAAAGCCCATATATAATGCAGGCTCCCCACTACAGCTGTTCTCCTTAGAAATAGGAGTAAACATGAGTGAGCAAATAATAAAAATACTTAGAGCATTTATAGCATTTTATTATAATCAACTATATTGTTTCTATTTTTTGTGACTTCTTCCTGATTTTTTCATCTCTTTGTCATTCAAAATGTAAGACTGGATATTGATTCAGGTTTTCTCTCAGTCGTGCTTTTCTCCAGTTTAGAAAGACATTTTGGGGAAGATTCGCTCTTCCTCTTCACCATTATACTTGCTCTATCCAATTCCTCTTCTTCCATACTTTCTTGAGCGCTGTGCAATCAGTCCAATATCCCCATAATCCCCCAAAATGACTCTTCAAGGTCATTAGTAAGGTCTCCGTTCTCACCTCACCTGAAGCTCCACAGCATTTAGAAGAGTTTTCTCCTCTCCCCTCTGACGCATGTCCTTATGTGACTTGCGGGCCTCGTCAGTGCTCTGTGACGAACTCTGATGCAGAGACAGTGCAGACCGGTCCGAACTACGGTGAGATGCCAGTGCAAGACCACAGGAAGACCTTACACAGACCCAGCATGCCTTGCAGGCTCCACTGCTAGATCTCGGGGTGTTTGCAAAATCTATAAACAAATGGAATGGATTTCCCTGATACTCCTAGTCATCCTTCTTAAGAGCAGCATCCCAGGGGCTCCTGGGTGGCACAGTTGGTTGAGTGTCTGACTCTTGGTTTTGGCCCAGGTTCGGGAATTACCACAGGTATTTAATTGTATATGGAAAGTCTTCCATACACATTACAGAACATGGATAATTGACTTTCACTGATAGCAAGAATTGATGTTTTTAACCTACCCAAACCCCAATTTTCTACATTGATGACCAAAGAAATACTCAAAGACAGGTGAAAAAAAAATCTTCCATTCCTAAAAACTGGGAAGGTGTTATAAGTTCCATGGTCTAGCCTTTGGGAAGAGAAAATATACCCATCAAAGAATCAAGAAGAATCCGCCCAAACTTAGCAACTCAAAGACATAGGAACAAAGAGCAGATCCCAAGCCTTTGGGCAATGAAGAGGCTACTGGCACCACGGCAGCTCATTACCCCCAGCTAACTCTTGGGTCCATATGCTCAATAGAAAGGGAAGAGGGTAGTGACAACAAACTCTTAATAGTGAAGCGCCAGATGGAGAGGACTGCAGCTAACTCTGGACTTTCCTAAATATACAGAAATAGAAATTTCTCAGGTAGAGTGATGCTTTCCCATGTGGTATGACTGTTCCTTCAATACTTAATACAGGCCACTACATTTTCATGCTAACAGCCTAGAGTGTATTCCTCCATTTTTCTCCAAACTCACAGGCACAGAGGCAATATTTATTTTATGAATTTTAAGTCATCACGTTTAAAACCCAATGGATCCTGATTTTTCTCAATCAAGTAGAATTTAAGAATTTAAGCTAAGGCAGATACAATCAGAATCCCACTAATGTTTTCCTCTTTTCTGAATTCTCACCAAAAGGACATACTGATAACCCAGTTTGACATATCAAAGCTTTTTAAAAAATAAAAAATAAAAAGACTTATTTATTCATGTTAGAGAGAGAGAGAGCAAGCATGAGCAGGAGGGGAGAGGGAGAGAGAATCTCAAGGAGACTCCCTGCTGAGTGCAGAGCCCCATGCAGGGTTCAATCTCATCACCCTGAGATCACGACCTGAGCTAAAACCAAGAGTCCTACTCTTAACTGACTGTACCACCCAGGTGCCCCTCAAAGCTTTTTTGAACAGCAAGACAATGTTAGCTCTTGTTGATTAAATCTCCGCATGGGTGTGTGTGTGTGTGTGTGTGTGTGTGTGTGTGTGTATCCCAAGGCAACATTGTTTAAAGCCCTGCAATTAAAAGACCAGACTAATTGACAGTATCGTTCACCTGCCAACTCTAGGTATAGACTTGTCCTCATTCATAATGTTTTTGCATGTGCTCTAGATATGTTCAAGTTCAGTGAGGATTAGGAGTAATTTTCACAAATTCCTTATGTGTCTTTATCTGGAATCCAAAGTTTCTAAAATGAATACTTATCAATTTAGATTATTTTAAAAACATATATAAATATATAAATATGAGAAGGAAGCTAGCTCCAGGCAAAACTATGTTTAACCATATTCTACTATCTTGAAATTGAGAATCAAATTTGGAAGATTTGTATTACCAGACTTAACCAAGGTCATGTGGTATTGGCATATGGATAGACAAATAAATAAATGGAGCAGGCAGAGTTCAAAAGCAAGCACAAAGTTATATGAATAACTGCTTTTTTTTTTTTTTAAAGATTTTATTTATTTATTTGAGAGAGAGAGAGAGAGAAACAGCATGAGAGGGGATAGGGTCAGAGGGAGAAGCAGGCTCCCCGCTGAGCCGGGAGCCCGATGTGGGACTCGATCCCAGGACTCCGGGATCATGACCTGAGCCGAAGGCAGTCGCTTAACCAACTGAGCCACCCAGGCGCCCTATATGAATAACTGCTTTTCAACAAAGGCACCAAACAATTCAATGCGGAAAGAAAAGTCTTTACAGAAATGGGGAAGAGCAATTGAATATCCATGTAGAAAAAAAGTAATCTTAACCATGACCTCATATCATACACAATAATTATTCCAAGAAAGATCACAGGTTGGAATCCAAGAGCTTAAGCTATGAGGTTTTTAGAAGAAATCATAAAAGAATATCTTTGTGACTCTGGAAAGGAAAAGATTTCCTAGGACACAGAAAGCAAAAACTTAAAATTATAAATTTTCATTATAATTATCCCATCAAAAAAATGTTTGTAAATGTGAAACATAAATCTGACAAGGGCCTTCTATCCAGAAGGTATAAGTGACTACTACCAATAAATAAGGCCAACAACCCCATTTTAAAAATGGACAAAACACTAAACCAGGGGCGCCTGGGTGGCTCAGTCATTAAGTGTCTGCCTTTGGCTCAGGTCATGATCCCCGGGTCCTGGGATCGAGTCCCACATCGGGCTCCCTGCTCGGTGGGAAGCCTGCTTCTCCCTCTCCCTCTGCCCCTGCTTGTGTTCCCTCTCTCGCTGTGTCTCTCTGTCAAATAAATAAATAAAATCTTAAAAAAAAAAAAAAAACACTAAACCAAGAGTTCACATGTGAACTTATCTGAATAGCCAATCAGCAAATGAAAAAGTGCTCAACATCATTCATCATGAAGAAAATGCAAATTAAAACCGTAACAAGCTGCTACTATACACCCACTAGAATGGCTAAAATTAAATATACTGACCACACTAATTATTGGTAAGAATAAGAGTAGCTAGCAGAACACTAATACACTTCTGGTGGGAATGTAAAATGGAGAAAGGCCTAGCAGTTTCTTATCATGGTAAACATACTCCTACTTTTGACTCAGCAATTCTACTCCTAGGCATACAAAACGAGAAATGAAAACATAAGCTCATGAAAAGATTTATACAAAAATGTTTATAACAGATTTATTCCTAATACCCGAAACTGGAAGTAACTCAAATGTCCATCAGCAGAAGAGTAAATAAGCAGATAGTGGTATATTCTTACCACGGAGCACTACTCGGTTGTGAAAAGGAACGAATCACTAATATATACAACAACATGGGTGAATCTCATAAACATTATGCTGTGTGAAAGAAGCCAGTGCAGATAAGTGGAAACTGTATGATTATATTCACCTGAAGTTCTAGAACAGGCAAAATTAATACCTGGCAGGGATGGGGGCCAATGACTGACAGGGAAGGGACATAAGGAAAGTTTCTCGATGACAGACATATTTTACATCTTGATAGGGTGTGGGTTACATTTGTGCATTTCAATGTAGTAAATTTTACCTAAAAAAAAACTATTTAAAAAAACCAGTAAAAATGGGGGGAGAGACAAAATTAAAATGACCGAACTATTAGATAATTGTTTAAGCTGGGTGGTGGGTACACTATTCTGTTTGCTTTGTGTAAGTTTAAATTTTTCTAATATAAAATGTAAAAAAAAAAAAAAGTCTTGGCAGTTTTCTTACACAGAGAATTACATTTACAAAATGAATCCTCTGGCCTAATTATGTGCAATGCCTGGTAATAGTCACCCATTGCAAAAGAAAATTATGTTTCAAAAAATTTTAAATAATTCTCTTTTTGCCAAAACTTCACATGCCATGTTTTAACTGCAGGGGAAAAAAATCCATAAAATATTAACCCATAAAGAAACATTGTACATTAGACTTTACTCTGACACTGAATGTCACTTCCCACAGTGCAATGTGTACATTTCAGATACTGCTAAAAAAAAAAAAAAAAAACTCATTTTGTAGCCTAGATTATTATATTAAAGAAAAGAAAATCACAGGTTAACAATGTTTCAAGTATTAGAGATCAAAATGGGAAATCATAGTAGAATAGGATGGTAGCTGTATTTCTGAAAAGGATATATGATATTAACCAAATTCATTTTTCAAATTATATTGGTAATATTTTGGCATTCATGTCTTCCAGTTTCTAAAATAAACAATAAAAAGATACTTTAATAGTGTAAATATGTAAGTCTAATTGAAAGGAATTTTTTTTCATTTAAATTCAAGTTAGTTAACATATAGTATGGTATTGGTTTCAGGAGTAGAATTTGGTGATTCATCACTTCCATAGAACACACAGTGCTCACCCCAACCAGTGCCCTCCTTAATGCCCATCACCCATTTAGCCCACTCTCCCACCTCCCTTCCATCAACCCTCAGTTTGTTCTCTATAGCTAAGAGTCTTTTATGGTTTGCCTCCCTCTCTGTTTTTAACTTATTTTATTTTTCTTTCTCTTCCCCTATGTTCATCTGTTTTGTTTCTTAAATTCCACATATGAGTGAAATCATATGGTACTTGTCTTTGACTGACTTATTTTGCTTAGCATAATACCCTCTAGTTCCATCCACATTCTTGCAAATGGCAAGATTTCATTCTTTTTGATGGCTGAGTAATATTCCATTGTGTGTATTATGTATATATATATATATATACCATATTATAAATTCCATTTTATGTGTATATATATATATATAATATCCTTTTTATCCATTCATCAGTCAATGGAAAATTGAAAGGAATATTTTTGTTCTTACCACATTTTTAGAGATCTTCTCTATCCCATCAGAATCAGCCAGATAGTTTTAAAGTTCCCTCAACCTAATTCTTTTTTTTTCTTATCAATATTTCTCCTACACATGCTACCATACTGATCTCTAAACTCTCAGTTGCTATTTTATTATAATTTTTATTCTTCCATAATGTTTTATTTTTTAGCAAGCTTTGTAACGCTTATAATTGATTCTTTGACAGTGACTCCAAATTACATGATGCATTCCTTAATTCCAAACAGAATCTATGCATTCACTGAACAATTTGCTGTATCCACATTTAACCTGTTTTCAAACAGGTCTTAAGTTTCAATTGCATAGTCATAAAAAATTCATTTTCCCTTATTTTGTGTTAAATAAATTATTAAAAGCAGATCATATTTACACATGAACCTCTTGACTACACTCTCTGAGTTGGTTGATAGAAATGATATACTTCACATATCCAGATGATATGTAACCAGTCACTTGGCTGTCATTCTGAACTGGCTATTGAATTCACAGTTTATGTTGACCCAATTCACTGTGGGGCAGAGGTGACTTCCAATCAAGCCCATCTTTTACAGCCAGAGTAAGAACCACACTGTCTTTCAATACTAAAAAATGGGCAGAGAAGGATGACTAGGGTTATTTCTCCCCTTCAGGACTGAAGCTTTTTTAGAGGCATCAGTCACCATCCTACTTCCAAAGCAAAATCAAAACCATGATGTCAATTTGTGATAAATAAATCTTGGGCTGATGTTGTTTCATTACCAGTGTATAATTCCCAAATATACCCCTTTCTATGGTAAAACAGTGGCTATTCACAGTTTTCTATGTTTAACTCCTTTGTTAAGTGGCCTGCTGAGTGGTGTATGTATACAGTCACTGACAATCTCTGAATTAGAAAAGATTTAGAAGCTCTTAAGGTCCATTAGTAAGAGGCCTTTCCATTTATAACTTCCCCCACTTTTTGCAACATTTACTATTGTGAGAACAAATCTACTTTGTTGTCAATGGGCGTATTTGAAGGAATTGTCAAGTAGGGCAGGGCTCATGCATTTAAATATTGACTCTGGACCTAAATCACGTGGCGCACATGCACGAAATTTAAACAAGATCTTCGGAAGTTTCAACCGGTTGATCTAACTATGCACAGCAAATTCGTTGTTTTTTGACAGCTTCGGAAGGGCCACTCTCACTGACTGTGCACCCAGACTGTGCACTACTCACATAAGGTCACCGTGAACATATGGCTAGATGTTTACTTCTGATAATTCGGTTACTTCTCTTGCTGTCTAAATGTTCCCGATATGGAGGCTTTAATTATTGGGATACATTTTAGTTGCTAGGATACTCATTTTATAGGCAGCACTACAGCATTTCTACTTAAGCTAGATTTTAGCTTAAAAACTAAAGTGACAAAGAGCCTTAGTACACTAATTAATTCTATACTTCTTATTCCAGAGATTTCAAAGCTACAGGCACCATAATATAAAAATTACCCATATGTTGACCGATGGTACAAATAAGGAAAATTGATTCTTCTCCTTCAGCTTTATCATTTTTCTCAATTTAATCCCTAAACACAAAAGTCAGGTTCTGGGTCAAGCTGGACCCAAAAGAGGATCCTGAACTCACCTTCTCCCGCAAACACACCAGACCTACCGCTACACATGGAACAACTTCCCCTGCAAAAAAACCTAAAAACTGTGTGATTTCTACATGTCAGAAAAAATGAGAGAAGACCCACATCAAAAGGAACAGGAGAGGCTGGGACACAATCTCTCCATAAGCCCCTCTTCCAGCACAGCCACCCACACTTGAGAGGGAACTGAAAACCCAGAGTTTCTCCTTAAGGAGCTAAGGGTTTGAACCCCACATCAAGAATCCCCAACTTTTAAGATCTGCACCTGAGACATGAACCCCCAAAACATCTAGCTTTGAAAACCAACAGGGCCGCAGCTATCTGACAAGTACTCTTCAAGGGCTCCGGCGCTCACTCACCTCAGCAGGGCCCAGCAGGAAGTGGCTGGTCTAGGAGGGTTGACCTGAAGGGCAGTCATCTGATTGACACACTTCTGGGGGCCTGATGGGGTGTTCTCTGGGATGGAGGCTGGCAGGCACCTTCTCCACACTCTCCCTTTCTCCCTCTGCATGGCTCCAGCCAGCAGATGCCATCTTTTTTCTTCTCAACCCTAAGTACAAAAGTCAGAGAGTGATATAAAGCCTTCATTATGAGAATTAACCATCATTTCCCCCCCTCAGCTGTATTTCTCCACTCCTAATTCTACACACCAGCAGCAATGACTTTTAAACTTGGCTACGTATAGTTCTAAAGATGCTTTTCTTCATGTTGCAAAATAAGGTGTATTTATAGCTCTTTCTTTATATTTCAAATTTAGATTTTCTCCATTTCTTTTCTGCCATTTATATGAAGATTTAGATGATTTATATAATCCTCTTACTCCTCCTATTTCTTCTTAGTATAATTAATTATCTTTGATTCCTCGACTGAGGAAGAGTGTATGAGAGACAAACTTTCTGAATCGCTTAATATATGAAGGCCTTTAATTTCATATTCACTCATGACTAATAATTTGGCTGGCATAAGTATTCTAGGTTTAAAGTTAATTTTACTTTGAACTTTAAAGAATTACTCTATCATCTACTAGTGGTACTGACTGATGACATGCCCTAACTAGTTGTGTTTTATTGTACGTATTACTTTCCCTTATGAAAAGCTTTTAGAATCCTCTATACTTGATTTTCTGAAATTTCTCACAGATGTCTAAGGTAAGGTCTTTTTTCACGCAGAAGCCTTTCCTAATTCAAGACATGTGTTTCCCTTCAGTTCTGGAAATTTAGTTTAAAATTTCATTTTGGGAGGAATACTTTTCACTCCATTTTGTCAGCACTCTCCTGGAAATTTGATCAGTTGAAACAGAACTTCTTGGACTGATCTTCCATCTTATATATTTTCAAGGGGATTTATCTTCAACAACTGCAAGGTTTCTAAAAAAAAAAGATGCTTCCATGCATATTTTTAATTTCTAAGAGTTCTTTTTGCTGTTATTCTTTTTTACTATATTTTCTTGATATATGGGTAAAATACAAATGTATTCTTGAATTTTTGTAGGCTATTAATTAAAAGCATGTGGGGAGAGGAGGTGAGGTTGTTTGTTTAATTTTCTTTCCTCCTTAACAGTTTAGCTTATTTTTTCAATACTTTGAAGACTTTCCTCAGATACTTAATGAATTTTTACAGTCTCTCCATATTTTAAATTAAAGAAAAAGAAAAGTTACTTAGAGTGTCTATATCCACAGGCATTTGCTAACAGTAGACTCACTTGAGTGTGAGTGGCCAATAAATGGGCAGCTTGCTGGGGAACCCCTTCTAGGGTGAACATACATGGTAAGTAGAAGAATGGTCGCCCAAAGATGTCCACATCCTAATCTTCAGAACCTGTGAATATGTTTAGTTACTTGGCAAAAGGGAATTAAGGTTGTAGATTGGTGTTAAGGTTGCTAATCAGCTACCATTAAGACAAAGAGATTATACTGGATTATTCTCGCGGACCCAGAGTAATCACAAGCGTCGTTGAAAGTAGAAGAGGGAATTGAAGGAGAAATCCAGAGGATGACAGTATGAAAAGGACTCTGCCTAATATTGCTGGCTTTAAAGATGGGAGAAAAGTACCCACGAGCCAAGAAAAGTGGGCAGCCTCCATAAACTGGAAAAAATAAGGAAATGTGTTCTCCCCTAAAGCCTCCAGAAAGGAACACAGTTCTGCTGACATCTGGATTTTGGCCCCCTGAGATCCATGTTGGATGTCTAAGCTACAAAACTGTAAAATAATAAATTTGTATAATTTAAAAATCACCAAGTTTGTGGTAATTTGACCCAACAGCAACAGAAAACTCACACAGATTTTGGTTCTGAGAGTAGGGTGCTACTGTAAAAATACCTAAATATATGGAAGTGGCTTTAGAACTTGGTAGTGGCAGAAGCTTTAAGAATTTTGAGGAGCACGACAGAAAAAGCCTAGAGTGACTTAAGCAGACCTTTAGTAGAAATATGGATAATAATGATTCTTTTTTTTTTTTTTTTTTTAAAGATTTATTTATTTATTTATTTATTTGAGAGAGAGAGAATGAGAGAGAGCACATGAGAGGGGGGAGGGTCAGAGGGAGAAGCAGGCTCCCTGCCGAGCAGGGAGCCCGATGCGGGACTCGATCCAGGGACTCCAGGATCATGACCTGAGCCGAAGGCAGTCGCTTAACCAACTGAGCCACCCAGGCGCCCTGGATAATAATGATTCTTATAGGAAGGATACAGAAGGAGGTGAGGAGCATGGTAGAGAAAACATGTATCACTTTGAAGAATCCCCAAATCATAAGCACACTGCTGGTAGAAAGAATATAGACATTAAAGGTGCTGCTGGTGAGAACTTAGAAGAAAATGAGCAACACACTACTGGCAACTTTCAGCTCCTTTTTTTTTTTTTTTTTTTTTCCTATGTAGAATTTCATCCTCTGGGTAGAATACAATGTATTCCTAAGTTTTTGTAGGTCAGTAAGAGGGGAGAAGGGGAGAAGGAGAGGTTGTTCGATCAATTCTGCTTCCTCAAAGGCCAGTTTTTCTGTTTGTCTTGTTCTTTCCTTCCTTTGTAGACTTTCCTCAATTGTCTGGGAAAGAGAATCCTTGTAATGGAGTGGCAGACAGCTTAGCAGAACTGTGGCCTGCCATTCTGTAGAAATCAAAACTTTTAAATGAGAAATGTGGATACTTAGTGGAGGAGATTCCAAGTCAAGTGTTGAAGGTGTGAATAGTTTTGTTTTGTTTTTTCTTGCTGCTCATTAGAAAATGTGAGAGGAAAAGGAGAAATTCAGGGAAGAATTATTTAAAAGGAATCAGGACTTGACACTTTGGGAACCTCAGCCTATTCAGATTGCAAGAGATGCTGAAATTACAAGACCACTCCCAGGAAATCATGCTCTAGAGAAACAACTGAGGGTGTCACTGAATAGTTTCACTAATAACTGAGAAAAATCAGTAGGTCTAAGTATTCAGACACACCAAAGATTAAGCATGCCACTCACAGATCTCCTCAGCCAGCTGAGCAGAAGCCACGTTTGAGATAGGAATATCCAGGGAGGGCACCTGGGTGGCTCAGTTAGGGAAGTGTCTGCCTTCGGCTCAGGTCATGGTCCCAGGGTCCTGGGATCGAGACCCATGTTGGGCTCCCTGCTTGGCGGGGAGCCTGCTTCTCCCTCTCCCACTCCCCCTGTTTGTGTTCCCTCTCTCACTGTGTCTCTCTCTGTCAAATAAATAAATAAATCTTTAAAAAAAAAAAAGGAATATCCAGGGAGATGTGTGAAGGAGGGGTCCTCTTTCTAATGAAGTGAATTCCTAGACGTACATGACTGAAAGGCAAGGTTCTTGAAAATGTTCACCAGCAGAGCACTACTAGCTCAGACTGAAAGGGACAGAGAGAGGACAAAATAAAAGGGCTGTTTGGTTTTTTTTAATTATCATTAATAACACAATGCAAATTTTCCAGAAGCCTAATTCATTCAGTGACCTGTATCTTCAGATCCAGGTCAGTACTTTTGGCAGGACTGCTTCATAGAAGATATGGTATATTTCCACCACAAGGTACATATTACCTAACTCTCTTTTTTGTAGGTGATGCCATTAGCAATTAATGATTATTGCCTAGATCCATTCATTCATTAGGAGTTGCAAAGCAACTCAGAATACTGATTGTATCATTTCTTCATTTACTAGTTTTATTACTTATGCTGCTGAATGTATTTTTCAAAAAGGTAAAATCATGACTTTCATGCAAATTTAACATAAACACACATCTAGGATTTTACTCATAATTAAGCAGAAAAACAGCCATATATAAAAAGTGGTTCAGCCTCAGTCAGATGGGCTGGAGAGACTTCTAGAAGCAAGAGCACAATGGCTGCCCAAGGAGAACCCCAAGTCCAGTTCAAACTTGTATTGGTTGGCGATGGTACTGAAAAAACTACATTCGTGAAGCATCATCTGACTGGTGAATTTGTTTTTTGTTTTTTTTTTTTTTTTGACTGGTGAATTTGAAAAGAAGCATGTAGCCACCTTAGTGTTGAGGTCCAACTCTTTTGTTCCATACCAACAGAGGACCTATGAAGTTCCTGGTATGAGATACAGCTGGTCAGGAGAAATTTGGTGGCTGAGAGATGGCTAGGACATCCAAGCCCGGTATGCCATTATAATGTTTGATGTAACATGAAGGATTACTTACAAGAATGTGCTTAGCTGGCATAGAGATCTGGTACAAGTACATGAAAACATCCCCACTGTGCTGTGGGGTAACAAAGTAGACATTAAGGACAGAAAAGGTAAGGCAAAATCTATTGTCTTCCACCAAAAGAAGAACCTTCAGCACTATGACATTTCTGCCAAAAGTCACTACAACTTTGAAAAGCCCTTCCTGTGGCTTCTAGAAAACTAACTGGAGACCCTAACTTGGAGTCTGTCATCATGCCTACTCTTGCCCCACCAGAGGCGGCCATGGACCCAACTTTGGTGGCACAGTGTGAGCATGATCTAGAGGTTTCTCAGACCACTGCTCTCCCAGCTGAGCATGATGACCCGTGAGAAAGTGCAGCTGGAGCCCAGTGTCAGAAGTCTAGGGTTATAGGCAACTGTCCTGTGATGTCAGTGGTGCAGAGTGTCTGCCATTTTATTCTACAGCTGAGCAGAACATGTGCTTCATCTTTGGGATGCTGAAGAAGATGGACAGGCTTCGGAGTGAATACGGCAATTTAAAAAGTACCTTCATTTTTTAAGACCTGCATATTTAGCGGTTTTGGAATGCAGTTGTTTGCTTCCTGAGCTTCAAATATAAGACTGCTATAGTCACATTTAAAAAAAAAAAAAAAGAGGTTCAAAGAATGTTTTGACGTGCTAGGAATTTATTATCAATTTAATAAAGGAATGATAGAGTCAGTTTGTTAGATTATATTCCAAACTGGTTGGTGTTTTATCTTTCAGGTTATCTCTTCCACTGGGCAGGAACAATTTGCTTATCTACTAGACAAAAATCTACAGGATAATATGCACTTAATATGTAACTTCACTAAGCCTATAATCTGTGATCAATTGTCTTAATGCTGTCTAGCTTCACTTATCTTTTTAAAGGTAAACTTCCCCTCAGCAGTTCTTTGGTCACTAAGAAGTACAGTTACAGGGTAAATCCTTGATTCTTTTCCTTTATCTGCCTGTATTCAAAACAATGAGCTTCTTAAAAAATAAATCATGATGACCTCATGGATTTTAACATATCTGATGTGTTTTAACCCATTGTAATTGTGATCTGTATTATCCATGTACTTTTTAAAATAAATGGAAGCATGCTAAACATTTTTGATAGAGATTAGAAAAAAAGCTAGCAAAAGATTAATGTGAAAAGAACCAATGCAAACTGGTTGGTAAGAGGGATCTTCCAAATCTTCAGTGTGCTTGTGGAAACTATAATCCTATGGAGAAATGGATACCATGTAGAACATAATAAACAGAGATAATATTATAAAGAGGATAATCAGAAAATCACAGGTCTTCTCTCAAATTTTACAGTAAAATTAAATGCAATCCAAGTGTGGTCCTAGAAAATTGCATCCTTAACACCTGAAATGAACAGAATCAAACCCTTCACATACGACTGTGAATACCAATTTTTTTATTAGTCACTTTTGCACTTGTGTGTAGATTATTAAAATTAGTATCATACAGTAAATATAAATTTCCTTTTATACATTACATGATCCCTGTTAGCTTTCTAACTCAAGTCCCTTAGGAAGAGACTTCACTAATCTAGCATTGAATTAGGTTTTGAAGCCAATCTTTTACACAGTAATAGCTCATTTGGCAAAATAATTTAATTACAGAAAGGTGACACACATGAGCATGTTTGTAATGATTAATGAATCACTTCATAAAAAGTGAATTTCT
The DNA here is from genome assembly GCF_964656455.1 of Halichoerus grypus. Classification (NCBI taxonomy): domain Eukaryota; kingdom Metazoa; phylum Chordata; class Mammalia; order Carnivora; family Phocidae; genus Halichoerus; species Halichoerus grypus. The sequence goes on from NC_135725.1 coordinate 56,210,033, forward strand.
AATGAGCTGAAAAATTTATGTATCAATTAAAACTCAAGAAAATAAGTTTATTGAGTATTTTTACTGAGCTAAATTAATCACTAGTTATTTTTAAATAAATATTTTTAATGACATGGAGAGTTAAGAATTTTAAAGCCATGAACAACAATCTATGGTTGCTATCCTTATCTGAAATTCTTCTCTAAATTAATTGCAATAGCTGCAAACATGTTTCCCAAACTCAGGTGGAGCTCCAAGCTGCCTTTCTTGTTCCTCACTTTTTAATTGTTTGGGATGAGCTGACAGGCAGCATCCCGTCCCCCTTATACCATTAAATCCATGAGTTTTTCCTGTTGGAGTCACTGAGTTGACTTCCTTTAGCTGTTGTTTCCCTGTTGCAGAAACTTCTACTTCTGTGGGGGTAAGTTTTAACTTTTTTTCCTGACACTTGAATTCTTTGGGGGTAATAGTATAGATGACACTGGACAGGATGTTAAGCTGTGAAATGCATATATGTCTAAATACAAGCGGTCTTGTAAGAGGGTCACAGTGTCTCAGGTGACCGAGGACAGCTGAAATGCATCTAATTGAAATGCCATTATTATTTGTGGGACATACTTTTAATATGCCTCTTTGAGTATCTTTAATCCATGTATCAAAAACTTCTATGTATATATATACATGTATGTCTATTTAAACTGTAGTAATTTACACTGAAAGCCAGCATTAGTTTATCAGAACCTTACAGAGCAGTCTATCCATTCTTACTCTATAGATTCTTCATTTGTATTCAGGAATAACACAGTCTTTTGGAATGCTTTTCACCTCTTGCATAATTCCTTCTCACTTTCTTTTTCAGATTCCTCATTTACTCAGTCTCTAAGTATCAGGCTGCTCCAGGACTCAGCCTTTGAGTCTAGACAGAAAAGAGAACAGACTCAATTCTTTTCTGTCTGGACTCAATCCCTTAAGTGATCTCATCCTACATCAAAGTGCAAAACCCATCTCTACATAGATAACTTCCAATTTTGTATCTCTAGCTTAGCTCTCTCCCCTGAACTTCAAGAGAGTATACTCAAAGGCAACTCCATTATTCTAGTTTCTCAGGCCACAAATGTAGGCATCCCCTAGATGTTTTTTACACCTCACCCCACATTGGGCTCAGTAGTAAATTGAATCAGCTCTGATTTCAAAATGTCCATAATTCAAACACTTTTTACCACTTCACTGCCATCAACCTGGACCACATCATCATCATATCTCCCTGGAATACGGATTGGCCTCGTATCTGGTACACCAGGCAATTCCAGGCAGAAAACAGATGACAAATATGAATAAGAAGGATTTAGTCAAGGAACTATCTAGAAAGGCCAAGGAGTTGTTACAGGAAATCAGAGAAGCAGCTACATGGAGAGAGGCACCGGCAGGAACTGTGGCCCTGGTGGATGGACATGAACCACCAACGGGGACCTGAAACAGCAGGAGAAGAGGGTAATAAACAGAGAAAGCTTGCTCTTCTCCCACTCTCCCCCGCGAGTGTCTCTCATTAATTGAACCCAATGCAAGCCAGAGTCAAAGAAGCCAATTAGTGGTTAATATAGGTCATACAGGTCAGCCCTGTGGGGCACAGGGCAGCAAGAAAAGGCTAGAGAGCGAAGTCCACCACTCTTCTCCCTTCTTCCTGCCCTTGCCTTTTTTTTCCCCAAGCATAGAGCCAGAACAGTTTTGTAAAAACAAGACAGACCTCGTCAGACACCTGCTCCAAGCTCCCAGGGATTTTCTGGAGCACCTTAAAAGTTTAAAGGCCTATATGGCACCCCATCCAAAGCTCTTCCATTTTGATGGCCTCAGCTCTTATTCTTTTACGTAATTTTCTTGAGTGACACCACTCTCCTTACAGTTTCTTGAACCTTCCAGGCACACACCTGCTTCAGGGCCATTACAGTTTAGTGCTGTGGGCTTGAGCTCCCTTCCTCCAGTAATTCCCTGCGACTCACTTCAGGATGTACTCAGACGTCACCCTCTCTGCAACGTCGTTCCTGGCCATCTGGCTAACATTTCGCCAGCCCTCACATCAAGTCCTGACTCACTTTTCTCCACAGAAAAATTCTATTTTCTATCCTATTTCTACCTTCTATTATATTTTACATTAGATGTCACTTAAACATCTAATATATTTAGTTTAATGTGAGCTCCGTGAGGACAGGGGTTGTTGTTCTCAGTGTCTAGATCAGGGCTGATGCAAGTAGATGCTTAATAAATATTTGTTTATCAAATGAATAAAACCAAAAGAGGATCTCACCCCTCTTTTCCTCAGTATTTTCCGATCATATCTGAAATCCTGTGAGTGTGGCAGGGTGTTCGTTTTTAACTGGCTTTATACCTGCACTTAAACAAACAACCCTCTTCCTCGCATCCGTGATGACCTGGAAGGCAGACAGCACATGTAACACTGCAGCCTGTTTATCCATAAAAGTCAGATATTCAAACACACAGTAGCAGGAAAAGGAAAGCTTGCCCTCACCATACAATTGCAATGAGGAGTGGTGAGATTTGTAATATCCTCAGGAAGGAGAACAGGCCCTTAGCAATTTAAATTCTGAGCATACAGCCAACAGTAAACTGCAGGAAAGCATATCTGATGTGGGTGGTGATATAAAGGAGAATTAATGGGAAAAACTGTGTTCTCACACTTCAAACATTATCATATGCTGTGGGGACTTACACTCTATCAGCAGCAAAGTATAAAACAAGTTACGGTGACTGGCATGTTGGTCTGTCTCTATTTAGCAAACTGATTAGCCTCCCCTTTGGAAGATGATCATGGCATTTGTTTATCTTCAAAACGCTGTATTATAAATGCTGCTTAAATAAATTAAAGTTATTTCAATTTAAAAACATAAGAGAGATGATGACCTAAACATGGTATTTAGGCTAAAGCAAAATCCCTTCTGCTTTCTTTCCCCATCTGCACAATATTAAAAAACATACAAAGAGAGATTAGATGTCCTCAAATAATATCAGGATAGAAGAGTAAAATATTTCAGAGTATAATATCTCATGCTGAAAATGTATCTCAGTTTCAAAATTTAATTGCCTTCAAAAATAAAATGTACTTAAATTAGATGTTGAGAGTAAATCCATGTTTTAAGTATATCTGCTAATTACTACAACAACAAAAAAAAATCCAGGAGACTTCTGATTACAGAAAAAAGGTACACGATTTAGTGCTCCCTTATCAAGTAATCAAACACAGGTTCCTAAAAGTAGTTGGGTTTATATTTATTCGTGTTTCCAATAAACCCATATTAATTCTTGACTTCCTAATTCCTCTCCTCCTTTGTCAGTGTAATCCATCTTTTTGATCTCTAAGTAGAACTCCTTCAGCCCTGAAAGTGGAGAAACAGAACACCCTGTACATTTCTGAATTGCCAAAAGGAAATATAAAACCCTAAATAGATCTGCTATGTGAAAGAAAGAAAACATCCAGACCTAGTCAAGATCAGGCTACCTATTTGAATATACACATTAATTAACTAAGAAACACCAAAGCTAAAAAACATATCAGTCATTTCAGGGTCACACGCACACACACACACACACACACACACACATGCACACACACGAATAAAACTTAAGATCCTCATGAGAACCAAATAAATCACAATCTTACTATGAAGTGCATGCATGAAAATGTTTAGGTGATCAAAGCACCAAAGTTTTCCTAGCTAGAATACTTTTCAGATGTGTTAACTTGAATCTGATAAGAAACAACCGAATAAAGAAAATCTATGTAGAGTCCACATGTTCATTGGCACTCAATCCAGCTTACCACCCCACTGTCCTTGCTTGCTGGGCTAGCTGTTCAGCAGTCCAAACTACCTACGCCCTCTCCCACCTCACCTCACTAACTCCTGGCACAGAAAAATCATTCTCACCTCAAAAAACTTCCCAACTTTCTTCCCTTTTTGCTGCTACTTTATGTTCACCTTGCCCCTCTTTTAAGTACTTAAATGTAGCAATTTGGGGCTAAGAATGCCTGTTTTTTGTCTCAGTTCTACTGCTTATTAGCTGCATGTCCCTGTTTCCTCGTCGGGCAGATGGGAACTCTTGTCCTGTATCAATGAGAGGACACATGTACTGAGTCTGACACACAGCCAGTGCTCATGCAATTCCAAGATCTGAACTGTGAAAGAGGAATCACATGAATCTTAGGTCTTACCCAACAACAAGCTTCACTGAATAGTAGCGAAGTAAACGCATGAGAAACGCATTCATGCATCTCTGGAGAACCTCAAGCTATCCGTTGCAACTTCCCAAAAGTCCCTTTTTCAACACTGGGACATGTTTCAGTTTCATAGTACCGGTTCAACACAACCTATGTATGTCCTCAAGTCAGCTCCGAGAAAGCCATTTCATCTTGGAGTTCCTTAGGTTTTAGAGTCGGCTCGTCACTCAGGGGACTTCCAATCTCCAACCAGCCTTGAGGATATGCGACCGCCCAGTGTGTGCCTCTTCCTGGCCTCCTGGCCTGGTGCTCCCAGTTCCTCCTGCTGGCACCAGTCACTTGAGGCTCTCTGTCTTCCTTTTCCTAAGTCCCCACACCCAATAGCACATGCCTAATAGCAGATATCTCTGCTTATTGCCTCTTGAGCCGAAGGAGAGAGGCTTGGAGGAGGTTTTGATCCACCTGATGTTCCGACAGCAGCCCATTACCTTGTCAGTTGCCCAAGGGCACCTGGGCCACGCTTCTGCCATTTCCACATTTGGAGCACATTGCAATGTGTTCCCACATTTTGAAATAGGCTTCCTCCCGTTACATCTCGACAGCTGTTCCCTTCTTCAAATGACTTCACATGTGTTTCATGTTCCAAAAATTCCTCGTAGCTTTATAACAATCAAAGGTAATCTTATTTTTTTCAGTTTGGTTATTGATTCATAAACACAGTTACATCTATAGATATAGGTAGGAAAGGGAACCTACTGGACATGTATCTCTATCTATATAATTGCATTTTCTAAGGATTTTGTTAGCTGACAGGGAGATGACACCACAAAACTATTTGAATCTACTGAGCTTAACAAGATGCTGCACCTATAGAAAGACCTATATTTCTATGGAAATGAAAAGTCATAAGTTGAATAAAGCACTTAAGTGTAATCCCATTAACAAAACAGAAGATTTTTAAAGGTGGTTCAAAACATGGATTTTATTTCAATTTCTGAAGAATGCTAAAAATAAGCAAAGCTCCTGTATCTCTAGACTACAACCATAGCTCTTTCTCCAAGCAGAATAGACTCTAAAGTACCATGATAATGCAAATAATTTTTTAAATGTATTGTGATAGAGAAATATCAGAGAAAGCAAGACTATCATTGGAAGCCCTCTGACAGAGACAGACATTTCTAGGCATTTACATTAATCCATTCTTTACATTCAATCATAAACTTAGGCTACATACTAATATTGGCAGCAGAGTTTGGGACAATTCTCTCCAAAATGTTTGATCATATCAATTACTATAGGCTTTCTAGATGGACAACTGATCAACACAAATCTGAAAGTATTCTTTATTCTAAGAAGACCACCCTAAACAAACAAACAAAAAACAAAAACTACTGGTTTACCTGAAAGTCTCAATCAATGTTTCATGGAGGGGCACCTGGATGGTGCAGTCAGTTAAACATCTGACTCGGTTTCGGCTCAGGTTGTGATTTCAGGATTGTGAGATCAAACACAACATAGTCAGTGCAGAGTCTGCTTAAGACTCTCTCTGCACCTCCCCTCTCTGCTCACTCTCTCTCTCTCAAATAAATAAATCTTTAAAAAAATGTTTCATGGAGGGCACGTTCTGCATGGGGCACTGGGTGTTATGCACAAACAATGAATCATGGAACACTACATCAAAAACTAATGATGTAATATATGGTGATTAACTTAACAATAAAAATTAAAAAAAAAAGGAAACAGTCAACAAAACCAAAAGACAACTGATAGAATGGGAGAAGATATTTGCAAATGACATATCAGATAAAGGGCTAGTATCCAAAATCTATAAAGAACTCATCAAACTCAACACCAAAAGAACAAAAAATCCAATCAAGAAATGGGCAGAAGACATGAACAGACATTTTTCCAAAGAAGACATCCAAATGGCCAACAGACACATGAAAAAGTGTTCAATATCGCTCGGCATCAGGGAAATCCAAATCAAAACCTCAATGAGATACCACCTCACACCAGTCAGAATGGCTAAAATTAACAAGTCAGGAAATGACAGATGTTGGCGGGGATGCGGAGAAAGGGGAACCCTCCTACACTGTTGGTGGGAATGCAAGCTGGTGCAGCCACTCTGGAAAACAGTATGGAGGTTCCTCAAAAAGTTGAAAATAGAGCTACCATATGATCCAGCAATTGCACTACTGGGTATTTACCCCAAAGATACAAAAGTAGGGACCCGAAAGGCTACGTGCACCCCGATGTTTATAGCAGCAATGTCCACAATAGCCAAACTGTGGAAAGAGCCAAGATGTCCATCAACAGATGAATGGATAAAGAAGATGTGGTATATATATACAATGGAATATTACGCAGCCATCAAAAGGAATGAGATCTTGCCATTTGCAACGACGTGGATGGAACTGGAGGGTATTATGCTGAGCGAAATAAGTCAAACAGAGAAAGACATGTATCATATGACCTCACTGATATGAGGAATTCTTAATCTCAGGAAACAAACTGAGGGTTGCTGCAGTGGGGGGTGGGGTGGGAGGGATGGGGTGACTGGGTGATGGACACTGGGGAGGGTATGTGTTCTGGTAAGCGCTGTGAATTGTGCAAGACTGTTGAATCTCAGATCTGTACCTCTGAAACAAATAATGCAATATATGTTAAGAAAGAAAAAAAGAAGAAGAAGAATGTAGCAGGAGGGGAAGAATGAAGGGGGGGAAATCGGAAGGGGAGAAGAACCATGAGAGACAATGGACTCTGAAAAACAAACTGAGGGTTCTAGAGGGGAAGGGGATGGGAGGATGGGTTAGCCTGGTGATGGGTATTGAGGAGGGCATGTTCTGCATGGAGCACTGGGTGTTATGCACAAACAATGAATCATGGAACACTATATCTAAAACTAATGATGTAATGTATGGGGATTAACATAACAATAAAAAAATTAAAAAAAAAAAAGTTTCATGGAACCCATACAACTCCATAGCAAAAAACAAATATCCTTATTAAAAATGGGCAAAGGACTTCTTTTCCAAAGAAGACATAAAAATGGCCAACAAGTACTTGAAAAGGTGTTCAACATCACTAATCATCAGGGAAATGCAAATCAAAACCACAATGGGATACAACCTCATCCCTGTTAGGATGACTCTTGTCAAAAAGACACAGGATAACAAATGCTGGCAAGGATGTGGAGAAAAGGAACCCTAGTGCACTGTTGGTGGGATTGTAAACTGATACAGTCAGTTTATGGAAAACATTATGTTAGTTCCTTAACAGTTAAGAATAAAACTACTATATGATCCAGCAATCCCATTTTTATATATCCAAAGGAAATGAAACCAGTATCTCAAAAAGATATCCATTCTCCCAGTTCATAGCAGCACTATTTACAATAGCCAAAGGATGGAAACAACCTGAGTGTCCACTGATGGATGAATGGAACAGAAAAAAAAAAATTATATATATATATTTTTTTCTGGATTACATTATTATATATTCTATATATAATATATTCTATACATTATATTTTGTATATTATTCAATATTTAAAGAGGAGGAAATCTGTCATTGTCAACAACATTGATGAACCTGGAGGGCATTACACTAAGTAAAATAAACCAGATAGAGAAAGATAGATACAGCATGGTATCACTTGTATGTAGAATCTTAAAAAAAAAGTAGGACCCATGGAAACAGAATAGAAAAGTGGTTGCCAGGGGCTGGGAGTTGGCAGATGTGGGGATAGAGAGAAACAGAGAGATTGGTACAAGGGTTCCAATTTTTAATTATAAGATGAACAAGGACTGAAGACCTAAAATATAGTTGTATATAGCTTTAATTACTATTAATTTTTAATATAAATAATTATCTGTAAGTTAACCAAGTATAGGTTTCTAATTTCTGTCCCACTCTCAAACAAAACATAAGATTTAGCATTCTTTATTCATTGAGCATTTTCATGCCAATATAATTTATTCTGGTCTGGATTTTTAGTTCTACCATTTTTAGGCTCCCAAGGTTATTGTAATTAATAGCTACTATAAGTAACTGACATTTTTTTTAATTAATTTTTGAGTTCACACATTTCCCATACTTTTCCTGTGTCCAGTATTTCTGCTAGTGAAAAATCTTTTCTTTAAACTCTTAATCTTCAGATAGCTAGAAATGTCTCTATTTTAACTTGTTTTTTAAAAAATATTTTATTTCTCTATTAGAGAGAGAGAGAGCGTGCACAAGTGGAGGAGAGGCAGAGGAATAGGGAGAAGAAGATTCCCCACTGAGTAGGGAACCCGATGGAGGACTTCATCCAGGACCCCAGGATCATGCCCTGAGCTGAAGGCAGACACTTAACCGACTGAGCCACCCAGGCGCCCTATTTTAACTTAATTCTTGAATTCAAGTTTATTTAAGTATAAAATGAGAGATTAACAATTTTTAATCATTTATATTATGGTTCCCCATTTTCTTTTCACATTTATTTTATTAAGATGTCTGTTCTAATTGTCATTTCTTTGTAGATAACTGCCTTATCTGTGTGATAACTTTAAAGTTTTCTTTTCCTTCATTCTTGATATTATTAAAGTGTCTACTTTTATGTTCCAAGCATTGTTCATATTTTTTATCTTAATCCATATATGAAACTTCTGTACTTTTAGAAATATTCTACAACTCCATTAAAATCTGTCTTGTTGAATATTTATATTTATTTATTCTGCCTGTAACTTAAAATGTGCTTTTTTTCCCTAAGAACTTGGGTCTTTCATGAATTCTTGAAAAGTCTCTTACTCTCTTCCCTTACTGTTTTTATTTATATCAAATTTATGCAGTGACTTAGTTTATAAGAGTCTTATGATTATACAAAGTTTCCTGTGAAAAGTAGCAGTTGCCATCCCTGCCCTAGCATACCCTTCTTTTCAAAGAAAACAACCTTCCCCCTCTTCTAGCAGATTATTTTAAGATTTACCTCTATATCTCTTAATATTGCTGATTTCTCCATTTTTTTAAAATAGGCTCTGCACTCAATGTGGGGCTTGAACTCATGACCCTGAGATCAAGAGTCACAAGCTCTACTGACTCAGCCAGCCAGAAGCCCCTTGATTTCTCCAGTTTTAAGCATTACCAACACTGACTTGTCACTACAAAGGGTGAGAATTTAGCCTTCCTTCCTCCCTTTGCCTTCATCACACACATACACATACCCTTTCGTGCTGACCCTCTAGAAGTCATAACCTTATATAATCTCTCCCCCCAGTGCAGGCAGAACCTGTGACTTGCTTCTAACCTATAGAAGAAGCAAAGGTGAAGCATTTTTACTGATGCAATTAAGGCCCCAAATCAGTTGAATTTGAGGTTATCAAAGGGAAGAATATCCTAGGTAGGCTTGACTTAATTGGATAAAATCCCTTAAAAGAGGGGCACAGGCACTTCTGCAGGTCAGAGATGCTCTCTTACTAACTCTGAAGGAAGCAAATGAGCTCTTCTAACCACCTGAGGGAACTTGGAAGCGGGTCTTTCCTCACATGACCATGCAGCCTAGCCAGCACCTTGAGGGAACCTTGTGAGACCCCAACCAAAGGATCCAGCCAGGCTCTGCTTGCATTCCTGAAGCACTGAAAATGCGAGGTAATAAATGGGGATTGTTTGAGGCCACTAAATTTGTGCTACTTTATTATAGCAATAGAGAATTAGTCCTTCTTCCCTTGTTAACTTCCCAAATAGAGTTTCAGTCTCATCAGTTTTGAGTGCTTATATGATTATGACATGCAAGTGCTTTTTATAACTTAGTGAACTATGGCTACTTTTCCTTCCTGCAGAAAAATTAATCTTTGCTCCGCGACCCACCCCCCTTTTCTTTGTTATGGTATTTTTTAGTTGTCTAATTTTCCTTTCAAGAGACTGAAATTCATCAACTATTCTCTTTTTTTTTTATATAAATAAAGACTTCATTTATTTCTTTGTCAGAGAGAGAGAGCATAAGCAGGGAGAGTGGCAGGGAGAAGAAGCAAGCTCCCCACTGAGCAAGGAGCCCAATGTGGGACTTGATCCCAGGACCCTGGGATCATGACCTGAGCCGAAGGCAGACACCCAACCAAGTGAGCCACCCAGGCATCCCGAGATTCATCAAGTATTCTATCAGTTTCATTGGCCTGGGTCTATTCCAGAAGTTTTTTCACTCGATTCAATTATAATCAGTTCCCTCTAATCTGAACACAAGGCTGTTGTGCTGTTCCCGCCCTTTCTGACCATCCTGGGGAGTCCCTGACTTCTTTCCCATGTGGCAGATGTTGTTTCCTAAACCATATGTGTTCCTCTTACCCTTGTTTGGTGAATCATGTCTTCTAGAGGCCTCATGTCTTCATATCACCTTTTAATTTTATTGACATTTTGGCTGGGTATATAATTGTAGTGAGAAATTTCCCTCAGAACTTTGAAACCTACATTACCTAGATACCTTCTTGTCTATGGCCATACCACCCTGAACACACCCGATCTTCTCTAAATACCTTCTGGTGTTGCTGTTGGGAAGGACAAAGCTATTCTGATTCATATTCCTCTGTATGTAGCCTACTTTCTTTCCTCCCTGGAAGTTGAGAAGCTTAGTCTAAAGTGCTTAAAATTTCAAATTGCTGCGCCTTGGACAGTTTATACCAAGATGATTTGCTTTTGCAAATTACTCCATTTACAGTTGTTTCTCTTTTGTATTTTATCTATCATTGCTACATATTTGTAGCAAAGAAAGATACATCAAAGCATGAATGTACAGCACCATCCTAACTGAAATAAACTATTTTAGAATGTCAAAAACGTAAGTAAAACAATAAAGTTAACAGTTTTACACTTAAGGTGTTGAATTATATTCTTATTAAGAAAATTATACTGGGACAAATGAGATGTAAAAGCATTAAATACTAATAATCTGAATTTGCCCAAAATATTTTCTTACTACAAGAAAAAATACCACTCTGCTCATCTCCTATTGAAATTCATCCTTCTTCAGATCTTCAATTTTTGAAAGTCTGAGTGAAGAAATTAGACTGTATATTTGTTAAACTTATCACCAGATGAGTTTAAAAGTATGTAATAGAATTTTGAGCTTTAAGAGTTTCAATTAAAATTAAAATGTCTCTTGGGTTCAGGGATAGAGAAAGAAAGTCTTAATCTCTATGAAAGTGCTAAGAATAAAACAATTTAGGAAAAAGCACAGAAATTTACATCAGGGTCTATATTTGTCAAAGAGAACAAACCACACAACTTTGCTAGGGGATTGTCTGAAAATAGCTCAGAATATTATGGCCTATTCTTTCATTTTGTTTCTGGGATCCTAAATACATGCTAGTGAGAGGGTAAATGCCCATTTAGTTAACATCTTAAAAACTTCTAAAAAGATAAAAAAAAAAAGGTTAAAATATTAATGTTTACTATTCATCGCCCTCCAAAACAAATAATTGAATAAGATGAAGTGGAAAGTTAAATATTTTTTTCTACTTTTTCCTCCCTGAAAGTGGAGAAACTTCTCTTAGTCTTTAAGTATTTGAAATCTTAAATTGATGTGCCAAGATGATTTGCGTTTGCAAATGAGTCCATTTATGGTTCTTTTCTCTTTTTTATATTTTATCCATCATTGTTGCATCTTTGTAGCAAAGGAGGATGCATCAAAGCATAAACTCAGCACCATCTTGACTGAACTAAACTTCAGCTTTATTCCTAATAAAGAGCAACAGTGTATATTCATTTATAATTAGATTAAGAACATTGCCAAAACAACAAAAACAGACACATAGATCAATGGAACAGAATAGAGAGCCCAGAAATGGACCCTCAACTCTATGGTCAACTAATCTTTGACAAAGCAGGAAAGAATGTCCAATGGAAAAAAGACAGTCTCTTCAACAAATGGTGTTGGGAAAATTGGACAGCCACATGCAGAAGAAGGAAACTGGACCATTTCCTTACACCACACACAAAAATAGGCTCCAAACAGTTGAAAGACCTAAATGTGAGACAGGGATCCATCAAAATCCTAAAGGAGAACACAGGCAGCAACCTCTTCGACCTCAGCCGCAGCAACTTCTTCCTAGAAACATTGCCAAAGGCAAGGGAAGCAAGGGCAAAAATGGACTATTGGGACTTCATCAAGATAAAAAGCTTTTGCACAGCAAAAGAAACAGTCAACAAAACCAAAAGACAACTGACAGAATGGGAGAAGATATTTGCAAATGACATATCAGATAAAGGGCTAGTATCCAAAATCTATACAGAACTCATCAAACTCAACACCCAAAGAATAAATGATCCAATCAAGAAATGGGCAGAAGACATGAACAGACATTTTTCCAAAGAAGACATCCAAATAGCCAACAGACACAGGAAAAAGTGCTCAGCATCTCTCGGCATCAGGGAAATCCAAATCAAAACCTCAATGAGATACTACCTCACACCAGTCAGAATGGCTAAAATTAACAAGTCAGGAAACAACAGATGTTGGCAGGGATGTGGAGAAAGGGGAACCCTCCTACACTGTTGGTGGGAATGCAAGTTGGTGCAGCCACTCTGGAAAACAGTATGGAGGTTCTTCAAAAAGCTGATAATAGAGCTACCATGCCAGCAATTGCACTACTGGGTATTTACCCCGAAAGATACAAATGTAGGGATCTGAAGGGGTACGTGCACCCCGATGTTTATAGCAGCAATGTCCACAATAGCCAAACTGTGGAAAGAGCCAAGATGTCCATCGACAGATGAATGGATAAAGAAGATGTGCTATATATATACAATGGAATATTATGCAGCCATCAAAAGGAATGAAATCTTGCCATTTGCCACGACGTGGATGGACTGGAGGGTGTTATGCTGAGCAAAGTAAGTCAGTCAGAGAAAGACATGTATCATATGATCTTACTGATATGAGGAATTCTTAATCTCAGGAAACAAACTGAGGGTTGCTGGAGTGGTGGGGGGTGGGAGGGATGGGGTGGCTGGGTCACAGACATTGGGGAGGGTATGTGCTATGGTGAGCGCTGTGAATTGTGTTAAGACTGTTGAATCACAGACCAGAACCTCTGAAACAAATAATACATTATATGTTAAAAAAAAAAAAAAAAGAAGAAGAAGAAGATAGCAGGAAGGGAAGAATGAGGGGGAAAATCGGAGGGGAAGACGAACCATGAGAGACTATGGACTCTGAAAAACAAACTGAGGGTTCTAGAGGGGAGGGGGTGGGGGGATGGGTTAGCCTGGCGATGGGTATTAAAGAGGGCACGTACTGCATGGAGCACTGGGTGCTATACGCAAACAATGAATCATGGAAGACTACATCAAAAACTAATGATGTAATGTATGGTGATTAACATAACATAATAAAATAAATAAATAAAAAAATAGAAGGTTGAAGAAGGTTATCTTAATAAAATGCACAAAGGCTGAGAACATACAATTCATATAAGAAAAAAATTTAAAACTAAGAAAAAATGTTTAGAATTTTTGATAAGCAAATCAATTCAATTTTGGAATATTTTTACATACATAAGTAGGCAAAGATGGAAAAAAATACCTACTGGTAGGGTGGGAAAGAAAAAACAATGTCATATGCTGGTTTTAGGAGAATGAAATCGTGTATCTCTATGTACAAATTTGGAAATATTTTAAATACTTACATTCAAAAAGGAGGTTAAGAAACTGGGTTAAAAATTAGTGATATGATAAAAAAAAGGCCTTTTTTAAACGATAATGAGAAAAATTAAGACAAATACTTCAGAAAAAAATCTATAATAGAAAGGGATGGCCCAGATATAAAACAAACCAAATCAAACTATAAGACTACAGTTGACTATAATTTAAGATTCTTCTTTGAGCTGCACAGGTTTTGTAGCTTATAATTATTTTTGTCTCTGAGTCCAATCATAATATGAAGCTCTAATTGTGACTGATATTTACATAATTATATTGCTGTTCATTATTTATCAAATTTTAGATTAACTCTGAAGGCAAATCCTAGGAGAATTCATTATCATAATAGAATAGCATGTAAAAGTTATAAACTCTGATAGCAAAATAATGATACAGCGGAGAGAAACTGACAGAGAAAAATGTAGGAGATTGATACAGGAATGCTTTTCCCCTCATTCTGCATAATGGGGAGTCAAGAGTTATGGCTCAAAGTTGTATGTATCAGTTGGTAATGTGTTCAACTGTAAGTTACAGGAAAACAAAGATTAAGAGTAATGAGAATATGGGGTGCCTGCCTGGCCCAGTCGGAAGAGCATGTGACTCTTGATCTTGGGGTCATGAGTTCGAGCCCCACAAAGAGGTCCCATAGGATCTAAATCCACCAGACAAAAAAATTTTTTTAAAGAGTAATAAGAATACATGTGAGCGTGTGTGCCTCCGTTCTGGGCTGGTACATCTTGTCAATAATTTCATGAAGAGCTAGAATCTTCCTTCCTTCCCTTCCTTCTTTCCTTCCTTTCCTTCCTCCTCCCTCCCTCCCTTCCTTCCTACCCTCCCTCCCTCCTCCTTCCTTCCCTTTCTTTCCTTTCTTTCTTTCTCTTTCTTTCTCTCTCTCTCTCTCTTTCTTGTATTCCAGGGCCAGAGAATGACTGCTGTGCCTCCCCACTTTATGTTCATGTTCTAGACAAGATGAAGGGGGCAGAATCAAAGCTAATGGGAAAGTGGGTATTGAGTCACTTAATAACATCCACCACGATGAAGAAAATAATTTTAGCACTTAATCTGAAGTATTCAAAGTCATACTACTAACAACACTCAGGAGGCGGAAGCACAGCGAATTTGAGCTAAAGTATCTCATTATTTAGAGCAGGGAGTCAAAATAATTTCCTTCACTGACATATCAAGAAATACAAATAATACCCAGAAAAATTAAAAACAAAATCAAAGGCAGTTTTTTTCCCTTAGGAACAGAGATGAGACGTTGGTGAATGGGAAGGTCTTACAGGAGAGTTCTGCTTTTTTTCCATTCACATGTTCCACAAAAATGATTGGTTGACTCTTACATCCAAGGAGTTCTTCTCATCACTGGGGATGTCCCTGAGGATAAGACAACAGGGTCCTTCCCTTCATTTATATTTTAGGAGCAAGTAAAACAAAAAGAGAGACACACAATCTCAGAAAGCAATAGGTTCTAAAAAGCTAGAAAGAGATGTGATTAGGGAGATTTGCGATGGGATCAGGAAAGCTCTCTCTGAAGAGGTGACTTCCAAGTGAAAATGGGAATGAGGTACCGCAGTCAGCCTTGTGAAAAGAATTCGACTACAGAGAAGACTTTAGGTCTGTTTTATCTCAGAGCATGGGATCATATATTCACTGCTTTGAAAATCCAGAGAGCTGGTTCCCCAACTGCTCTACCAGGCACTAATGAGGTTCTAGTTTTAACTGTTACTGATCAAGCCTGTCAGAACACCACCAATCAACTTCATTCAAGGCCATGAAACAATCTGTGATAGGACTAACCTTGAATCCACTGTGTTAGTATGCAACTTCCGAGGCCCTAAAACCGTGTCCCTTCCAATGAGATATATTTCAGACTGGAACTGCTAGCAGAATTCAACATTTACCCAGGCATCAAGAACCTCTAGGGAAAAATGAGCAGAATAACAGACTGGAGAGAATAACTCTGGATTTTAATCCAATTTAAGAATCTTGGGCTTTGGGCTTTTACTCATGCAGTCAAGACAATTTTATTTCACAGTTGGTATCTTCAGAATTATAATCTTTGACCTGAATTTGTAAGGCAGTTCTATTTTTGAACTTCAATTTCTCCTAGGGAATTTAATAAATGCAGAGGACAAATCTGGGGTGACTATATTACTGGCATTTTGTTGGTGGAAGGTATTTTTTTTTTAAGATTTATTTACTTATTTGAGAGAGGGGGTAGGGGCCAAAGGCGAGGGAGAGAAAATCCCAAGCAGACTCTGCAGAGAGCACGGAGCTGATGCGGGGCTCCATCTCATGACCCTGACATCATGACCTGAGCGGAAACCAACAGTCGGACACTCAACTGACTGGGACACCCAGGTGGAAGGTATTTATGTGTTTTATTCCAGCACTTGTCCTCAAGGCAGAATTTCTTACATGATATGTGGCTGCATATATTTTGGCTGAGATATAGAATAGGGTATAAGATTTCAGCCTTTAAACCACGGAGATGGTTTGATTACATACTCTTCTGAACCACTGCAGACAGTGTCCAATGCCCACAGTGCTCCCAGGAGGAATGATCCAAGGGAGCAGAGGTTAGCACTGAGGAAGTGAACTCATAAAGTTGAGAAGAGGGCTGTCAGGGATTGAGGACTCCCTGCCTCTGAGATGGACACAGACTTGTGGTGACACTCCTGGTCTCTCCTGTCCCTTTCCTCTCGCTGCCATGACCGGGAAGTAAGGAAAGAATAAACTAGGTATACTTGCCTCTGCATTTCTCTTTTCCTTCCTAAGACTTTCTTGCCAACAGAGAGGGTTTCTGTTCTACAGTGCTGTCTATGGCTATGCCTAATTCTGGAGGTATGAATATTAAGATTGGAGGTCCCATAGGATCTAAATCCACCAGACAACTTCTACCTTGTCAGTTCTCTTGGAACCTGTCTCTCTGACCTTCCACACACATCCCTGGTGATTTTGTGTTACGATTTTTGTCTTAATCTGCAGCATCCAGTATTTAATAACTACATTTATTATAATGCCAGGCAGTATACATACATCACATATTGTTTAGAGCTCAAAGATTTATGCAACTTTCCCAAACTCACAAAGTGGTAGAGCATGGATTTAAATCTAGGTCTGTCACATACAGCACTAACACATAAAGACCTGGTTCTCCTGCACAGTCTGGGGGCCACTCCTTCCCACACAAGAGACGTTTTATCCAGAATTCTCTTCTGCAATAATCTACCACTGTCAGAAGAAAGCCTAATCTCCGATTTTAAATAGGGAGTAGAATTCTCCTTAAGTGACTACTGAATAAAATAACAGACCTATAGGAAAACTAGGGCACGTTTGTGTGGATAACTTACTTCCTTGGGGATTCACAAGGCACTTCATAGGGTTCCTAGGGTCACATTCTGTGGTCATATCCTATAATATCACATTGGTTCAGGAGAACCTTTTTCTAGATGAACTGATGGGAGACATGCTTGAATATCTTCCCTGAAATTTTGGGTTCCACACACAAATGGATTCCTCTGTACCCTCTGAGGAGGATAGATATATTCAGCTCCACTGTGACCCTTAGTCACTTTCATCAGGACATTCTGAGTCCTCTGCTGTTATTTCCAAAATCCATACTTCAAACATATTGTAATCTTAATTCAAAAAAAAAAAAAAATCCATAAAATGGTGCTATTTTCCATAGTGCTTAAGAATTAAGCATAAACTTCTGTGGAAATTTAATTTTAGTTAAATCTTATGACTCTATTTCATGTACCTCCTATGCAAAAATCAGAAAGTAGGTGCTTCAGAAAATATATAAGGAAATAAATGAGATGAGATACATCTTTGACTCTTCAAGGAGTTCACTGTCTACAAGGAGTTAAGGCAAGTCAAAATGTAATATAAGTGGCATAATAATAATAATTTCCAAAGTATCATGTAAAAGATCAAATCAAATGCTATAAAAAATCAAAGGAACAGAATTCATATACTATGTAGGAATTAGGAAAGAATTTGTCATTAGTTTTATTCGATAAATAAGATTTCAATAAGCAATGGCAGAAGGAAGATACTAGGTGAGAAAAACCACAAAGAAAAAAGTACAAGAAAGGAAAAGCAAGAGATGTGTTCATAAACATTTTTGAATTTAATATGGTTGAAATGCGTGTGTGTGTGTGTGTGTGTGCGCGTGTAAGAGTAATGCAAAATAAATTTGGAACAATATGTTTGGGCTTATTATGAAGAGTTTAAACACCAAACTGAAGGATTGCTAATTAATTCATTAATGGGAAGCCTGTGAAAAAAAATTATACGGGAAAACAAATGATTATTCTGGCTGTAGTTTAGGGAGAGATCACCACACACTGAAAAGATTATATTTTCCAGCTTCTTTTGCAGCCTGGCTATGTACCTAAGTCTGGACAAGGAAATTTAAGTGGAAGTGTTGTGAATATTTCCCAGATATCCCCCTACAAGGAGAAAGAAATCCTGCTTCTTCCCCCCTCCTCCTTCCTGTTGCTGGGAATCCTGATAGTGACACTCAAGCAGCAATAGAGGACCTTGAGAACAAAAGTCATATGAATTGGGTAATAAAATAGAAAGATCCTAGTTTTCTGATACTGTGGATCTTGTACAACCTGATCTTGACTTCCTACTTTTGGAATATTCTTTTCTTTCTTCTTTCTTTCTTACTTTCTTCCTTTCTTTTGAGAGAGAGAGAGCTCAAGCAGGGGGAGGAGCAGACAGAGAGGGAAAGAGAGAATCTCAAGCAGACTCCCCACTAAGTGCTAAGCCCAAAAGGGGGCTCCATCTCACCACCCTGAGATCATGACCTAAGCCGAAATCAAGAGTCAGAGGCTTAACCAAATGAGCCACCCAGGCACCCCTACTTGCGGAATATTCTTCTAGAGAAATCTATTTCTACTTTGTTTACACCATTGTTTGGGGTCCTTGTTATTGGCATCTCAACCAAATCCAAGCTAACCAGGTGGGTACTCAGGAAGGTCGAGGGGGGAGAATATAGACCTTTTACCTTCCATCCCCAGTGTAGAAAACGTAGCAGAAGAGAATTCTGCTTTAGAAATGTCAGAGGCAAGCAGAAGGAAAACTACTTAAACTGTCAATCAAAAAGAGCATGACTAGGGACCAGAAATATTGAAAAAAAAATCATGGAATTTATTCTTTTAGGTCAAAATCTATTAAATTTATTTCCACTGTTGAATTTGATTAAATCTGTCCATGGCTAATTTCACCCCCATCTATTTTGTTAACTTTGTGCCACTGTTTATGGTGAAATATGAAAACTATGAAAAATGGCTATCCTAAAGGGTGAAATTTTATTAACAGAAAGAATATTTCAACAGCACCTCAGCTGTGCTCACTGTTTTCATCTGCAAATGTTATAGTTGTTAGTTTATTAGCTTGAGAAAAACACATAGAAAGGAATGGAAAGAGAAGACTATGCAAGGCAATGAAATCTGTGCCCCAACTCCACATTCACTCTCATGTCCAAGATGCACAAAACACTGGCCCTTTCTCTTGTCCTGCCAAAGCTTTGGGAACTTATTCCAAGTCCTTCATTCCACCACGCAAAGTACATTCCTGGGATGGAGGCTTAGAGGCACAACATTGATGCAAGAGCAGAGGCAAAAAAACATCACAGCCTCCACACAAACAGCCACTGTTCTTCCTATGAGTGGAGTATGAACTCTTAACACTTTAAGGTAACACATTTTGCTATCTGTGACTTAAACAGTTAGTGTGTCATTCACAATGAAAGGTAGGTGAACTACATGTATCATTTGTAAAAATGCTCACCTTCTCTAAGTTCATATATAAATATTTCCTTAGCACTTCCTCACCTTGCTCTCTTTCATGCATTTGCCAGCTTTATCTTGTGTTCCATCCCTTGGTTCTTTCTTACCTTCTATGGGATGATATTTCTCTGCTTTTCTGTTTCTCTTTCTGATGGTGCAACTACTGCTCTGTTTCCTGGAGTTGTCTTCCTCCTCCCATCTTCTAATTGGAGAGTGTTATTTTATTCCCCTCCTGCTTCAGGGTTATACCCTGGACACACCCATCCTCCCTACCTAAACTCACTGTTCTAGAAAAACTTGTTGAATTTCATGGTTTCAGCACTAACAGCCACGTTAGTGGCAATGACTCTAATACCTACAACCACGACGCTTGCCCTTCCATTTGCCTGTGTAGAGCCTCACGGAACTCGCCAGAACTGACTCCTCAACATCAACACAGCTTCTCAAATGTGTACAACCCTTGTGCCCATTATTTCAGGTAATGGCAATAAACTCTCTTCATCATTCAGGCTCAAGATACTGCTGTCCAACAATCTTCAATAGCTTCCCATTGAAAACAAATAAAAAAGGCTTTTGACATTATTTAAGGCCTTCAAATCTGTCCTAAACATCGCCCTATTATTTATGCCATTAAAGATTCCACGCATTACATATCACCCTTTGTTTGGATTTCACTATTCTTCTACCTCGAGGACTCTCTTCTTCATCTCCACTTGCCAAAATATTAATTAGTACTCAGGTGTTACATCAAATGCCCCCTTCACTGAAGTTACATGAACCGAAATAGAACTCTACCCGTTCTTCTTTTGTGGCATCTAATCATTTTTATCTTAATTATATCTTGAGTATATGTCTTCTCTTTTTACTATATGACTGGTCAATAAACTTTAGAAGCCCTGATTTATGTCTTATTCATGTTTGATTCCTCTTTTTTGTAGCTCCTATTAAGGAGCCTATATCTACCAATCAATCAATCTGTACTGAAGGAATAAGAAGAGTGAATTAAACAACTTAGAAGAAAATCAGCATGAAATACTCCAACGAGAGTGTTTTTTTTCTTTTGTTTTGTTTTTTCCAACGGGAGTGTTTGAAAATGTTCTGTCTCATCCAAAATGTGTCAGACAAAACATAACTGGAAATCACGGGACTTGGGCATCATAATGTAGATGGGTATTTAGTACATTATGAATCATATTGAAAAATTATTCCTGAAATATTTCTTAGAAACTAAATATTTCTCACTAATGCCGTTTTTCTATACGTTTATGTCTAAATAGTTACAAGAAAATCTAAATGTTTTTAAGATACATACCATCATAAAAGCAAAAGATAGATAGCATCCAATTAGGAGTACAACATGAAGTAAGACCATCTCGTAATTAGTTACTATATCAGCCCATGATGTCATAAAAATTGGCTGTCTTGTACACCATTGGCGGTCCTGGTACCCAGTACAGTTTCTCACACATAGTAAGTAATAAATACACATACCTCACTTAATATTATTTTAACTAAAAAGTAAAATGACCTCTCTGATTCTCTACCCCTGTTGCCTATTATATGTTAACCACCATTATAACAATTTTATGCAAATAATTTATTATATATTTTATGCTTATGTACCTCAAATCTATTTGCTTACTCTCTCTTTCCCTCTTTCTCTTTCACCCCATAGGTATGTTTTAGGTATATGAATGCATTCATGTAGGAAATAAATGTTTGTTGATTGGATGAATGAAGTTAAATAAATTTGAGTCTAACTTTCCTTTTTAATTTGATAGATCTGAGATGGATTTTAACATTCTGATGTTTGCTTTTTTCTGAAAGACTTTGATTTCAAGTATTTAAATTAAGTTTCCTTTGGGAAAACATACACAATTCATTACATAAGCATGTAAAATGTAATAGACTTTCAAAGTATCTGTTCTCCAGTTGTAGATATAAGCTGTGTGTCTATGAGCATCATTCGAGAATGAATATGACAAAGCTTTTAATACTTCATTTCTTCTCATCTTCCTTCCACCCCCTCCCCACTCTAAACAATTTTATTTATACAAGCTATGTGGACTTCTCCAAGAAGAAATACAGATTTTGAAATGTCAACTGCTCTAGCAGAAACATGGTTGTTTTCTCATTTCTTCTTTGACACTGCCGGTTCCCCACCATATCTTTTCAAAGGGTTTGACGGTGCTATTCCTTCTAGCTGATATGTAGTGCTGCAGTTCATATTCCTTTTGCTTCAAAATAACCAAGAATCCAGGGACAGACAATGGTTCATATATAGTAACTCCCTCCAGCAAACCAATTTAATGGTTTTGAAATATCTTATAAATATACTTCCACTTATGATTTCCAACTGGGATAATAATTTGAAATAACAGAATAAACTAAGAAAGTTGGTCATCCATTAGCTTTTATATGACCTTCCTGTAGCAAGTATAAAATGGGGAAATGATAAATCCTTGTGATGATCAATTTTATATGTCAAATTCGCTGGGCCATAGGGTGTCCGGATATTTATTCAAACATCATTCTGGGTGTGTCTGTTAGGGTGTTTTATGAGATTAGCACTTGAATCAGTAGACTGAATAAAGCAGATTGTCTTCCTAATGTGGGTGGCCTTCATCCAATCAGCTGAAGGCTTGAATAGAAGAAAAAAGCTGACTCTCCTGCAAGTAAGAGGGAACTCCTCTTGTCTGACTGCCCATCTGGGGCACTGGTCTTTTCTTGCCTTTAGACTTGAACTGAAACATTGGCTCTTGTATCTCAAGCTTGCTGACTTTTGGACTGAAACTTGCACCATCAGCTTTCCTAGTTCTCAGCCTTTGGACTTGGACTGAAACTACACAACTAGTTCTCCTGGGCCTCCATCTTGCCAATTGGAGATCTGGGGAATTCTCAGCCCTCATAACTGCATGAGCCAATTACTTATAATAAGTCTCTCTTTTGTTCCTCTCCCTTTCTCTCTCTGTCCATGTCTCCCTCCTTCCCTCTGGCTCTCATATATGCTGTTATTTCTGTTTCTCTGAAGAACTCTGACTAATAGAGTCCTAAAGACAGGACATTTTTATCACTAAGGGCAATTTCTAGTCTCATTTGCTGAAGGTGAAGGTGAGAATAAAAATGGGTCACATTTGGTAGAAGAAAGGAGCTTTTGAGCAATACTGGAAGGTATGCCAGGTGTCAATTATCCCAAAATATATTCTCATTTTATACTCCAGGGACATCAATGATATTCCTCCTAGAGACACCTTTTCTTTTTGTCTAAGAGCATTCAGTGAGTATTTCCATACACTTCAGAAGGACGTCAAGCGTTGACACCTCTAGTAGTTCTGGCAAGGAATAAGTTTTGAGCAACCACCATTAGGAGCAAAACTCCAGGAACAATACAATTTATATGGTAAGTCAATGAAGTATGTCTCTTTTTCTTCTTCAGCTGTTTCTGTTTCAAATTTTAAGGACCTTAAACATACAAAAATCTATGTTTAGGTTTAAGGACTCTAAATATATGAAATATACTCTGAAATTCAACAATTAAAATGGTAGAATGTAGTCTCTGGTTAAGAATCAAAAATGTCAGACCATGCATGACTTAGGTAGACCTAAAGCAGATCATAGTATATATGGATATTTGATTATATGAAAATTAATAATCTTGGGAAATGCTATGGATTATTCAATTAAGTATTTCGTGAGCCAAATTTCAAGTTAAATAACAGAATGCACTAAGTTTTTAATCACATTATACATATGTGTATATGTATATCTACACATGTGTGTAGATGTGTGTGCGTGTGTGTGTGTGCAGTGTAGAATAAAAGGCAATATTTAACTGATCCTGAGACATCATTGAATCTTCTAAGCTTGAGAAAGCAATCATAGCAAAAGTGATTCATAGATTTGAATTCTGAACTCTGGAAGTTTAAATATCTAATATTTGTATATCATAAACTACCATAGAATTCAAGCAAATGAATCGGAAAACATGATTCAAATTTGATGGACAAGAGGTAGGCAGCCTTAAAACGAAGACAAAACTGAGGAAACATTTTAAAGCCTTATAATAGACAAATGTTATATTTCTAGAATATATAAAGAAATCCTACAAAATAATAAGAAAAAAACAACAGAAAAAGAAGCAAAAGAAAAAAGGTATTTCACAAAAAGGGAATAGAAATGATCAATAAACACACTGTTAAAATCTGAGGAAGCAATTTAAATCAAAGTGAGATAAACTTTTATTTTGAGTAGACTGGCAATGATTAAAATTCTGACAATGTTACATACTGGTAAGGATGTGGAATTAGGGGAATTTTTAGTCACTGTGGGAGTGTTCTTGTTTCAGTGATTCTGTTAAGCAATGTGGAGCTACCTTATAAAGTTTCAGAATGTGCCTATGCTAACACCCACCAATTCCACCCCTAGAAACTCCTTCACATGAGCACCAGAAAACATGTACAAAAAAGACCATGACAGCATCATTTGTGATAGAGAAAAACTGGAAACAAGCCAATTAATCATGAAAAGGACAATGAGCAAATTATTTTGATATATTCACAGTGTAAAATACCACAGAGGAGTGAAAATTAATAAACCAGTGATATACATATGAACATGGAAACACCTCAGGACAAAAAAAAAACCATGGTAGATTGGAAAAGACAACATGCAGAAGAAGCATTCATGTAGTGTGATAACATTTACCTGGATTTCATAATTCAACAAAAATTCACATCATAATGTTTATATTATATCCATATGGATTTGGAAAATCAAGGGAATGATAGACATAAAATTCAAAATACTGTTTCCCCTGGGGAGAGGGAGGCAAGCAGGGAGGGTACAAGGGCACAACTGCACTGGAAATATTCTTTTACTTAAACTTGGTAAAGGGTACACAGGTGTTTATCATTTTCCTTAATCAATGAACACATTATATATCCTTTTCATAATGGTCATATTTCATAACTTAAGTAAATATACACAGAACAAAAATGCAGAGAAAATTATTCTACTTAAACAAAACCAAAAAATCAACTTAATAATAAAGATAGATGGCTGCCACTTGGATGCAGATAGAGTAAAAAAGAAGACATGCGGAAATTTTATGAAAGAAACAAGGAATATTTTGACAAAAAACAATCTTGTTCATCCTCTGAATTTACTCCACTTTAATAAAAGATCATACTATTATACAGAATTTAATTGCTAATAATAATTGCAGTTAGGAAGCTCAGAGATACTGCTTTGGAATTAAAAATTGGTTCTCTTGAATAGCCAAAGTATTTTATTACATTCTATAGTCTAATAAATGACATGTGTCAATGTTCAGCTTTCTAGGTACCAATACTGAATTCAGTTGCAATTTGACATATTTCCTTAACATTCAAATTCATACCTCTGGGACAGTAATTTTTTCATTTATTTTTGTTTGAGATTCTTTATCCTGAGCACATTTTTCTGCTCTGTTTTCTAAGCTCTTTATTTTTTTTATATATTTCTAATTAGAGTATAGCTACATACTTAACTATAGCTATGTACTTAAATGTAACATACAGTGGTGAAGAGCACAGGTTTGAATTCTAACTCCTGAAACCAACCTTTGCGAAGTCATTTAAGCATTCTGTGCCTCTGTTTCCTTATCTGCAAAACTGAGGATAACATGATAATCCACATAGGATTGTGGGAGGATTAAGATAATACATATGAAGTGCTTAGAATAATGCCTGGCAAGTAGTAAATGTTAGGTATGTGTTTGCTATTATTATTTTTGGTGGTGGTAGTAGTAGTCATAATAGTAATGGTAGTAGTAATGGTATGAACGATGTAAGCAACTATGTGAATGTGTATGTGACTGTCTGTCTCAGGCATCACAGCATCATATTAGTAGTTAAAAATATCAAAGAATTGAAATATTTAGTTAGACTGGTATGTCTAGGGATATATATATATATATATCCCTCTCCAAACACTGGTACCCGGTCATACTAACATCATAGTATATATATATATATATATATATATATATATATATATATATATATATATACCAGTCATGTATTTTCTAGACATATTAGTCTAACTTAATCTTTAAGCTCTTTGAAATTTTTAACTACTAAAACAACACTGTGATGCTTGAGACATCCAGTCTGCATATTTCAACCTGGTTCTATCATTTGTTCCTATCGTCTAATTTCTCTGGGAAGAGAAAAGGAAAACAGGAAGAGGGGAAGACAGAAGAGTAAAGAGGAGACTTGTATATATGTTTTTTCTATCTCATGTAATACCATGAAATAAATATTTGAAAAAGGTATCTAATTCTGAGGAACTGACAGAATGTATTGCCTTTATCAATGTGAAGGATCTTCTAAACACAATCTGGATATGTTTATAATCTAAAGTCAGTCATTGTCATAGCAGTGACTTATGAGGTCATATAAGAATTTCTCAAAGAAAACCATCTTATATACTGTCCTCAGTTTTGTTTTGTTTTTCCAGCTTAAACTTGAAATTTTTTAGGTACAGAAATTCCCAGGATAAAGCAAAGCATGATGTAAGATTTTAACGTAGAGCTTATAATTACAGTTGATCTTTTGGAAGTAGTAGCCCATATTATGTTTCTTATGTGTTTCCAAGAATAAAGTCTTCTTCATATGTGAATAAATACTAAATATAATATTCAATTCCTATATGCCATTTTACCTGGGTGATGGACTTGCATCCAAGTACTCAGGTACATTTGACAGGGTTGAGAATTACTGATCTGAAGGTGTTTAGAAACAATCTGTATATTACTACCATGCAGATTATTTCAAAATGTGTTCTTTTCAATAGCAAAAGCCAAAAAAAAGTGGTCCAGGGAAGACACAAGATACTTTTCCAAGAAGATATTAATAAGTTTGTTTATCTGAAATAGGTTTATATATGCAAATTATTGCTATTTATATAGAACATTGATATAATCTGATCACTAGAGGGTGTTAGAAATACAAACATTTTTAAGCAAAACATATTTATTTATTGAACTTATTACACATAAATATGCCATTCTCATGAAGACTCCTCATGACGCTCCATGTCCTAGACATAACTGATCAAAGAAGTGACTATACCAAAGGAGTGGAAGTTATCAGTTACATAGAGTGACTGGTTCCTTTTAGTTCATATCTAGTCTAATAATAAATATAGTAAATTAAAGATTCTTCTAAGCCATTCTTGGTACTCAACATAAAGATATTTTTAAAATTCTCTTCAACTCTCCAAAGGCTTGAAAGCTCTGGAACTCAGAGGAGAGGACACATCCAAGGCTAGAACAACCATTAACAGAATATAGAAACTCTTTCCATACCAACACCCTAGCGATTGCCCTGACTATTCCTCCCCTGTTCCTACGAGAGTATTTCCAGAATGGGAAGGCAAAAGAGAAAGCAAGTATGCAAAGGAAAGGCAATAATAAATAAAATAATAAAAGGAAATATGCCTGAGCTTGGATCTTTAGGTAAAAAGGGCCCCCTCTGAGTGAGAGCATGAATATTGATAGAAAGTGCACACTTACACATATCCTAGGGAAAATTCTGAATTGCAGTAACATAAGAAATCCCATAAGCTTATATAAAGAAAAGTAAAATAGATTGTCTACAAAGGAAAGAAAATTAGGCTGTCTTTATTTTCTTGTCCACAAGATTAATGCTAGAAGACAGTAAAACAATGTTACAGCATTCTGGATAAAAAGGATTGTGACCGTGGGGTTGTTTTATCCATGTACGTGGGCAAAAGAAAGGCATGTTCAGACACATCAGGATTCAAAAAATATAGCACTCACTCCACTTTTTGAAAATATTTCTTGAGAAGTTCCTTTGGGGAAATAAAATAAGAATAAAAATATTGGCATATTTCTCAGTAGAGTATTTTGAAACTCTTAAAAGAAAAACATAAACCTTGGGTTTGGGAAAGGGAAAAGGTCTTCAATTTATTAAGGAAAGGAGTTAATGTTAAAATAGCAAATTCATTATGGTTCACTGTGAATATACACATACAGATACACATGTCGGTGTTGATGATACAGACACTATCTGAATTCTAAATACTGGTATAGTTAGTGCTTTTATTTTTCAGTGGGAAAGAAAGAAAATAAACAAAAATGCCTGATGTGTTGGCAGATACCTGCTTATTTTTTTAACCCCATCCAGTTTAAATAATAATAAATAGAGCTTCACGACTGCTCAGATGGGAACGGTGTCTCTGAGATTTCGTATGAAGTTTGGGTCAGGGAAGCCAATCATTGGCTGAGCCTGGATTACCAGAGCTCTGCTTTTGGGGTTTACAGACAAATCTCCTGCCACATGTTGGGTTTTTTTTTGCATCTTTATACGTTGTCTTTCTCCTTCTCAAGGACATTACAGGAAGAGTAGCTGAGGTTGAGTAAAGCATTCAGGCATCGCCAGGACCCTCTCCAAACACTGGTACCCGGTCATACTAACATCATCATATCATGGTACCCTGAGCTGAGCCTGACATACAGTTTGCTCCACGTTCGAGACTGGGGGGGAAAATGTCTTGGCCTCACCCATGTTGTGTTCACCTTGATTTATTTTCAAACTGGCAAACAATGATGAAAAGATAAGTTAAAAGTACAGGTGAGTCTATATAGATTCCTTGTCTTTGTAGTTCTTTGTTTGTTTGTTTGTTTTTTCACACAGTAAGATTGAAGTTTGGAGGTCAAATGTCCTCTTCACTGAGCTAGGCACAAGCCAGGTCAGGGGCATCGCCACACTTTACATTCGACTGTTAAGCGAAGGGAGGACCCCCTCTAGGGTCTAGCAGTTAGTTTTTCTTTATCTCTCTCTCTCTTTTTAAGATTTTATTTACTTGAGATAGAGTGAGAGTGAGCAAGCATGAGCAGGGGTGAGGAGCAGAGGGAGAGAAAGAAGCAGGCTCCCCGCTGAGCAGGGAGCCTGACGTGGGACTAATCCGAGGACGCTGGGATCATGACCTGAGCCAAAGGCAGATGTTTAACCAACTGAGCCACCCAGGTGCCCCTCCAGCAGTTTTTCTATCTTCTTCTGGCAGACCTTCTGGGGCCCAATGCACACACAACTTCTGACTGCAAGGAACCAATTTTCAGCTCATGTCCGCCTCCTTCTTAATTCTTTCATAATTCGATTGCACAGAAACTTAGACCTTTGCATATACATCCGAAAGAAATAACCTAAAAAGAAAAATTTATGATATGAAGATACTCACTGCAGTGTTCATTGCAATAATGAAAGCTAAGAACAATTTTAATGTTTAAAAATGTAAGGATACTTATGCAATGACATCACCACTCCATGGAATGCAGCCATTGAAATGAAAATTACAAAAATTTATCACACTGTAGACATATTTTTGACATAGTTGAATGGGAAAAAAAAGCAGAAAAAAGTGTACAAAATTGTATTTACCCTTATTATTTTAACTTTGCTAAATAGGTATTCATATAGACAAAACCAGAAGAGAGCCTAGAAATATGAGAATTATTTTTTTGGAAAGGACAATATTCTGGATATTATTATTTCTAATTTGTTTTGTTTTTACTTAGCAGTTCATTATTTTCACTCAGCGATCTAATAAAACTTTTTCCATTAAGTTTTGAGTACCAACCATATGTAAGTCATTTGGCTAAGTGTATGCAGCACGCAGCAACACAAAAGTAACATCTAAAACGCAATCTCTGCCTATGAAACTTTTCACGTGATTAGTGGAAAACAGATATACGTAATTTTTCAAAGGGTTAAACTAAGAACTAAGAAGGAAATACTTAAAATTCATTCTTGAGGGAGAAGATCACCTATAAGCAGAGATCACTTCCAGACAAAACTCCTAAGCTTAATGCAAGAAAAACAGGACTTAATTCTAGCTGAATACAATGTTTCAAAATTAATTTCACAGAAGGAAAGATAGCTGAAGAAGAAAGAAATCAACAGAAGGGATTTAGTTAGTATGGAACCATGGGAAACTGAGATCAGTGAGGTAGAATTTTGTAATATCCATCCAGTGTTGCCCTAGAGGAAAGGAACCATCCGCAGCAAGAAGAATGTGGTCCTGAGCCAGGTCCAGCCCTACAGTGGAAGTGGGTATGTTCAGTTATCATTGCTTGGCACCATTAGCTACCAAGATCTTTAATTCACGGCCAACAAGCAGCTGATTACAGCCTCACTGTCTTCGGAACTTTAATAGAAGACTACAGTGTGCCCTTAAGATTGTTAGGAACATTCTGATCCAGATGACTTTTTGTTGGTTTTCATTAAGAAATAATGACTTAAAAAAAAAGAAAGACATAATGAATGACTTAGTATTGTGCTCTATATGATTATGGTGATTGCAAGCCACCTGTGAGGGGCAAGTCCACCAGGATCCTGAGAACATGGGTCTCTGCACCTGCAAAGCTGAGGGTTGCACGCTTGAGGAGAGTGGCTAGCTGAGAAATTCTGCCCTTCTTTTCCCTGTCCCGAGGCCAAAGAACTTCCTTAAATAACAATCATGCTATCTTCCCTTCAAAATGCAACCTCCCTCACAATGTCCCAGAAAGTAGAGTACATTGAGCCAAGGGCTAACAGAGAGAAACTAAAAATCTGTGGTGGGGGCTCAGAAGAAGCAAAGATCCATTCCAGTGGAGGGAAGCACTGGGAGAAGATGGGGCATGACTTGTGAGGTTGTGGGGGCTCTAGGAAATCTTGGAAGGAATTCACATTGGTGATAAGCCTTTACAGCTGAACGAGCTTTTGCTATGTTGGGAGGAAACAAATTTTCGTTTTCCTGAACGTCTGCAGTTCAAGCAGTTAGTGGAGGAGTACCCACTGATTACACGTGCAGTGAATTATGGAAAGGGGCACCACTGCATGGTATGGCCACCAACACCACTCTGGGACCGGGAAGCCAGCCTCAAATGTAGAGACAGATGGAACAATAAGAAGTATAGCCAAGGAAAGGCACTAAATCTAAAAATGAAATCACAATATCTAGCAGATTCCAATCTACTGCTTGGGAACTCCCAAATTAAAAGGAATACGCTGAACTGCTCTCAATCACAGCAGGCATAAGTCTCAATCATGTTTTTCCCACTGGGAGACTTGGCAAAATGTAGCTTAGTATTTCGGGAATTTTACACCCAGTAGTGGTCAAGAGAAAGAAATACAGTGTTGGTCCCTGGGGGGCTTTGATCTAGAAGAGAAGACAATTTTCTCACTGTAATAAATACTCTCATAAATAGTTCAATCAACATGTGCTCAAACTGGATGTTATATTATTAAGATATGTTTAGCAAATGAAAAGGAATATATTGTATATATATATTACAATATATTGTAACATGAATATTTTATGTCTTTATTTGGCAGCTTTCTTCAACTTGTAACCTGAGAGTAGGTGTTTGAAACAACTGAAAAGACTAGGAAGATGGTAAGCTGGGAACACTGAGAACTATCAAGGCTCATCACTCATCCACCCACCTGCAGGATATACCTTCACGCTCCCTCACACAGCAGAACCTTGACCACAATTATTTATCCACTCCATTTCCACTCAACATCATCAGTGATATAAAATACATACTGAGGAGGGAACTCTTTTAGCATCTGCTTTTCCATAATCCTCTTATCTAGTTAAGTCTCTACATTCACTAACGTGAAAAGTATTTTGGAGATATTATCATTCCAGATCATTCCTTATCACCACCTGGGAATGACTTCCGCAGAGAGGATACCTAACTCATACTTATTTCTTTGCATTTTTCCCTACGCTTGAAATTCTGAAAATGTATATTACAGGTGTCCTTTTTCTAAAAGCCATGATCTCGATAAAGTTTATATATAGCATTGATAAATAAACTTTATGAACTGGTAAATACTTTATAGACTTAAGTGTTATAATTTCGAGTCGTGCTTTATCCAGCTTTGCACTAGGAGTTCTAAAAGCCATAATTTTTAAAAAACTTACAAGTCAGAATCAGTTTTTCTGTCACATTGACAAGTTACAGTAAATAAAGCTAAAAATGCAAGCTAGCTTCCCCCTACCCTCAGTTGATGTTAAAAGACATTACTGCTTTCTCTCAGGATTATTTCAGCATCTTAATTACAGTAAATTAGAATAATTAGAGAGAAATTATATGAACCTACTATTCCCGAAAGCCTTTCTGCTGCCTTTTAGTCAGATAATGAATGTTAATATAAATAACTGATACATTCTGAGTGCCTCCAAATCTTCACACCTTACATTTTTCTTTTTAATTTTGCTCCCGATAGAAGGTGAACCATGTCAGGCATTATTTCTTTGCTCTAAAGAGCACTAATTAGGCTTTTGGTGAACCTGATTACAAATAAAACAGTGCAACTCCACAGTAACAAAGAGGCTTATGCATTTCTTTCTTTCTTTTTTTTTTCCCCCTAATCTCCCTGGACTCAAGTAAGTGCAAAATCTTTCCAACAGATGTAGCTAAAGCTTTTTGGTTCTGTTTATTTTCATGAACATACTGTTTAAGGCTTAAGATTTTTGCAAAATGTCTTTGGTGACACTTTAAACATGATGGTATTGTCGGACAGCATACCGGGAAACCATAGCCAAACAGGTAGAAGAATATCAAGGAGGACTGAGTATTCAATTTTTAATACTGACTGGTATATGAGGAATACATATGATGTGTCAGGGTCTTCTCCGGGTGCTGGTGGAGTTCTGTACGAATCATATTACCTTCGCCCTTGTCAAGTTTATAAGAAACTGCAGGTGTGACGCACTTTACCAGAAGGGAAATACAGAACGTGACAAAGGGACTACTCTGGTCCGAGAGGCCAGAAGAGACCCTGCTGAAGAAGCAGTACCTCAGCAGAAGCTTGGAAGACGGCAGCAGCAGAGACTTGCCAGGAAAGGAAACCACGTGTGCAAAGGTGTGGGGTAGACAGAGAACATGTTTGGCTCCGGGGACAGAGATAGCGCAGGTGTAACTAGAACACACAGTGAAGTGCGTGTTTGGAGGGAGATTAGTCTGGAGGGAGAAGCGGGGGCCAGGCAGTAAGGCCTCAGAGTCCACAGTGTGCCTCTGAGGAAAAAATACTCGTTCTCAGGGGAATTAACAGCAATTCAAACAAAAGTAAAATCGAAGTACCATTTTGCGCACGGCCCACTTAGTTTGGGGGGAAAGGAACGTGGCATATGATAACTTACACACTAGTAGCACCCATCTTCTCTCCACTTGCAGATTCCAAGGTAATAAAACGAGTGTTCAAGTATAGGTTACTAACGTGTGTGGCCACTGGAAATTTGCTGCACCTGGCTAAGCCTCCATCTGCTCATCTGTAAAGCTGACGTGAAGGTATCTACCTCAGAGAGCTGCTGGGGACATCCAACGAGGTGATGAACGCAAAAGGCCCCGCCCATGCTGCCTGACGGGCATATGGTATGTTATGATGCCCACAAGAAATGCTGCTTCCTCTCAGCCTTGCTCACACTCACGCCTGCATGTGCAAGATGCCAGCAGTGTGCTCTGAGAGACCAGCGTCACTTATCCTCCAATCTAGTCAGACACAAGCAAAGCCCCGAGCACACAACCAGCCCTCCCTACTGCGCCTGCCTCTTCTTGAAGTTCTTAAAGTACCAGAGGGTCCAAGCTATTGGCATAGCAAGATACCACTTTCAGCCATCCATGCTGCTGAATCCACGCCTCCCTCCTGCTATCAACAAAGGATAATGTAGAAAGGTAAGTAATTCAATGCCTTCTTTTAGTTCTGATTTTATCATTGGACTGACTATATAATTTGTTACTCAATTAAGGACACTTCTGAGAGTGAAAAGGAGACACTCTTAATAATTATTCCAGGACAACAGGGGAACACTAGAATATATGGTCACCGTAACTATAATACACATCACAGATACCAAAAGCAGTGGTAGTAAGGTACACTCCGTACTGATTGATTGTGGCCAAGAGAGTGGAGAAGTAATTATTAAAATGCGAATAAATTCTTGCTTTCCAGATTTTGCTCTAGGTATCATTAATAATTAGGAAACATAAAAGTTAAAAAATACCCAGCAGACCCAAATCTAAAAATAATTTCTACTCTAATATTCTATCAGTCTGATCTAAAAGAATACATTTTGCCTTATCTTGCAATTTTAGATTGGTGTCAAATATAAATCCTGTGGGTCGTTAGGTCCTAATAACAGGTGTTAGTGAATATTGTTATGGCTACTACCCTTTTAATATTATTTAAAAAACAAAAAAGAATGCTCATTTCATGCTCATCTAGAGGACATTTATTTCTATATAAAATATAGAATGAATTTTGGTATTGCATGAGCTTTTTAAATTAGCGTGCTAAAGGGCAACTGCTTCACGCAACAAATGGCTTATATTTTTTGAGCAATATGACAGGTACTATGTTAAGTATAGGGTGAGCAAAAGACTCAGACCACATCCTAGGTAAAACTCTGACTTCTGGGGGCATGCAGAACAGTGGCTGACTTATCACAGTACACTCTGTGAAAGACCATGATAGAGACGATGGGAGAGCTCTGAGGATGTATTTGACGAGTGTCTAACTCAGCCCCCAGTCATTAGGACTATTTGATATCTGCTTTCACTCCAAAGTATGAGTATGATTTAGCTCTGAGAAATGGAGCAGATGAAGAGGATATTGAGAGCAGGAGAAGCACGTGCACAGGTGTAGAGACTTATCAGACTTCTCCACAACGAAAAAAGTCACATCTGGTGGATGCTGAGATTAGGTGCTACCCCTTCAGCTGGAAGAAAAGGGAGGACCCCAAGCCCAGACCAACTGCTTGTCCAGATACTGTCATGTGAGCAGCCCCAAGTTTCGGGGGGCAATCCTGTTCTTTGCATAGCAGCTCTGAAACTCTACCGTGAAAATGATACATTTTAGAGAAAATGTACAAATCACTACCTAAGTACTAGAGAAATTGGAAAAAGGTATAATCAAAATATCAAAGATAACTTGGAAAACACCTAGAAAGGAACTGTCTGATTTAACTGACAATGTTTAGCATGAGTTAATGAAAACAGAGACTATGCCTAAACCTTTGATATATATGATGTGGAAAAGTATTTATCTTCTAAAAATTTTGTTTGCTGTAAAACACTGGGTTTTTTGTTTGTTTGTTTACTGGTTTGTTTGTTTTTTCAGAGTATCCAGAAAATACAAAATTTATTTTGTTATGTGATAAGCAGCCTTTTTTTAAAATTTTTATTATGTTATGTTAGTCACCATATATTACATCATTAGTTTTTGATGTAGTGTTCCATGGTTCATTGTTTGTTTACTGGTTTGTTTTTGTAAAACAGTGTTTTTAAGCCTGATGCTTTGCTTTATGTCTGAATACACAAAAGTTGATTTGCTCCCTGTATACATTGCATTCTATAGAATAAAAATCATGCTATAATAAAGAAAGCCTGTAACTGCAATTACTCCTTTCTTGCACAAAAGTTCAAGTGGGATTCCCATGAATAAATAGCACTTACTAAATTCCACAAAGATATTTGGTGCAGGATAGGCCCAAGGAGGTCAGTGTCTCCTTGGCCTCTTCTGAATCTGCTGTCTTATCCATAAAATGGGAAGTTTAAACTTAATGATATTTACCTTCTACTTTCCAAAATCTAAACAACTGGGGTTACATGAAGAAACAGGATGGCAATTTTTATGTATTACAAATAACCCTGAATTGAAACCCTAAATGAGGGTGCCTGGGTGACTCAGTCAGTTAAGCATCTGCCTTCGGCTCAGGTCATGATCCCAGCGTCCTGGGATCGAGCCCCCCATCGGGCTCCCTGCTCAGTGGGAAGCTGCTTCTCCCTCTGCCTGCCACTCCCTCTGCTTGTGCGCTCTCTCTCTGTGTCAACTAAATAAATAAAATCTTTAAAAAAAAAAAAAGGAAACCCTAAATGAATAGGTACGATAAAGCTAGTAATTTTGCTCTCTGATTGATATTTTATATCAAATTTATTAGTTTATTTCACTAACATCTATTGAACAGTTGCTATATGCCAGACACTGTCTTAGACACTAGAAATATAATGAAAACTAAAATCATCATACTCCTTTGCCTCATAGAACTTATAATCTAGAGGCATAGGTAGATTTGAAATAAATGAACATGGGAATGCATATACTATGTGCTACAATGGAAAAGTAAAGGGCTAGGGGAGAGGCCTGACTTAGGTTGATGAATGAGAAAATTGTCCCAGGTATGAGCAAACTCCCTGGGGCAAGAAAGAAAGAACAAGGAATATACGAGAAAATGGGAGAAGTCAACTGTGGCTACAAGAGCATGAGAAGGGGAAGGCTGTGGAAGATGCAGCTGGAGAGGTGGGCATGGTCCACATCACCCAGACCTGCAGAGGACACACTATCAATGTGATTTTCATCCTTGGTGCAATGTGGCTTCCATCAAGTGTATTAAACAAGGGAATTCCATGATTCCCTTTGGCATTAAAATAATTGCTTTGGCTCTGGAGTGGAGAAAGAATTGAGGAGGGGATAAAGCACAAATGGACAGAAGACTTAGATATCTCTGTCAAGATCTCAGGTGGTTTGCCAGAAGGGTGGCAGTGAAGATGAGGAAAAAGTGGGAAATTTGTCATGCATGGCAAAAGGGATAATAACACAAGTGTTCTAATAAAATGACCTTCAATTTTCATAGTCTGAAAAGATGTTTTGGTTTTTTTCTCTCATCTTTCTTTCTTATTTCTAAAGCCATTCAGATAAGAGTAGAAAATAATTGCCTTTGCATTTTTCGCCTATGGCAGAGAAAAGAAATGATACACACACACACAAATGCATATCACTTTACCAAAATATGGAGGCAAATAAAATGTCCCCACTTTCACACTTTAAATCCTTCCATGGGATAGGTATTCCCTCTCTCTCTCTTCTTCTCTCTCTTTCTCTTCCTTTCAGAGATGACTAGACATGCATTATAGCTTCTCAAAATTACAAATCACAAATGACTATTTTTATCAACTACAAAACATTTTTAGACAAATATTACAAACTACTGGTATTTCTATTTGCATGATATCAGAATTCTCCCTTCTTGATCTCTCTATATTGTTTGTAACTTTAACACATTAGTGGATACTGTTAGCAAAATATCTGATGTGATTCACTTTTCAATTTTACCAGCATCATTGGTTAATCACTGTCATCTATTAGTCAGCCTTGTATGTTGGTGAAACAGCCAAAGACCTTCACCCAGAAACCAATCATGCCACCTCACAGCTGGGAAACCAGAACAGAGGACACTGCTTTGTTTCTGTAAAAGGGTTTCTGGCATTCCATGCATTTCCCACACAACACATAAAGGGGAAATATTTTGCTAGAAATACACTTCTATTAAAAAATCAGTTTAGGGGTGCCTGGATGGCTTAGTCAGTTGTCTGCCTTTGGCTCAGGTCATGATCTCAGGGTCGTGAGATCGAGCCCAGTGTCAGGCTCTCTGCTCAGTAGGGAGTCTGCTTCTCCCTCTCCCTCTGTGCTCTTGCTAATAAATAAATAAAAATATTTTTTAAAAAAAATCAGTTTAAACGTGAGTATGTTTAATCCATCTTTCAAGTATGATTTAACAAAATATAAGTATACCATATCTTTAAAACTCATAAAAAAAACTAATCAGTTCTGCCCTCAACTTGGAATGGAATGAAAAGAAAGTGTTTCACTACACATATACTGCAGGTCTCTAAATCTAGGTCTGTAATCATTCTGACATTTTACTATCTCAAAGTTCATTGTGTCTATACTGCTTTTCTTCAAATAATCAAACTCTCTGCCCCGATTTATACTCTGCATAGGTGGTTAATCTTCAGATCTTAATTGCAACTTGATCATATATTTTAATCTAATTTATTGTCTTACATTAGAGGCATTTCATATATTTTATTTAAAGGTACAACTGGAGGCAGCTAATGTTTCCATTATGAATCTTCTGTTTAGATTTGACATTTCCTTTGAGAATATTGAAGATAAATTCTGTCACCCTGTTATCTAGAATCTACTGAGTTTTAAAACATTTAATGCAAGTTTAAGAGGCATACAAAGCAAATACATCTATGTAATCACTAGCAAGATCAAAACACAAAAATATTACTAGCATCCAGAAGCCCACCTTCTTCAGAGTCCAAGTCATTAACAGCTTCACCAGAAGTAACTACCCTGACTTTCATCACCACAGATTAATCTTGTGTAATATTTTTATATTTATATTGTATAATTTTGTGTAGTATTTTTAGCTGCTTATAAATAGAATTGTACACTATGTATTCATCAGCTTTCTTCCTTCAACATTAAGCCTGTGAGATCCCATCACATTGTTGTGTCTAAAGTAACTCATTTGTTCTCAATACTGTATGTTATTCCATTGCAGGAATATACCAACTTTTATTTGTCCTTTTTGCAGTTAAATGACTTCTAGGTATTTCCAGTTTGAGTCTATTAACAAATTGTGCTATGAAAATTCCTGTATATTTGTGTGCCTTTGTTCCTCTGGGGTACATACATATGCATATATGAATGAAATTGTTGGATCAAATGGTAAGAGTATGTTCACTTTTTTTTTTTTTTTTTTACATACTGCTAAGTAATGTTCCAAGTGGTTCTACCACTTTAAATCATCATGAGCAGTGTATGAGAGCTCCAGTGGTCTACACCCTCATCTACTCTTAGTAGTCTCAGTCTTTCATTTTAGCCATTCTGGTGCATATTTAGTAGTATCTTATTTTGACATTGAAGTTTTAACTTCCAGTTCCCTGCAAAACAAAGAGCACATTATGTGTTCTTTGGCTGTTTGGATCTCTCTCCCCGTCTCTTTGTGTGTGTGTGTGTGTGTGTGTGTGTGTGTGTGTGTGTGTGTGTGTGTGTGTGTGAGGGAGAGAGAGAGAGAGAGAGAGAGAGAGAGCATGCAATTTGTTAATTGGGTTTTCTGTCTTTTTTTCCCATTAAGTTGTGGGAATGTTTTATATATTCTGAATATAAGGCCTTTATAGGATATATGTATTACAAATGTCTTCTCCCAATTTGTAATTAGTATATTCACTTTCTTAGTATGTACTTATGCATTAGTATATTCACTTTTCTTAACATCTTAACAGTCTTGGATGAATAACAGTTCTTAATTTAGGTGAAGTCTGATATTTGAACGTTTTCCTTTATCATCAGTACTTTTAATAATCTATAAAGAAATTTTTACCTAATGCTAGGTAATAAAGTTATTCTCCCCTCTTCTGTTTTGCTTTTAGCATTTAGACCTATAATCTATCCGAAAAAAATTTTCACATATGCTACAAAGCAGGGGTCAGCTCTTTTTCACACAGATATTCAAATAACCCAGCACCCTTTATTGAAAAGGCCATCTGCTTTCCACCAGACTGCAGTGTCATTTTTTAATGCATACAATTTAATGTGTTTGAACATATGCATGCACCGCAAGACCATCACCATAATCAAGGTAATAAATCCACCGCCTCCAAAAGATTCTTCTCATCTCTACCCTCTATTTTGCGGTAAGAACACATCACTTGAGATCTACTCTCCTAACAAATTTTCAGTGCACGATACAAAATTGTTAACTATAGGTACCGGGCAGTACACCAAATCTCTAGAATTTATTTATCTTGCATAAATGAAATTTAATATGCATTGAACAGTAATGCCCTATTTTCCTCTCTCTCCAGCTCCTGGGCACCACCATTCTACTCTCTGCTTCTATGAGTTTGACTATTTTGGATACCTCTTATA
Organism: Halichoerus grypus; assembly: GCF_964656455.1. Classification (NCBI taxonomy): domain Eukaryota; kingdom Metazoa; phylum Chordata; class Mammalia; order Carnivora; family Phocidae; genus Halichoerus; species Halichoerus grypus. Next base: position 56,249,491 of record NC_135725.1, read on the forward strand.
AGTGAGGTATCCAAAATCATGCAGTATCTGTTCTTCTGTGACTGACTTATTTCACTTACACTAATGTTCTCCAGGTTCATGCATGTTGTTGCATATGGCAGTATTTCCTTCTTTTTAAACGCTGAACAATATTCCATCTCATATTTTCTTTATGCATTCATCTGTTAATGGGCATTTAAGTTATTTCCATATCTTGCCTATTGGAAATAATGCTACAATGAACACAGGAGGGTGGATATCTCTTTGAGATCCTGACTTTAGTTCTTTTGGGTATGTCCCCAGAAGCGGAAATGCTGGGTCATATGGTAATTCTGATTTTAATATTTTGAGGAACCACCACACTGTCTTCCATAGTGGCTGCACCATTTTACTTTCTCACCAACAGGTGCAAGGATTCCAATTTCTCTTTATCTCGCCAACACAAAGTTTGCATTTTATATAGGTCTCCATCCTTTTAATCTTAACTTTTACTATTTGCTCACATTTAAGTTGTGTGTCTTACAGGCTGAATTAAAGATAATGTTTTTTCTTTTCATCCACTAATAATCTTGCCTTTCAATTGGAATATTTAGTCTTCTTACATTTAATGTAATTATCAATATATTTGGCTTTAAATCTACCTTATTATAGTTACTTTATAGATTCTTTGTTTCTTTTTCTTCTCTTTGAAAATTTCAAATATTTTTATATTCCAATTTTCTCCTTGATTAGCTTGTTTATTTATTATTCTTTTAATGATATCTTTAAGATTAAAATGTGCTTCCTTGCCTTATTGTGATCTAATATATATATTAGTACTTACATCACTTGCCTGACAATACTACAACCTTAGAACACTTAACTCCATATATCCCTCATGTCTTGAGTTATTGTTGTCATATATTTTAATAACATAAATAACCTATAAGGTATATATTTAATTATATATTTAACATAGATTATAACCTGATATGACCTCATTTCACTTATTCTGTACATGTAAAACTCATTTAGATTTACCTCCATAGTTGCCCTAGCAATTTGCATGGTTCCCTACTCCTTGGAAGTTCCTACTCTTCATCTCCCCAGAACAATGAGATTCTTGAAGGTTCTACCTAGTTTCTTAGTCTCTTATCTGAACTTTTCATTTGGTTTATCATAGGTAGAGGTCACACACAAATCACCGAGTGCCTAAAGGTGAAAAGCAGTGCTGAGGTTGGACTGGCTTCTCTGTACTTCCATTTTCTCTGGAATCTCGGTTTGGCTGCCACAGTAGCCATGATCTCTCATCATTGTCTCCTCAGCCCCTAAGAAAACCACCAAAAACTCTGCTTAGCCACTGTTCTCTGTTGCCTTCCTGCTTGGCTTCTCTGCCTTTTCCTCTCCCCCACTTTAGAATAAAAGCAACATAGAATGTCAAACTCATATCCCTGAATTTCCTTCTCCAGGATTTTGGCTCCTTCTACCTTGGGAGTTCATGGATCCCTTCAAACAGATTTTCTTAAATTGAGCTAAACTACTTTTCTGTCAAAGAGTGATTGGATAGGCTGTAAGCTATTCCACTGTATTGAAAAGTGGCAATCTCGGGGCGCCTGGGTGGCTCAGTCGGTTGGGCGGCTGCCTTCGTCTCAGGTCATGATCCCAAAGTCCTGGGATCGAGTCCCACATCTGGCTCCCTGCTTAGCAGGGAGCCTGCTTCTCCCTCTCCCTCTGCCTCCTGCTCCCCCTGCTTGTGCTCTCTTTCTCTCTGTCTGTCAAATGAATAAATAAAATCTTTAAAAAAAAAAAAAAAAAAGGAAAGTGGCAATCTCCCTGATTTCTCTTATGAGTTTTTAACACAATGCTTTTTACTTTCTTGGGAGAAGGGGAGATTGTTGAGAGGGTTATCAGATATCTGCCCCAAAATACATTACGCATATTTCTATACTAACTCTGCTACCAAATTTAGTCAATTTGATAATAGGACCATTTATTTGCTGCCTCTTTATATTTGTAATTATTTGAGTAGAAAGAGATTTTTTTTTGTTGTTTTTACACATCACATAGCTTACTCTGGTTTGTTCATTTTACAGAAGAAGAAACTGAGGTCTAAATAAGTTAAGGAATTTTGTCTGTCATACAATTACTTATTACCAGATCCAAGACAGGAACATAGGGTTTGAGATTTCTAGTAAAATACACTTTCACTCGTTTTAGAAGGTTTCTTGGCCAAAGAATCAGGTATACATCTTTCATCTTACAAGGTTATTTTAATAAGATGCTGAGTGAGATGTTTTCTGGAAACATGCATCAGACACGTGAAGTAGTGACTTGCTCACTCTTACTTTAACCTTAAATCTTAAAGTTAACATTAAATTTTAGTCATATATTATCCACATCAGTTTCTCAGGTCTTTGCAGGTTTTGTTATTTTCCTCGAGTTTTTAAATATATCCAAGCCAACTAGAGACCATTCCTTATTTTAAGAGAGGTCCCAAAGAGAGGTTCTTTCTGAGTTAAGTGCCTTATATATGACCTGGTAATTGATTTTCTCTTTTATGCTTTAGGTGATTGACAATAATTTCCTTTTTTATTGAAAGGACTTACAAACATGATTTCCTATTCCCTAATAGAAATATTGCAGGGAAGGAAGCCTGTAAAATTATTGAAAAACATAATATTTAAAAATATTTAAAAAACTGCATACTTTGGGGGTGCCTGGGGGGGCTCAGTTGGTTAAGCATCCAGCTCTTGATTTCAGCTCAGGTCATGATCTCAGGGTTGTGAGATCAAGCCCCCAGGGATGGAGCCTGCTTAAGATTCTCTCTCCTGCCCCCTAAAAAAAACTGCATACTTTGGATATCTTCCATGATATAACTTACATAAAATATTTCTTGGGAATGAAATGCCCCACGTATTGAGGTACTATGCTTTCCTTATGACAGTTGATAAAGTTGATTTTTTCCCCCCAGACTGTCACATGGCAAGTATCAAGATCCTAGCGAGCTAGGTAAAATTGTCTTTTGCACAATGAACTTTATCCAACTAATGTGCATAGATTTTCCTCATTCACATAAAAATATATTTGGAGGGTATAATTAATGGCATTCAATTATTCTGAGATACATATTTTTAAATATTTTATCATCTCTGAAATCAGAATGCGTGTTACAATTACTAGTTTGCCATATTTAATTGGTAGCATTTTAAAAAAATTTAGTGACTCATAAAACAATGGTATATCTTATATTCAGTATGGTATACCACAGTGGACTAATTTCAGTTTAATAAAGCACCAGAGTTCTACAAAACCAGTCAGATGTGATAGATATATTTTTCAACTAGATGATCTTTACCTACATGCATTTGGGATTTTTTTCTGTGATTTGTTGAAAACAAATTCAGAACTATACTGTTTTGTTATATTTCTCTCCCCAGCAACTTCAGATTGATTCTGTATTTCAGCCAGGAAGGGTTTCCTCTCATGTTCCTGTGTCCCTTTGGTTGTCAATTACCTCTGCATCTTTCCACATACCTCTTCCTCCTCTTCCTGCAGGAACAAAAAGTTTCCTATTATCTTCCATTTCAATGATCAGAAAGCTGCTTTCTATCCTCTCTCTCCCACTCACTTCACATCTCCTACCATTTTCTTGGCTTTGAAATAGGATGATAAGAAATGCTTTCATAAGAAATGTGTGTACCTGACAATGTTCTTGTGAAGATCAAATATGTGAAAACCCTCAACAGATATTAAATTTGATACAAAGATAATCATTTTGGTTTTTTATTTTATTTTCACCCTACCTACTGTATATAGCAAAAAGCTCAGTTTGAAACACTCCTGCTCACTGTTGGGATTCAGGCAGGTTCAGGCATGTTCAGGCAAACTGAAACGATAGGCCTGTTGGAAGCCTATTTACAAGGCTGAGGAGCCTCCTAAGAAAACTTGAGTTATATCGCTTTCTGAGGTTCAGACATATCTGGGCATGTCTGCCAAACTGATGGGTCTATAAGCAGGCACCTGAAAACTCTTTTCAGAAAAACACATCCTACATAATAAGAAGCCTGTCACAGGTTGTTTAAACTAATATAAAGTTTGTTGTTGGTAAGGATTCTGAACCTAACATGGTGGCAGCAATTCGAGTCTGTCCTTAGTCCTAACCCCTGGAAGCTCTGTCACCAGGATGGCAAAGACTAAGTAAAAATAATCCCTCTCACAAAGGTAAGTGCACTTTTGTTTCAGGATTTCTTTTCCTTTAGTGACCCTGGTTCTTGGTCACACCACTTCAAAGAATGAAGAGGTAGATTAGACGAAGAGTGATGGGCAGCAACACAGTTTATTGAGCGGTAGTACAAAGCTCCCGAAGAGGGAGGGGACCCAAGAGGGTTGCTGTTGGAGTTTCTAACTCTAGAGGTTTTTATGAGATTGTTGGCGGCCTGTTTTCTGTTTTTTTTGGGTTTTTTTGTTTTTTAAGATGTATTTATTTATTTGTTAGAGAGAGAGAGAGAACATAAGCAGGGGGAACAGCAGAGGGAGAGGGAGAGCAGGCTCCCCGAAGAGCAGGGAACCCGACATGGGACCCCATCCCAGGACCTTGGGATCATGACCTGAGCTAAAGGTAGATGCTTAACCACTGAACCACCCAGGTGTCCCTGGTGGGCTGTTTTAATCTAATTAGCCCTCCATAAGCCTGTCACCAATCAGGTTTTTGTCCACATGCTCATCTACATATAAGGTAGTTGTTCACGTGGGCAGGGGTGGAGAGCTACTTCCAGGGTGGTGTAGAATAACAGGATGGGGTCTTTTTCCTTTTAAGGGTAGTTTCCTCTTAGAATGGGGGTCCCTTGCCCCTGCCTGCCTTTCTATCGACCATCCTCGATTACTTTGAAGACAAAAGAACAAAAAGAAGGAGGGAGAGGAAGGGGGAGGAAGAGGAGAAGTTCAAACATTAGCCAGCAGTTTAGCAAACACATGAATGGATAGAGAAAGAACATGGTGATTAACATAACATAATAAAATAAAATTTAAAAAAAGAGAAAGAACATGAGATTTCAAATGTCAAATCCCCTACTACAAATCTCCCTTCCTACAACATGGCTGCCTCATGTCAATCTTCCTGCTCGACACAGAGCAATCTTTTTCAAACCAAACTCTCATGATTTTTTGTTCTTCTGTCAAATACTCTTATATTGCTCACCATTTAGCAAAGTTTCCAATTTTTCAGCCTGTCATACGAGGCCCATCATAATCTGTTCCAGACTAATTGTTAACATATAAAATAAGAATGGTATGAAGTGGGAAGCATGATATAATATTAACCATAAAAACTATAAAAATTGATCCAATGGATGTGGGAAACAAAGGCAAAAGAAAAATTAAATTTCCTTACTACTTACAGCCCATTCACAAGTCCTTAAAACAGGCAGAGTGACATTCCTCTAGGAACTCAGCTGCCTCAATGGCTAACGATGAAAGGCAGTCTTAGCCAGACCCCCAGGATCCTGTAAGTCTACTTAAACATACAAAAATTCCTTTTTCTGTACCCCCCAAAATACATGTTGGCAATCATCCCCCAAGCATATGACCCACCAATATGCCAATATGCCAATATGACCCCCAACCCCCAACTCCCGAGTATATAATCAGCCAACCCTCACAACCCCAATGCAGCAGCTCTTTCTGCCCAGGGGTCCTGTCCCCGTGCTTTAATAAAAGTCACCTTTTTGCACCAAAGATATCTCAAGAATTCTTTCTTGGCCCTTGGCTCTGGACCTCACCAACATTCAAAAACTACATCACTATGATATTGGTAATTCATCACTATGAATTTAGTAAAATATGCTGCAACTTATAGAATCCACATTTCTCTTTTTTTCTTTTCTTTTTTTTTTTTTTTTAGATTTTTCTGATTCAAATATCAACATTATACTGACATGGCAAACCACACATTTAGCCACAAACTTTGCTACTTTCAATTCACAGAAGACCTTAGCAAAACAATACTGGCATTATTGTTGTTCACTTTTCATCCTTGATACAATTTGTTGTGAAAGTGACCTTTTCACATTGCAGTTTTTTACCATGAGACACAAAGTAGGATGCAAAATTGCTTCCACCTAAGGCAAAGGCAGCTGAATCTTATTATGATGATGACATGATAAAGTCCTGATAGTTAAAATGCCCTTTGTCTTTGTCCTCTTTTTTTCCTGTTCAAGTTAATATCACCATTTTTAGAAGATTCTATGTTTTGTTTTACTTGCTTCGTTTTTTTAAGGATCACCGCTCCCTCCCATTATTGTTATTTTAGGTATATAAAGTCCTCAAAGAAAAATAGGTTTTTATAATATAGGGGTGGAAAAATGATTTTCCCTCTACCTTTGTAGGTTCTTGGCTAAGACCCCAACCCTCCTGTAATAAACGGCAGATTAATATATAAATACCTCCTGTATACATGGGAGATCCCCAGGAAAAGTAACTTCCCCAAATGGCCCAGGTGTCACCACCTTAAATACCATCTCCAGCTAAAGACAAAGGGAGATGTTGAGGACTAGGGAGCCAGTTATTGGAAGCAATCAGAAAAAGCACAGTAAACATGGGTATGGTTGTTACACAGATTTAAATCAGTGTCTTCACCTACAGATTTAGTCATGCTCCTCTTCCTGGTATCCAGATGGAGACACACTTACAAATGGAGATTTCCTTTATCAGAAACATTGCCAAAGGCAAGGGAAGCAAGGGCAAAAATGAAATATTGGGACTTCATCAAGATAAAAAGCTTTTGCACAGCAAAAGAAACAGTCAACAAAACCAAAAGACAACCGACAGAATGGGAGAAGATATTTGCAAATGACATATCAGATAAAGGGCTAGTATCCAAAATCTAGAAAGAACTCATCAAACTCAACACCCAAAGAATAAATGATCCAATCAAGAAATGGGCAGAAGACATGAACAGACATTTTTCCAAAGAAGACATCCAAGTGGCCAACAGACACAGGAAAAAGTGCTCAGCATCTCTCGGCATCAGGGAAATCCAAATCAAAACCTCACACCAGTCAGAATGGCTAAAATTAACAAGTCAGGAAACAACAGATGTTGGCGGGGATGCGGAGAAAGGGGAACCCTCCTACACTGTTGGTGGGAATGCAAGCTGGTGCAACCACTCTGGAAAACAGTATGGAGGTTCCTCAAAAAGTTGAAAATAGAGCTACCATACGATCCAGCAATTGCACTACTGGGTATTTACCCCAAAGATACAAATGTAGGGATCCGAAGGGACACGTGCACCCCGATGTTTATAGCAGCAATGTCCACAATAGCCAAACTGTGGAAAGAGCCAAGATGTCCATTGACAGATGAATGGATAAAGAAGATGTGGTATATATATACAATGGAATATTATGCAGCCATCAAAAGGAATGAGATCTTGCCATTTTGCAACGACATGGATGGAACTGGAGGGTGTTATGCTGAGCGAAATAAGTCAATCAGAGAAAGACATATGACCTCACTGATATGAGGAATTCTTAATCTCAGGAAACAAACTGAGGGTTTCTGGAGTGGGGGGCGGGGAGGGATGGGGTGGCTGGGTGATAGACATTGGGGAGGGTATGTGCTATGCTGAGCGCTGTGAAGTGTGCAAGACTGTTGAATCACAGATCTGTACCTCTGAAACAAATAATGCAATATATGTTAAGAAAAAAAAAAAAGAAGAAGATAGCAGGAGGGGAAGAATGAAGGGGAGGAAATTGGAGGGGGAGAGGAACCATGAGAGACGATGGACTCTGAAAAACAAACTGAGGATTCTAGAGGGGAGGGGGGTGGGAGGATGGGTTAGCCTGGTGATGGGTATTAAAGAGGGCACATTCTGCATGGAGTACTGGGTGTTATGCGCAAACAATGAATCATGGAACACTACATCAAAAACTAATGATGTAATGTATGGTGATTAACATAACAATAAAAATTAAAAAAACAAGTCCTTAAAAGAGGCAGAGTGACATTCCTCTAGGAGCTCAGCTGCCTGGATGTTCATGCTTTGCTAAGAGCAAAAGGCAATCTTTGCCTGACTCCCAGAATCCTGTGAGTCTACTTTAACATATAAAAATTCCTTTGGAAACCTCCTTTATTTCTAAACCCCAAGATATATGTTGGCAATCATCCCCCAAGCATATGGTCCACCAATACACATCTGAAGGGTCTCATGACTAAGGTTTTATTAGGCACCAATAAATGACCTTTTCCTATCAACAGCTAGCCCCCTCAAGGTCCTGGAAAGCTTGCTTCCAAAATTCCTTAGAGACTATCCCTAACCCCCTCCCCACTTGGAAGTATATAATGGGCCACTCCTCGTGACCCCAGTGTAGCTCTTTCTGCCCACAGGTCCTGTCCCTGTGCTTTAATTAAACCACCTTTTTGCACTGAAGACATCTCAAGAATTCTTTCTTGGCAGTCAGCTCTGAACCCCAACATCTTTCCCACATCAATGTGATTTTTCTTTTTTTTTTTTTTTAAAGATTTTATTTATTTATTTGAGAGAGAGAATGAGATAGACAGAGCATGAGAGTGGGGAGGGTCAGAGGGAGAAGCAGACTCCCCGCTGAACAGGGAGCCCGATGCGGGACTCGATCCTGGGACTCCAGGATCATGACCTGAGCCGAAGGCAGTCGCCTAACCAACTGAGCCACCCAGGTGCCCCAATGTGATTTTTCTATGCAATTTATTTTGTTATCAATATTATAGAAAATAAGATTTTTTTTCACCAAAAATGTTACTTTTTTAAAAAAATATTTTATTTATTTATTTGACAGAGACAGACACAGCGAGAGAGCGACACAAGCAGGGGGAGTGGGAGAGGAAGAAGCAGGCCTCCTGCTGAGCAGGGAGCCCGATGCGGGGCTCCATCCTAGGACCCTGGGATCACGACCTGAGCCAAAGGCAGACGCTTAACAACTAAGCCACCCAGGTACCCCCAAAAATGTTACTTTTAATAGAAAGTATCATATATAACAGCACTCATCTTTTAAATCATTTTCAAGCATCTATAAGCTTTTAATTGATAGCTATTTTTCCTGTTGCATTAAGTGTAACTTCATAACAAATATGCTTCTTTCAACATTCCAGGAGTTTTTGATTATAAGCTAAGATGTTTACATATAACCTAAGGGTTATCCATAAATCCAAGAACAAGTTTCAAGGCCCTTTTCAAAGTGATGTGTCAGTCAGGATTTTGTTTGCTTGAAAGAGAGAAAATCATAATGGAAAGTAAGCTCAGCAGAATGGTGATTTTATGAAGAATTTGGGCAGCCCGTGGAACGGAAGGTGGGACCACGGGACCCAAGCAGCTCCTGGATCCCCAGAAAAGCACCTGGCTGCCTCCCCATTCTTCCCTTGGGGAACTTGTAATAACCACTACAAAGGACCCATCAGCTACCATTCCCTAACCTCAGACAGTTCCCACCCCAGGCTCCTCCTCTTGCAAAAGCCTTCAATTCTTCAACTATTCCTGCCTTAACCTCATCAATACTTCCCTTATGTTGAACTTCCCTCTCCTCCTACCTCGAGTAATAGAATAATCTTCCCTCCTCCCTCCTCACTGAAAAAGTTCCTCCTGTGACAAATGGGCATGCCTAGTTGAGAGCTGTGTCATCAATAAAATAATTATTTAGCTATGTAGTTATTGAGTGATAAAATAATCATTTAACTACATAGTTATGGAGTAACCACTATGTGATGGCATGGTGCTAGGGCCTGAGGAGAAAATAAAAAGAAAAACCACAGGTGTTTAACAGTTCAGTGGAGAGAAGAACAGTATTAAATTATTACACAAAAGGATTGTAGCAGGGCCTGCTGCTTGTCCTCCAGGATAATTTCTTCCACATCCATGATAAATGAGTTTTTATCTGGGCAGAATAAACACTCTATTTTCCAGACCCACTTGTAGCTGGAAATTGTCACACCCTAAAAGGAGAGGAGGGGTTGACCTTCTCTTCTCCTTTCCCCCTTCCTGCTGGCGGGCGTGTGTACCCGATGGCCATCTCGGCAGTGCACAGGAGGCTATGCCCCTTGCGTGGCTGAGGAACCAGACAGAAAGCGGTGTGGCTCTGCTTGACCTCCTGGCTGCTCTGCCACCCCTGGGACTGCCGACCTCCACACTATTAGACCAAAGAGAAGTAAGCTTCCCTCTTCTTGAAACCACTGTTACTCCCTCTATTACATAGAGGGGGGGAGTATACATGCTAATATTACTATGTATTTTCAGACTGTAATAAATCCTATGAAGCAAGGAAGCGAAGACTCTGGCCTAGTAAGAAAGATAAAGGAAGATGTCACCCATTCAGTTATTATTCAGAGAAAATTACCTACTGACTATGAAGTGCCAGGCACTGTTCTAGGCATTAGGCATGCCCGGTGAACAAAATTCATGTCCTCACTGAGCTTACATTATAGTTCCTACAACAGACAATCAATCCATCAGTAAATAGGTAAAAATATAAGTAGTGATAATGCGGCAAAGAAAAACAAAGCAACGTTAGAGGAAAAAGAGAGAGGGGGGAGGTGCTATTTGGAGTAGGGTCATCAAGGAAGACCTCTCCAAGGCAGTGAGGCCATTTGGGCAGAGACCCGGATGAAGGGAGAGGGTGAGGATTCCGGTGACGATCTGGGGACACTGTCCAGGAAGAGGAAATGGGCAGTGTGCAGACTCTGCTGCAGACAGGCAGCTTGAAATGTGAGAGGAACAACAAGAAAGCCGGTGTGACTGAGCTATATGACCACATTGACTTTCAATCACCTAGCAAATGAAACTTCACATTTTTTTGGTGCAGTTCCTGTGACCAATGTTTTGCTACCTTGAAAATAATCACTTAGAGAAGCAGATAAATACGAAAAAGAAGAATATTTTGTATTGAGTTTAAGCTAATTGGAAATTATAAATGATGCTGGATTACTAAACAATGTTCAAACACTGCCTTAACATGTTGCCATTATTATTAAGCCTTACACATACTGGCAGAGGTTAAATGAAGTGTGTCATTCAACATGTAAGTACCTTGAGGTTCAAACTTCTGTGTTTCCTGCCTCCAGATGTTTCCAGGTTTTAGTTGGGTAGTAATGGAAATGGGAGGCACATTCCTTCAAAAAACTATGGAAGACTGATAAGCCATCTATTTTTCAAGAGATAATGATAAAGGCAATATTTAGGAGAAAACACATGCATAATGCAGTTTCCAGAGTTCTTGAACACTCAGTGTCTTGGGACACTGAGGTCCCAGCTGAAGCAGTGGTAAAGCCAGAGTCTACAGCTGACAGTGACCTCACAGGACTTTGGGAGTCGGAAGATTTGAGCTTCCTCCTCTCCTCTTTCTGCCCACCTACTCTCTTACTCCTCCTTGACTCCCTGCTGCCAGTAAATTGCAATAGATTAGAGAACATCCAGATAACAAAAAAGAGCTTTAGCAGAATTCTCTGGCTTCATATCACATTTACAAAATTAAGAATATTGCATGGATTTTTTAAATGTCCACAATTGCCAAAATATGGAAAGAGCCCATCGACAGATGAATAAAGAAGATGTGATATATATATATATACATATATATATGTATATATATATATATACACACACACACACACACATATATATATAACTCAGCTATCAAAAAGAATGACATCTTGCCATTTGCAAGAATGTGGATGGAACTAGAGGGTATTATCCTAAGTGAAATAAGTCAGTCAGAGAAAGACAAATACCATATGATTTCACTCATATGTGTGAAAGTTAAGAAACGAAACAGATGAACATAAGGGAAGGGAAGAAAAAAATAAAATAAGATAAAAACACAGAGAGGCAAACCAGAAGAGACTCTTAACTAGGGAACAAACTGGAGGGGAGGGGGTAGGGGGATGGGGTAACTGGGTGACGGGCATTAAGGAGGGCAGGTGATGTGATGAGCACTGGGTGTTATATGCAACTGATGAATCACTAAACTCTACCCTGAAACTAATAATACACTATATGTGAACTAACTTGAATTTAAATTTAAAAAAAAGAAAAAAAAGAATATTGCATGGATTTTTTTTAATTAAATTTTTAACATAATCTTATGCTAAAAGTGTTTTCAAGAGATCTCTATAAGATATATTTCTTCAAATATTCTGCCCAAAGCAAAATTAGGGGAAATAGTTAACTGCATACAATGTCACTGCCAACACTCTGCACCCTCCTTTCCTCTACATAAAAGGATCTGAGAATCTCATGGCAGACTCTTATGAAATATATAGGTAATTCAAGCACAGCTAATATCATACAATGAAAGTCCTTCTATAAGAAGCACAATTAAAACAAATAATAAGGAAAGGGTGCTTAGTCTTTTAACAATAGCAGAATTTTTAGGAATAAAATTTTTGATGCAAAAGTTAATATTGTCTCATCTTGAAACATACATGTATTAGAACTTATTGGTGCATGAATTGGCCTTGGGAATTTAGTTTTCAATAAAAAATAGTATTTCCAGTTCATTCTGACAACTGGCTCAGCAACCTCCAATGCAGCTCCTTTCAACTTCTCCCCAAAATATCAAAGACAGAAGAAAGATAAATACCCAAACCCACAAAGAAAAATATAACTATTAGGCAGTCTAACACTATAATCTTGGAGGGATTGACAACAACTGCAAGGCTGTCAGGGCTAGGTTTAGAAAAACAAATCAGAATTCAGCAAATGACACACACTGGCTTCAATTTATGAGAAAATAAAAAAACCACCTAAAAATATAGTCAGAAAAATATTTGTTCTTCCAAACCATCCATGTTCCTGACCCAGAAAACTAGGGATTATGTCAATCAGAAAATCATGTAACTGCTCTTCTGTGCCAAAGGGATGTAAACCCACCCACACCTTTCTTCCATTTTTCTATATTCAGAATAAGGTTGCAAATACCAGAGAACAGTCAGAACATAGTATTAGTAGGGAATCTGGGGACTGGTGGAAACTCAAAGAATTCTAATAATTATATCCATGTGTACAGCACTATAATCACAATCTTTAATAAAGATCAGAAAGGAAGAAGTAATATTTTTATTCAAAAATCACATTGACATGTAAATAGAAATTCTAATAGAGTCTACAAAAAAAAAAACTAATAGTAAATTTTCCAATGTCACTGGACAAAAGAAAAAATTGAATACAAAATTAATTGTATTTCTATAGACTATCAATTAATAATTAAAAAACAAAATTTCAAAATATTATTTATAATAGCATCTCCAATACATCTATTTTAACAAAAGATGTGCAGGAACTGCACACTGAAAACTATGCAATATTATTGAGAGAAATTAAGGAAGACTATTTTAAATAAATGGAAAGTTATACCATGTTAATGAATGAGAAGACTTAATATTGTTAAGATATCAATTCTCCCTAAATTGATCTATAAATTCAACGAAATGTTGATCAAAATACTATAATGCTTTTTGTCAAAACTGGCAAGCCAATGCTAAAATTTATATGGAAAAGCAAAGGACCTAGAATAGCCAGTCACATAAGAAAAAAAAATTTTTATTAAATGTTACTAAAATTTTGTGCTTGGTTATCATGCAGCATTATTGTGGAAACGGTTAACTATCTAGAAATCCCTAAGAAAAAGGGCTGTGGCCTAAAACATGTCAGGTCACCTTTGGAGCCGAGTAGAACATGGCTAACAAACGTCAAAGGAGAACGAAGAGAATGAATAATGAGAAAACCATTATAGGAAGCTGGAAAAGTACAAAGTATGTTACGTAGGGCAAAAACTTGTCTTAAATGATTACCTATAACTTGGAAGACAGAAAATGTACCCAATGAATTCATAACCTTGAGCAAGGAGGTATCTAGGTGAAATGCTGACACCATCAGCTGGCTCATTCTGGCTGCATAAAATAGGGCACTACAAGAGAGGATACAACTCCAGTAAGACTGAACCATATACAAATGTAAGGAGAAAATTTCAAAGGCTCAAAAATTATAGCATTTGCTGAGCTGGGAAGTAAACTGTGTCATTGTCAGTTTACATCTTTATGTGTATCCATGATCTCTGCCCCATTCTTTGTTCCTTTCTCATTACCTTCCCGGCTTTTATGTACATAAAATTTACTGTATATCATTTTTGCTTGGATTCCCACATTATAGTCAAACTTTGAGTTGAATTAATAGAGTTGAAAGCATGTTCATTGATTTGAAATTAATAGAGTTGAAGATGTTCACTGATTTGAAAAAGTTTAACAATTAACTGAAAGAAAAAAGGTATCTAAAAAATTAATAAGCTAAGATCCAGTTTTTGTTTAAAATAAAATATATTCCAGGGACGCCTGGTTGGCGCAGTTGGTTAAGCATCTGCCTTCGGCTCAGGTCATGATCCCGGGGTCCTGGGATCAAGTCCCACGTCAGGCTCCTTGCTCAGCAGGGAGCCTGCTCTTCTCCCTCTGCCTGCAGCTCCCCCTGCTTGTGTGCTCTCTCTGTCTCTCTGACAAATAAATAAATAAATAATTAAAAACTAAAATAAAATATATTCCATAGACGATATTACCAGATGACATACATTGTAGTGTTTCAGTGGTTACCTCTGAATGGCTGGTAGTAAATGGAGGCATTTATTTTTTTTATTTGTGCTTATCTGCATTTTCAAATTTTTCAATATAAACATACTTCCATTCTGTATTCAGAAAAACAATAACCAAAAAGAAAGTCAAGTTTTGATTGAGAAAAGCAGAAACTGTGAAGAACTGAAATCTTAAATGATGTCATGTTGTTTCCTATAGCCAAGCTATACATTGGAAAAAGTAAGTTTCTATGAAAAAAACAAAACAAAAAGTAATGATGTAATAGCTGGCACATACTAATTAGACTGTAATTGGAGAATGCTAACAGGGACCATTAAATATAAAAATTGTTTCTCACTAAAATCACTAATTTTAAGCTAATATGTGAACAATGGTTTTTCCTACTCCAACATGAAAATGGCCATTTAACTTCCAACCACATTTATTTTCATATTTTAATCCCATAAACTGCCAACAGTATATTGTTCCAGGATTATAATCACCATGGAGCAATCGTTAGAATATCAGATTGAACCCTTGATAATAAGAAATCTTCCTAAAAATAAACAAGAACACTCTTTTCTATCTTAAATTTAGTAATTGATCAGTTTCCAGAATTATTATCTAAATTATTAGAGTATATTTATCCCAACAGTGACTTTACAAAAATGTAATGAGAACAAATTCTCATCTTAAAACCTAAAAATTGTATACTTCAGTTCTAAAATCCATGACCTCAGGCAAGCAGCTGACACTGTTTGGCTGATTAAAATATCAGAATTGGCCTATTCATCAGATACCATCAAGTTGACTTAAATATTGCCTGCCTGAGATGCAAAAAATAATGCTAGCTGTCTTTCAGGCAGTGGGTTCAGGCATCCCCGGCATGTAGCTTCCATGGTCAAATAGTCTGTTGTTTAGATTCAGCTGAAGCAACTTTCTCTTGAGCATCTGTTGAGCTTCCACAATGTGAGCTGCCCAGAAGTAGGTGTTGAGGTGAAACACAGTTGAAGGACAGCAAAAAGGCCCAGTGACTGCTTCACCACTGGGTCATTTTCTGCTAATTCCACTCCAGTGATGGGAGTGCAGAAGTCCTGCAAGAGCAAGACCCTAACGTGGAGTTTGGTCTCAAACAGAAAAGGGGGATGTTCTGTTAGGACTAGTTCTGTGTTAGGCACGGCCGGATGAAGCCACGCAGCACAGCACGACGAATATTTAGGGACTCAGTGGTAAACAGACTATAGACTTGGACTCTGCCTCAACAAGGACTTTTGCTAGAAAAGGTTTCCCAAATAGAGACTTTTTCTAAATTCTCAACATTTTATGACTTCAGCTTCATTTTGTCACCACTCTGCTGTAAACTTGGCAAGGTAAATGGCTTAAGCTCTGAGGATTCTTTACAGTTGGAAACAACACACAGTGAAGGAAAGACTCTGCTATCAGAAAATGTATATCCTAAGGCAAATCCTTTAAGATCTGTGAGTTTCAGTTTGCTGACCATTAAAATATGGATAATGAAAAAATCTTACTTAATTTACCAAATGTTAGAAAGAATCCAGCTAGAACCAAAAATCATGTCATAAATGCATTTTAAAATTATATTTTATTGGGGCACCTCAGTGGCTCAGTCAATTAAGCGTCTGACTCAGGCTCAGGTCATGATCTCCGGGTCATGGGATTGGGCCAGACATGGGGCTCTGTGCTCAGGGAGGAGTCTGCTTCTCCTCTCCCTCTCCCCTCCCCCTGCTTGTGCTCTCCCTCTCTCTCAAATAAATAAATAAAATATTTTTTAAAAATTTAAAAAATAAATAAAATTTACTTTATTATGAATAATATTTCCAATAACAACTGCCTAACTGCAATGTAATGCAAAATCACATTTCTCTATGTCCATAATGAAACTGATGTTCACACACCAAAAACACATCTCCTATTAACTAACATATTAGTAATGCAGAAAACTTATTTTTTCTCTTCGCATGTGTTCAAGTGAAGAGCATTTTACAGATGTAATTTTGTAATTTCATCATCTTTACAATGGTAAACTAGTGGAAAGACCTTTTTATGCAGAGAAATAATTCTCTAATTCAAAGTTTTCCTGGTCTAGTATCAGTTAGGCTATTCATCTGTATTCAGTTATATCTCAAATTCGTTTCACTGGAATTTTATCTTTTATTACTTACAGTTCTGTGTCATCTGGTGGCAAGCCTGAGTGTATGAAAGATTAGTGTAAATTGAATTTTATGAATCAATTTAGATTGAAAGTGCTGTAGATTACCTCAAAATTCACTTCATAACTTATTTCTTAATTCAGCTATTTGCAAGCTCAAAAATTGTTATACTGGTTTTCTTAAAGGGGATTTGGTGGGGCGCAAAGATGAAACTGGTAGGAAGAACACATCAGTGCTTACTACTCTATGGACAGTCTGTTCCTTTCATAGTAAAACTTGCTAACGTCTGGAAAAGCATATTGTCAGTATTAACCACTTCGAGGAAAAACAACTTACCATTTTAATCAGTAATGCCAATGATATAGGCTTTTACAGTAGGTATTGAAATTTCAAATTCAAACTTTTTTTTTGGTGTGAATGTGTAATACTCATCTCTATTTCTGTGCAAGGAAAGTAGGATCTAATTTGTAGATATCACACCATTGAAATCTACTTTCATAGAACAGGTAATTCATTGAAACGTGAGGCAGTAAAGATTGACAAGTAAGCACTTTCTAAGTCAGGCAGGCTACTGCATATCCTGCTTTGTTGATATTCTTCATTATATTTATCAATTTCATGGTGAAATTTAATACAGAGAATAAAAATGGACTAATCAGAATAAAGGGGGAAAAGGATCTCTCAAATAAATACAAGGTTCTTAGATTATGGAATGAGGAGTAGATGAGTGGCATATTGCATTTAGATAATGCCTCATGTTTTCAAATCACCTTTTCATTTAACCTCTGATTAAAAGATCACAAGATTTCTGTAATGTATGGGGCTATCCACATGAAACTATCTTCCTGTAAGGAAACCTCATTAAAATATGACTTATAAACATAATGCTAATAGGGTTATACTAACTTCTAATTCAGTTGGGAAGTTGCCAATTTAAAATGTAATTAATGAAACATAAGCTATAATGCTGGATATGATAATGCCAATGATTCAGGTAATTAAAAGAGTATTTCCAAGTAGTTACTGAAGAATGTCTGTGTTCCAGTAAGATTGATCAGGGAAGAAGTACTCTGGCTGATAAGACTATTCTAGTTCATTATAATTACATGAATTATAAAGTGTAATATATAAAGTGATATAAAACCATCCTGCTATATTTATTTCAACCCTTTATTTACCAAATACTATCATCTGAAATTGACTTTGTTTCTTAAATAGTTGTTCCTAATGCAAAAAGGAGGCACTAATCAACAAACAGAGGTATTCTATGCTGCCATTTCCCCAGTCTAATCTATTTTATTCTGTTCTATAAAAGGGTCTATTATCAATTTAATCTAACATAGATCAACTAACCCCACCACCACCAAGACAAAATACCACCCCTAGTGAGCTAATGAAGTCAAATTAATGAGAAATTAAACCCAAGACTGTTTAGGACTGGCTTTCCCACTACTTCATTCCCCAGACCCTGTGTAAAAAACTGCAGAATGGCTTTTACTTATGTATTAAAATATATATTTTTGTATATGTAAATTACATAAAGGTTTAACTAGTAAAAGAAACTTCAGACATTTAAATATACTATCCCTTATTCACTCTGACCGATTCTTCTTCCTTTATTATTTTGAGGAAAATATAGGTGTTTCCGCAAATAGCTTAGGACATAAAGTCTAACATAAGACTACACACATTTTTTTAAAAGACACTATTATAATTAGAAACTAAATATCCCTTTATCATTATCATGTTTTGTCTCTTTATTCAAGTAAATTATAAAACCTTTTTCAGAATTTTTAGTATCTTTTTCCCTACAGTGGACAATGGTGAACTTCAATTCAATGTGAGATAAAGTAACATCATGTTACCTTTTAAAGTCATTTTGAAACAGACACCTTCTGCTATTCTGGGTGAAATTAGCAAATACTTATATTATTAATTTTTGCTTATTTTTCCATGAGAATCTTTATAGCACCGAGGGCAGTATTGACATAGGGAAACTGAAGGACTCCATAAAATCTGCTTTTGGCTACTTTGCTGGCTTCTCATCTTGCTGGGACCTGCACCCCAACTTTACGCATGCCTCAGAATGCAAATAGTGTATGTCACCCTTTTAAGAGACTAGGAGCTAACGATTTCTTTAGAACAAATAACATCTAAGGAAGGACCAAGTGAGAATGACCAAACGAAGCTATCACATGTGTATTCCAGACCACTGGCGCTAGACGTCTCAATGCCAAGAACGTCTGGCTTGAAGGAATAACACCTGAGCCCTCATCTCTGTTCTAACCAGTTCCAGGATGGCTGAGGGGATATGTACGCCAAACCACAATCCTCAGTAAAACCCCAGACCCTGAGCAAAGACAAGACTCTCTCCTTTCCTTTCTGAATCTCACAGATACTCTGTACCTGCATTCTTTCTGTACCTTCAATAAAATCAGCTTTCACCTCCTGCTGGCTCACGCTTGATTTCTATCCTGTGTGCAGCCAGGGAACATATTGGCTGGTCCTGCAGAACCCCCTCTGGGTCCTCAGATCTGGCCTGCCTGTATTAGTATTTCTCAGACTTCTCTTAGTTACAAGTAAAATAAACTTAAATTCAGTTCACTGAGACAATAAAGGAGTTTAATGACTCATCCTCAAAAGGGACAGGGAGCAAGAATCCAGCTCTCAGGAATGATTGATACGTGAAACCACAAAAAACAGACATGAGAACAATCAGAAATCCCTCTCTTCCTCGCTCTCATTTTTTTTTGTTGACTTTTTCTTTCAGAATCACTTTTTCCAACACAGCTATAACTATTGACATAGGTAGCTCAATTTTTGCCACCAACAAGTCAAGGGCTTTCCATTCTAGCTCCAGTAAAAAAAACCTAATAGGTAGATTCAGATGGTCCAGGCGCAAATCTCTACCCCATCATCTCTGGACCACTTACTGTAACTGGAGAGTAAGGGTGTCCTGTGATCAGCCCAGCTTAATCAAGTACTTGCCTCCTGAACAACTGTATCAGAGAGGCATGGATCCCAAAGTACCGGTAAGACCAATGCTGGGGTAACGAAGTGGAATATAGTAGAAATATGGCAAGAATATAGCAAGGCAACCACTTCTATTTGTGTCAATTACTACAGTGCATGGGAGACAGTAAGGAAAGATTTGACCTTGAGAAGTTAGTAATGAAGGAATGATCGGATATCACTGTCTTGCTGCTTTACTGCCTATTCTTGCTGACTTAAAGAAGCAATTCAATACCAGCTACCTTCCAAAAACATTTTTTTGGTGAAAGGTATTATCTTTACTGGAGAGAGCAGCAAACAAACAAAAAAAACATCAGAATGATAGATTCTCTTAATTTTGGTGACTTCCATTTATCATCTAAAAATTGCAAAGCTGACTTGGACACAAGGATGTTAATAATAAACACATATAACAAACTGTTATATAACAAATTTTGAAAAAGCCAAGATTTAGAGTTAGTGTTACATATGAGTTTGGAAAAATCAAGAGTATGGCTTTTCAAGAAACTGGAAAGTGAGGACATATTTCAGAAAGCAGGCAAAGATCAAACAAGCAAAACTGATTTTTTTGGAAGGGGTAGGATGAAGTTTTTGGAAGCATGAGGTTGCGTAAGTACTTACAAAAATTTTTCAAATCATTCCTTATACTTTATACTTTTCTTGCCTCTGTTTTATTGTCATAGATAATTGCCAATATTCTCACATACCTGTAAAACAACTTTGGTAGTCAGTAAAAACTCTTCACAAAAAAATTTTTTTCTCATTCCAGGCAAATAGTGGATTGAACTACTTGCCCCCTTGGAGTTAGATGACTTGCTTTGGGCTTTGAAATGAGCTGATGTGATATATATCATTTTCAGGTGGAACTTTTTTTTTTTAAGTAGGCTCCACACCCAGCATGGAGCCCAATGCTGGACTTGAACCCACAACCCTAAGATCAAGACCTGAGCTGAGATCAATAGTCAGACGCTTAATCAACTGAGCCACCCAGGGGCCCCACAGGCGGAACTTCTAAGGACCAATGCACCATCTGCCACACTCACTCTTTCCCTCCGTCACAAGGGCTGGCAAATTTTCCAGAGGGTAAGCAGCTGCTATGTCAACCCAAGAACCTGTGAGGGTGACACAGAGGACAGCTAATGCAGCTGATGTGTAGCAAGAGCAAGGAATAGTCCTTTGTTTTAAAACACAGAGACTCGGGGTTGTTTGTTATGACAGCATAATGAGCCCATCCTGACCCATATAATAATTACAGAAAAACATGTATTTATAATGTTGGCATTTGACAGTACAGCAGTAATGGATAATATTTAAAACTGAAAACTCAAGAATGGATATTGTTAGTATTAAATTTACTGGCTGTATTTTCTTTGTAATTTTGCATACATTTCAAACTGTCATTAACGACTGGGTGTTTAATAATCATAAAATAAGTGATACTTTCATTAAATAACAAAAAAATTATATTAAAAATAAGTAAGCCTCACAATTTTAAATAATAAATTATTACATTGGGACCTTTTATTTTATCAGACCTTCTAACTCATTTTATCTGTATTATCACTAATGTTTTCTTCAAATACAATGCCTTCTGTTTCATAATGCATGTGCATATTTATACATGTTTATTCATTACAGATATAAAAGTCATTTTCTATATTTTGAAATATATTTAATGCACTATAAGTGTTTTTTAATGCATGTGGTAGTGCACAAGTAATATTTATAACCAAGTATTTCTGCAATATCACATTTATACATATTGCAATTGATTTTTATGTGGTATGAGGAAGAGTTATTTATAAATGGAACACATGTCTTCTGTTATCTTTTTTTTTTTTAACAGATACCAAAATGTGAACTGGAATCAAGGACCAGTGGAAATACAGCTTCCCATCATAACAGTCACCATTTTGAGCACCAATTTTGTGCTGAAAACTAGGAGGAAAGTATATTGCAATTTAAATGACCTTTCCCATTTTCAAAAGTTGTTCATTTTAATAAAGTTTAAGACAGGATGGTATTTAGTGTTAATACATACAACAACAATCATATGCAGGGATGAACTTGCTTTCAATATTTAAAAGCATTTACCAAAACCTGCCCAGGCTAATCATTCTGCATTCCTTCAGTTCATTTCTCAGAAGGCATTAATTCTTTGTCATATCCAACTACCTGCAGTTGCCTGAAAGCTTCTTACATCCCACTTCTCCCACCCATGAATTTCTAATGTTACCTGGTCACAGAAGCCATTCTTGACCTCCCAGGTAGGCAATATATGTCCCACTCAGTATGTATGTGTACATATATCATGACACATTGATATAATTATTTGTCTTTCCATCCTCAGATTATAAAATTGATAATAATAGGGACTGGTTTACATCCATATTTGTAAATCTAGACCTTAATACAGTATTGGGCAAGTGGTCAAGCTGAATACAAAGACTGTGAGGGATGGCTGAATGCTCACATTCCATTATGCTTCCCACCGCCTCATTGTTCTATCCTCCAAGAATAAATGGAGCTTTGTTCATGATTTCCACACTTAGAAATGTTAGTCAAACAATCTTCACTTTAAAAAATCATTTTACCCCAATAGTTATTTATAATGATAAATATACTTAAATTAAGCATATCCATATATCAAATATGTAAAAATACATTCTAAGTTAGCAACTGTCCTAAACAGTCTCCACAATAGTGCCATTTGGTGCAGCTTCCTTGTGGCTATTGTACACCAGGCTTTTGGAAAGAGTGACTTGAGTTGAACCCTAGGATCCTAAGGAGATGTGATAATTTCAACACGTAAATACATATACTGCCCCAGGGAAGATGCCTATAGGTTTGAAATTTTCCCCAAAAAATTATAAGTGAAAACATAATTTAAAAAATCTATAGAAAATTGTGAAGTCTGAGGGATTTTTTTAAGATTTTTTATTTATTTATTTGAGATAGAGAGTGTGCACAAGCAGCGGGGAGGGGCAGAAGGAGAGGGAGAAGCAGACTCCCAGCCCAGCAGGAAGCCTGATGTGGGGCTCAATCCCAGGACCCTGAGATCATGACCTGAGCCAAAGGCAGATACTTAACTGACTGAGCCACCCAGGCGCCCCTGAAATCTGAGTTATTAAAAATTAGTAGGACAGTGTGTGTATGTGTGAGTGTGTTTATATTACAATTTTGTCTATGTTTGGAAAGGAAGATTTACCAAAAAATGTGACAGCATTTTACTGTGAGATATAAAAATAGAACACAACACTTTTTTTAAGTTTTTATTTAAATTCCAGTTAATTAAAATACAGTGTAGTATTAGTTTCAGGTGTACAACACAATGATTCAACACTTCCATACAACACACAGTGCTCATTGCAAGTGCACACCTTAATCCACATCACCTATTTCACCCATCCCCCCAACCACCTCCCCTCTGGTAACCATCGGTTTGTTCTCTATAGTTAAGAGTCTGTTTCTTGGTTTGCCTCCCTTGTTTTGTTTCTTAAATTCCACATATGAGTGAAACCATATGGTATTTGTCTTTCTCTGACAGACTTACTTCACTTAGCACACTACTCTCTTAGCTCCATCCACATCATTGCAATGGCAAGATTTCATTCTTTTTTATGGCCAATATTCCTGTGTGTGTGTGTGTGTGTGTGTGTGTGTGTGTGTGTGTGTACACATCACTTCTTCTTTATCCATTCATTAGTTGATGGACATTCAGGCTCTTTCCACAGTTTAGCTATTATTGACAATGCTGCTATAAACATTAGGATGCATGCATCCCCTTGAATTAGTATTTTTGTATTCTTTGAATAAATACTTGGTAGTGCAATTGCTGAATTGTTTGGTAGTTCTATTTTTAACTTTTTGAGGAACCTCCGTACTGTTTTCTATAGTGGCTGCACCAGTTTGCATTCCCACCAATAGTGCATGAGAGTTTCTTTTTCTACACATCCTCACGTGTTGCTTCTTATGTTGTTGATTTTAGCCATTCTGACAGGTGTGGGGTGATATTATAGTTTAGATTTGCATTTCTGCAAATGAGTGATGATGAGTGATGTTGAACATCTTTTCATGTGTCTGCTGGCCATCTGGATGTCTTCTTTGGAAAAATGTCTATTCATGTCTTCTGTCCATTTTTTAATAGGATTATTCATTTACTGGGTGTTGAGTTGTATGTTCTTTGTATATTTTGGATACTAATCCTTTATCAGATATGTCACTTACAAATATTTTCTTCCATTCTGTAGGATGCCTTTTAGTTTTACTGATTGTTTCCTTCACTGTGCAGAAGCTTTTTCTTTTGATGACGTTGCAACGGTTTATTTTTGCCTTTGTTTCCCTTGCCTCAGGAGATATATTGAGAAAGAAGCTGCTATGGCCGATGTCAAAGAGGTTGCTACCTATGCTCTCCTCTAGGATTTTTATGGTTTCAGGTTTCACATTTAAATCTTTAATCCATTTCAAATTTATTTTTGTGTATGGTGTAAGAAAGGCATCCAGTATCATTCTTTTGCATGTTGCTATCCAGTTTTCCCAACACCATTTGTTGAAGAGACTGTCTTTCTTTTTCCCATTGGACACTCTTTCCTGCTTTGTTGAAGATTAATTGACCATATAGTTGTGGGTTCGTTTCTGGGTTTTCTATTCAGTTCCATTGATCTATGTGTTTATTTTTGTGCCAGTACCATACTGTTCTGGTGACTACAGCTTTGAAATATAACTTGAAGTCCAGAATTGTGATGCCTCCAGGTTTGTTTTTCAAGGTTGCTTTGGCTATTTGTGGTCTTTTATAGTTCCATACAAATTTTAGGATTGCTCTAGATCTGTGAAAAATGCTGTTGGTATTGATAGGAATTGCACTAAATGTGTAGAATGCTCAGGGTAGTAAAGACATTTTACCAGTACTTGTTCTTCCAATCCATGAGCATGGAATGCTTTTCCATTTCTTGGTGTCCTCAATTTCTTTCTTAAGTGTTCTATAGCTTTCAGAGTACAGGTCTCTCACCTCTTTGGTTAGGTTTATTCCTGGGTATCTTACTGTTTTTGGTACAATTGTAAATGGGATTGATTCCTTAATTTCTCTTTCTGTTACTCCATTATTGGTGTATGGAAATGCAACAGATTCCTGGATGTTGATTTTGTATTCTGCGACTTTACTGAATTTATCTATTAGTTTTAGAAATTTTTTGATGGAGTCTTTCAGATTTTCCATTTAAAGTATCATGTCACCTGCAAATAGTGAAAGTTTTACTTCTTCCTTGCCAATCTGGATGCCTTTTATTTCTTTTTGTTGTCTGATTGCTGAGGCTAGGACTTAAGTACTATGTTAAATAACAGTGGTGAGAGTGGACATCCCTGTCTTGTTCCTGACCGTAGAAGAAAAGCTCTCCGTTTTTCCATATTAGCTGTGGGTTTACAAGACTTCTAATATTAACACTTCCATTTGATCCATTTGGAAGCATTTCAATCAGAAGTAAAATGTTGTAAATGGAAAAACAAACTATAAAAGGAAGACATTAAAGTTTTTAAAGCAACCTGAATTGGATTGGGGTTGTATGACTTTGTTTGGACAAAGACTAACGCCCAGTTTTTGAAGAATGCAATGTCATTGTTCTATTAAAACTACTGAGTGTTTTCCTAGCCTAGAAAATAGAAAATACAATTCTTAGTTGTTATTAATGGGCTTTTTTTGAAACATGCCATTACAGGGGAAAGCCCCTGGCACTACGTGTTTTCAGAAATAAATACTGGGAAGAGTAAGGTTAAGAGAAGGGCAAATACATTCTAACCTTAGAAATATGCACACCCAACCCCTTTCCTAGTTAAAATGCCAACAAAGATATAAAAAGGGATAAAACATTTTCCTCACTCCACACAATAAATTTATTTGGAATTTCTGAAGTCATGGTGAACAAAAATGAACATACAGATGGAGAAATAAATACAAAAAAATATCATTTGAATAACCTAGTTATCTCATCAGAAAACAAAAATAAGTTGACACACTTATTTTTAATTCTAAGAAGAAAACATGAAAGAATTTTCTAACAACCAAGAAAGGTGAATAAAGATTAAAAATAAGGTTCAAATTGGATGTAAAAAAAGAATTGTTTTCATAATGTAAGATGACCTCTTTAATCTTTAGTTAATCCAGAATCATTTCTATGGGTTTTTGTATACAAGGGGCTCCACTGCTCTTTTAAAACATGTTTAAAAGGACATTTGATTTATTTCTTATTAATATTTAATAATTAAAAGCATTTAACCATTAATTTCTGGAAAGAGTTTGGACTGGACCACGTACATTTTGATATGTGGAATTTTATGTTCATCTTCCTGAAAATCATGCAAACAATTCTGAATTCTAATTTCAACTAATCATTGTTTAGAAAAGTAGTATCTCTTATTTCCAGTGAACGTTTTAGTTTCTTACTTTGTTTGCTCTTCTTTTTTTAAGATTTATTTATTTATTTGAGAGAGAGACAGAGAGCATGCAAGCAGAGAGAGAGGCAGCGGGAGAGGGAGAGAGAGAATCCTGAAGCAGACTCCCCACTGAGCACAGCACGGAGCCTGACTCAGGGCTCGATCCCAGGACCCTGAGATCATGACCTGAGCCAAAATCAAGAGTTGGACGCTTAACCAACTGAGCCATCCACGCAGCCCACGTTAGGGTTATTTTCAAGTTGTTTTGTTTCATTGTCATAAAATGTAGCATATGCCTTTTTTTCAAATTTATTATAATTTTTATTATATATTTATACTGAACTCAGTGTATCATCAATTTATTTAAAATTTTCTAAGACTAAGAAGGTGCATTTCAAAAATAAAAATTAAAAAGGTGCATTTCATTTGTATATCACGTTTGACAAATATATACTAACACACATATTCAGATCTATATCTCTGATTCTCTAAATGCTTGTTTTGTTTTGCTTTTAAGATTTTATTTATTTATTTGACAGAGAGAGACACAGCGAGAGAAGGAACACAAGCAGGGGGAGTGGGGGAGGGAGAAGCAGGCTTCCTGCCGAGCAGGGAGCCCGATACAGGGCTCGATTCCAGGACCCTGGGACCATGACCTGAGCCGAAAGCAGACACTTAACAACTGAGCCACCCAGGCACCCCTAAATGCTTGTTTTTATTCTATTTTTATTCTATTTGATCTGTCACCAACCAAAGTACAGAAGTTTCCTATTACTCTCTGATTCTGTCACTCTTAAAAATATATTTCTAATAGTCAGTGGATTTGCCAATGGGATCAACAAATACTGATTTTAATCACTCTGTATATAAATTAATTTCAGGATGGAAATTTTTTTTTTTAGCCAATTTTATGTCCAGGGTCTACCTCTTGGGTAATGAAGTCCGATCACCTGACTAGAACCCCACTAGACTGTATCCAATGTGATAGAGTAATTCCCCAAAAGTGTTTGGAAGAAAGAATGGATACAGAGGGCAGATACACAAACAGCAACTATATATGGCCCCAGTAGGATCCAATATCCAAAACACTCCCTTCTGTTCTTTGGAAAATGAGGTAAGAAATTCCTTAAAGTGCTAGTTGTTACCTAGGGAAAACATACATGACACATTTTCTTGGAGGCATAATATTATTTCAGAATTTATCAGGAACAAAACACTTTTTAACAGTAAAACAAACATAATAATACTATTTTTTAAATTCAAAATTTGCATAAATTTTTGAGATAAAACAAAATCCTTCAAAAGCATTTCCATGCTTGTCATCAGTTACTGAGACCTGAGAGCAAGCTCTGAGACCTCCCTGGTCAGAGTTCCTTCTCCCCTGCTATGCCTTTTACAGATAGCTCTTTTCCTCACAAGGGAGGCATTGCGCCAATTCTATAGTCCTGTGAGTCAAGGAATTCCTCTGAACTTTGCCTTCAGCCTTATCCCTGGGCATTTCCACCAGAATCTCTCCTGTTTTTGGTATCCAGATTCTTCTCAGTTCTGCCATTTGCACTGACAATTTACTTTTGCTTTTGTTTTTGCCCGTGAAGCCTCTCCGATTCCCCCAGCTCTGCCTATACCCCACCCTCCCACTAGGCCAAGGTCTCAGTGTTATACCACAGCCGGGCTCTAACACTCTGGGATTCCTGTCACCTAAGACGGTGTATCAGACATAAATATCCAGGAATACTAACATCTTCTTGAATGTATCCACATTTCATACTTGATATCTATCTTTGCAGTAAAGAGGTATATAACTTCACTATTGTACCTTGTACCTTCCTTTAAAAAGACTAAGACCAATCCCAAATCTCCTGGTACTTCTATTTTGGGCAAACCTGTGTGTACCTTTCATGATTTATGGACTTTGATCACATATCCCTTCATCTTTCATCTTACATGAATTTTAATTTTTACTCATCTATTCTCTTCAGGGAAATGCTCCAAACTTCTAAAAAGCA
Organism: Halichoerus grypus; assembly: GCF_964656455.1. Classification (NCBI taxonomy): domain Eukaryota; kingdom Metazoa; phylum Chordata; class Mammalia; order Carnivora; family Phocidae; genus Halichoerus; species Halichoerus grypus. The sequence goes on from NC_135725.1 coordinate 56,277,644, forward strand.
AGGCAGAGGCCATCAATTCTTATGTCAGCTGAAATGGTATTATTCTTCTCAATGTTTGAGTTTTTATAGTTCTTAAGTCCAGTTGCACCTATAAACTTTGAGAGGGGGAAAAAATGGGAGAGGATGTCATGTGGAACCAGATAGATCTGCCATAAAATTCCAGCTTGGGCTCTTACTGGCATACATTTAAGGAATGCCCTTAATCAAGTTGCTTAACTTCACTCTGATAAACTTGGGCTAGAACTTTATTTAATATCTGGTGTGCCGGGGCACCTGGGTGGCTCAGTCGGTTAAGCACCTGCCTTTAGCTCAGGTCATGATCCTGGAGTCCTGGGATTGAGCCCAGCGTCGGGCTCCCTGCTCAGCAGGGAGGCTGCTTCTCCCTCTCCCTGCTGCTTCCCTTGCTTGTGCTCTCTCTCAAATAAATAAGTAAAAATCTTTTTTAAAAAAATACCTGGTGTGCCTTTGCTCTGATTCTAACTAGGGGGTCATGATGACACTTTGGAAGCCCAGGTATCAATGTCAGCTGGGACCCTATGTCCAACAGTCCTTGAAATATCTGAGTGTTCCCCCTTTCCCAAGTGTAAGAGTTACCCAAGTGAATGACTAAGTATCTGCTATAATAATATCAGCAGCACACCTCCAGATCACCCGCAATGATGTACCTAATTCAGGTCTAGAGATCTGTGTGTAGGACATATATTGGGGATTATGATCTCCTGATCCTTTATCACCTATAAGCAAGAGAAGGAAGAGGGATTTGTAGACAAAGGGAGAAAACCAACTAAGAATGTTTGCCATAGAGCCTCAGCCAATCCCACAGGCATCAGGCTTATCCCTTGACCAAAGCAGCTCCCTTCAACTGAGGGTAATTTCCAGAGAGGGACTCAACCAAGATACCTGGTGCCAGGAGTTGTCCAAGGAAGCAAACCCAGCTGTGAGTCATTGGCAGTCAATATTTTGGCAGCTGGGGGAAGGTCCTGAAATGGGGGTCTTTGCAGCATACAGCATCCATTACACTAAGTGAGGTTAAAACAAGAGCCCCTACACTATACGCAGAACCATTATTCTCCAACAATCTTGAGGATTTAAATTCAGCTTAGCATACCAATCTCCTCTTAGCCTCTCAGGTCCTCTCTCATCAACTCTAAGGTGCTACCTTGAAATTTTGCATCATAGCATTCTCACATCCCCCAAAGGCTTCCAGAGATTTTTTTTTATTATTATGTTATATTAATCACCATACATTACATCATCAGTTTTTGATGTAGTGTTCCATGATTCATTATTTGCGTATAACACCCAGTGCTCCATTCAGTACGTGCCCTCCTTAATACCCATCACCAGGCTAACCCATCCCCCTACCCCCCTTCCCTCTAGAACCCTCAGTTTGTTTCTCAGAGTCCATAGTCTCTCATGGGTCGTCTCCCCCTCCGATTTCCCCCCCTTCATTTTTCCCTTCCTGCTATCTTCTTTTTTTTTAACATATAATGTATTATTTGTTTCAGAGGTACAGGTCTGTGATTCATCAGTCTTACACAATTCACAGTGCTCACCATAGCACATACCCTCCCCAATGTCTATCACCCAGCCACCCCATCCCTCCCACCCCCCACCACTCCAGCAACCCTCAGTTTGTTTCCTGAGATTAAGAATTCCTCGTATCAGTGAGATCATATGATACATGTCTTTCTCTGATTGACTTATTTCACTCAGCAAAATACCCTCCAGTTCCATCCACATCGTTGCAAATGGCAAGATCTCATTCCTTTTGATGGTTTATATATGTATAAACATTGATTGATGTCATGTAGACTTGTTTGTTTTCCAGAAGGTTTCTTAACTACTAAGTAAAATGGGTTAATTGAGAAACATATCAAAGATGAGGGAGATTTTCCATCCTCACACAACCTACACCAATGATGCTTTTGCAGAGCAACTTATTACAATTATTATCACTGAACCACTGCTGCTAATCTTGAACCATCCTGAAGATATTTCTACAGTGGATATTTAGCTTACAAAATAGATGGGGTGCAGTCAGCAGGAAGAAGAAAAAATAAGGCTCTCATTAGGATAATCAGGCAGTTAGGGGAGGACCTTGACATATGGATAATGTCTTTAGAAAGCTTCAGAGGCCCAGTTATATGGCGGTTGCAATTAGCATCTAACAAGGAATTAGATTTGTTTATACATGCTTCAGGGGGAAGAAAGATTATAGAGGATATTTTCAAGGCACCAAGTGTGATGGGAATTGATGAAATATTGAATGACACCCTAAAAAATAAATTTTCTGGAATTGATACTTAGGTCTGTATAACTGGCCATGCTGAGAGAAGTGAGCTAATAGGCTTCAGGGTGATTTTCTATCCAAACAAGGTTGGAGTAGCTTAAGCAATTAACAAGAATTCTGAGCTGATTCAAGATTATAAGAAAACTGTGATGTGCAATATATGCTCATGTGGGAATTCTTAAAAATCATCTCTGTGATTGTCCAATGATGAAGCCATAATCACAATGCTGGCATCCCCAGGCTTCCTAACTCAGAGGTTTCTGTGAATCCAATATTCTCATTAATTGTATTCCTTTCAGAGATCAAGAACTAGGAAAAAAATGGCCCTTTATGCATACTAGCAAGATATGATGTCCTAATGAGAACCTATACTGATTCTTGACTTCATAATGGGGTTGACATTCTCCCACTGGATTTATAAGGGGAAGGTAATGATTTACTCCCACCGGACAGGTAGTACATGGGAAAGACAAAGCCCAGGCAAAATGAAACCCTGAAACAGCTGACTGAATACAAGAAGACTCGTTCTGGCCCTGGTCACAGATCCAACGATTTAATGTATTGCATGGGATCCATCTGTGTTGGGAGGTGGCCGACTACACTTCTGATACTAGCTTATATAGATTTGATTATACTCAGGACAACACTGAAGATTTCTTGTTTACTGTATACAATAGGAAGCTGCATACACATTTTTGCTGAATAACAATAGCTTTAAATTAGGTGGAAAAGATATGACTTAAAGATGAGTTACACAGATAAGCAATTATTTTATTCATCCTCATATTGAGACTAGACCAAGGCACACTTTTTATTTCCATTCCTCTGTCATTGACATTTTTATTTTTAAATAGAATGATAGAGAGTTTGATTTTCCCTTAGCGCTTTGGGTCTAAGCAACAAAAAATGAAACATAGACATTGCTTGCACCCTGATTACTGTACAGTGTGCCACCCCAATTTTCCTATCTGCCTCCAACCAGGCTATGCTATGAGAGCTATAAGCCCCCTGGCTCACAGATGCCATGCACTGTGGCAGAAAGTCAACCATAGAGTATTTTGTATTAAGGTGGAGCAGGAATTGAGTTTGGGAGACAAACCTCCATGGGCATATTTCAGGAGACTTCGACCTATAAAATATTAAGAGGTATGTCATTATCTCAGGAGATGACAGGTAGATGAACTCCCTTACAGAAAATTTGGAGAAAAATATTACCATGCAGCCCTTAATGATGTGGATTACACTGTATTCAGGTTCCTGTGTCAAGATATTATTTTCTACTGTTAATTCTCCAATATCTCAGATTTCGTTTTCATATGTAACACGGTAACACATATATAATAGTGTTGGTAACCACATTGGTGGTGATTTCTTTAAATATTTGAGATGGACTGTTGATATGATACCCATCAAAGGGTATACTCTTTTCCTGCTCACTCTGTCTCTTTCGTCTTGTCTTTGTGGTCCAGGCAGCTGGCAATATTTTGGATTCCTGAAAAATCTGAGTATAAGAGCAGCCAGTAAGCCAAAGGAACACACCCAGAAAGAACAGTATTATCTCCTGTGAAGAATTCAGGACCCCTCTGGGTGGAAGGTGGGGCACAGTACATCAATATTTAATTCTGGGCTCTATGCTGATAAATTAATATACCTTCTGGAATGACAATTCGAGCTGCCCAATTCTGCATTCGGTCAACCTCCATGAAAGTAGACCCAGGATCTGAGAAAAGAAAAGCTATTTGTTTTCCTTTCTACAGGGACCACCAATCTTATAATGTCCTTTTTTCTTTTCTTCAGACCCTTTGCTACATCCACTTTTGTCTTAGTACAGCTTAGATTCTTTACTCCATTTATGTATGATACTATCTTATAAATACATTCAAGTCTTTTTCCCAATTATTCTCCTATTATAACTGGCTGATAAACCCATGGCCTGGATCAAATCCCTGTTAGCTTTCTCCAGGATTATATCTAAAATCCTGAACAAACTCAGGACAAACACACAAATTTGCAGATTGGTACCAGTTTAAGTTCATGGTTTTGAAACTCAGATCACCTCTCTATGAAGTCCAGAAGCTCAGAAATTCAGGACTTTGTAATGCTGGGGAAAAAAATCTTCTTGTGTTACAAGCAATAAAATGTAAGATTGAAAAGAAAAAAAAAGGCATTGAGGAAAAACCTCCAATAAAACTTTTCAATTGGATGAAATTACTCAGTGCAAAGGTAAGAATAAAGGATTATCCATTCCTCAGGGGCCTGACACCTGCATTTTAGCTGTCATTGAGAGAAAAAGATATGCAGAGAAGAAAGCAAAGATATAGAGCATTTCTGGAGATCTTACTTTGAAAGGAATTCTAGAGGTAATAATTGGCATATGGAACTGACTTCAAATAAGAATGAAGCTTAATAAATTTTGACAGAGTTACACCAAAAGCTTAAACTAAAAATTCATGTGACTGTTCCTGATTTGAAATAACCCTTGAACATCCAACTGTCTATGAGCAGGTGGCAGGATGAGAAAGAAGTGTATTTCCCAAGGAGGGCATATTTCATGACAGCACTTCAGATGTGAACAAGAGGAATAACAAAAAGAAAGCACCTCTCCAGAGATAGAGCCAGAGGGTAGAGAAAACAATGCGTAAGGAAGCTCCTTTAGAGATCACATCGGGGCCTTTAAGGAACATCCCCCACCGCTAGGTCACAGCATCCTCACAATGTCTACCATCAGGATTTCAGAGTTTTTACAGACCAGTGACTACTGTGTATTTTACATTAAACTCATTTCTGAATGGAAGTACTTGCACTTAACCAAAACTCATGCCACCGTCATAAATTATGCTTTAGGGGGTTGGATTTTTTTTAAAGATTTTATTTATTTATTCTAGAGAGAGAAAAAGAGGAGGAGGAGCAGAGGGAGAGGGACAAGCAGACTCCGGGCTGAGCATGGAGCCCGACACAGGGCTCAACCCCAGAACCCTGAGATTATGACCTGAGCTGAAACCAAGAGTCAGACGTTTAACCAACTGACCCCCCAGGCACCCCAAGGGTTTGGAATTTGTTTATCACAGTTCCCTGGGCCAAGAAGAATTATACCCGGATCTACTGACTTTCAAATAGGGACTACTTTGCATCCCCAGAGATCCTGGACTTAGACTATGATGCTATGACTGCATAAGACATGTGGGTTTTCTCAGCTAAGAAGGGGATTAGTATGCTCTGTGTTTGGAAAGAAATATGAACCAAAGATCTGATGTCACGGGAGTTGAACTATGGTAGACATTTTTAGTGCTCACAATATCTGGTTTGCCTCTCTTTCCAGGCAAGTGAAAGACAACACTTCCCAATGTTAATTTTCCTTAAAATTAGATGGGGCTCATTGACTAGTTCTGGCCAGTGGTCTGCAAGTGGAAGGGACATGTCAATTCTGGGCAGAAAAGAAACAGGTATAAGCTTTCCATGTCCCTTCTTTTCCTGTGGCAAAAAAACATAGAGACCTCATGGTGAGGTCCCAGAATCAAGAGATTGAAGCAGTCAAAATCAAAGAGTCAGAGCATGAAAAAAGTTAACCTGGGAAGTTACGTGCAGCAAACTGGGAAAGTGTGAGAAATCAACTTTCGTTGTGATAGATGTGTTAGACACAGAGACATTTCTAATCCGCAGAATAACCTAGACTAGATTTTAGTGAAATCATGCACATTTAACTTAAAATCTAAATTGCCATTCAACATTATTTTCCTTCAGCATTTTGAGAATGTAATCCCATTATATTTTGAGATCTATTATTACTGATAAGCAGTGTGCTGATAATTTAAAATGTATTGTTATAAGTAATCTTTATTTTCTTTCTGCTAGCTTTTATAGTAATTGTATCTTTTAATATCATGCCATTCTACCATGATTTCTCTGGTGAGGTTTGCTTTCATTTTTTTCCCTGCTTGAGACTCAAAGTACTTCTTCAACTTCAGAATTCATGCTTTTCTTCAACTTTAGAAAATTCTTAGCCAAGACTACTCAAAACGTTGCCTACTAGATATATATGGGCTCTCATGGTGGTTTCCATATCCCTTAACTAATATTTTAATGTTTTCCATCACTTTCTCTCCCAATGGTGCATTCTAAGTGATTTCCTCAGATGTGCTGTCCAGTTCGTGAATTCCCTTTTCATCTGTGTCTGGTTTACTGTTCAGGCTTTGCATTCAGAATGTTTTTTATAGAGAGACTTTTTGTAGAGAGACCTTTTCAAGTTTTCTAATCCTTTTTATACATTTTTGGTTTTACCTTATGACTTCTGTTCCTTATCTCTTTGAATAGTTTAAATAAACTTATTGTAAACTTTCTTTCAGACTTCTGTTATTTCTAGTTCTAAGCATCTAAATTATTCTACTTACCAGATCTGGGACTCTCTCTCACAATGGTTCATTCTGTGTTGTTTGAACACTTGCACTATGAGCTTATCTTCATCCTGTCATTCTGTATTCCTTTTTGGGGAAGTCAAATATGCTCAGGACTATGCAAATGTCTGACATAGCAGTTTCTTGCACAATATTGCAAGTCCCAAGTATTTCACTGGCTCTTAATTTCTTGACCCCTCATATGCATCTGACACAATTCTGATGTTTTCATTTTTCACCCATGGACAAGCTAATGGAAGGTGAACTTTCTTGCTGCTTCCTAGAGGCAGTGAATAGAGATTTTCTGGTGTTCACTTCAGGGATGGGGAAGCTCTTGCTGATTCTGGCTTTAGGCAAGAAACTTAGTAGTGGTTTCCTAGGCATTTGAGACCTATGGCTAACCATTTCTCCCTGTCTGTGCACCTAAAACACAAAACCAAGCTGTTAAGATCTCATTGTATTTTCAATAACCCCATGGGGATGTTGGCAGAAGCCCTTGCTCACAGCTCTGATATTGCATGTTTTCTTCATCTTTGTCTCATGGTCATTTCTCTTGCTTGGTTTTGAGCTTGGCTATGTTTCCAAATATTCTTTGGTTTATTTTAGCCATCATTTGCTTGTGTGTAGAGCTGTTTGTATCTTATTTGACATATTTCTTGTGAAATCTAAAATTTAATCTTCATGACATTTTAATCGCGATTAAACTAGAAATATAAAACATAGAATAGATATCTATTACCACCAAGGGTACATCACATTTACTAGATATTTACTACATATTTCTTATACACTCTCAATATCCCAATAAGGCTTTGCGGTTTAATTTATGCAAAAACATGAACATCTGCCTTTAAGTTTATTCCTGAGACTTTTTAAACTACAGTTTCTACCTGTTTACTGGTGAAATATAAATACTTGTATTGTCTTAGTAAACTCTCCATTATTAAATATAGATATTAACTCATTAGGAGGCCATTATGTTAGTCCAATGGGAAGAAGAGATGTCTTGAAACAGAGCAGTAACCATGGGAATGAAAAAAATCTGATTTATGAGATTTTTAAAATTACAGTTAACAAAACTTGATGAGATGTGAGGCGTGGAAAAGACAGATATTGAGGATATATCCATGTTTGTAACTTGATGGTAGATGGAAGTGCTGTTGATTGAGAGGGAAAAGACCGATAAAGGTGAGAATATGGGAAGTTTAGTTTTGTGGTAAATTTTTATTAAAAACTCTTCTCATTGAATAATTTATTACACCATTGAAGGAAGGTATTTTGGAGTAAGGCACAGCTTCATGGAAACACATGAGCCACTGGAGAGGCTCTGAGTGACCAGAAAGGGCAGAGATGAAGAGTTAATAACAAGGCCAAGGATCTAGACAAGATATCTAAATCTCCTCTCCTGGAGGTGTTGTGATTAGGTCAGGAGGTCAAAGCAGCTTATTGCATGCAGCTGAAAGAAAGATATTGAGATAACATTTTGAACACCCTATTTCCGTCTCTAGCCCATCATAACTAATACATTCTTCAGTGATAAAGAAATAAAATAAAATTTATCTTTCTGTATTGAAAACTTGCAGAGCAAAAGGCTCCATACAAATAAAATGTCCAGGGGTGCCTGGGTGGCTCAGTCAGTTAAGCGTCTGCCTTCCGCTCAGGTTATGATCCCAGGGTCCTGGGATCGAGTCCCACGGCAGGTTCCCTGCTCAGCAGGGAGTCTGCTTCTCCTTCTCCCTCTGCCCCTACCCTGCTCATTCTCTCTCTCACTCTCTCTCTCTCTCTCAAATAAATAATCTTTAAAAAAAGAAAAGAAATAAAATGTCAAGTTCCTTGATGTTCTAAATAGATCTGACAGTAGAGAAACATTTCTTTCTCAGTAGCACTCCAGCATCTTTATGCTGGAGTCATCAGCACAGTCATTAGCATCTTAATTTAGCTGTGGGTGCTTTGTGTGTGAAGTAGATGGAGTGCATTTTGAGAGGTTTTTTTGGTGGCCAGTCTGTGATAGTGTTGAGAGATAGCCCAAGGCACTTCTTGTCCAACATTCTGCATGACCCTAATGAAAGAAGAACGATTTCATCACCAAATATGTTCGAGAGCCTAATAAGGCAGTTAGAGCTATTATCAGAGCCAATGAGCCACCTAAGTGACAGCATGACTGAAGTGTAGACCACAGTCTCCTCTGCCTTTGCCTGCAAACGTGAATTCATATGCAGGTACACTCTGTCAGTCTTCTTAAGGAGACCATTATGGAATTTAAGATTTCAAACTTCAGAGCTGGCATCTTTTCAGACTGGAGAGTATATAAAAGTTGCACCAAAAATGAACCCACAGAAACACAGTCCCATGATGGGAAAAGAAAAGGCCATATTGTTGTATGTTTTGTATTTATTGCTTTATGGCCTTCCCCCACCTCAAAAAAAAACAAAACAAAAGACCCATAGCTTCGTGGACCTCATAATCATCTCTGCTCTAATAGAAAGATAAGCCAGGGAAAAGAAACAAAAGAAAAATTTCCCCAATATAGCTTCCTTTATGGAATGTAAGAACTTTTGGAAAAGATAAGAATGTCTTAATTGATTAATTAATTCTACAAATATATTGATGTCCTACTACTAATGAGGCTCTCATATCCCTGGGTGAACAAAAATGAGGACTGCCTCTACAGTCAAGCTTAGGGATGTATGGCCAGCCATTAACCAACCTGCAAAACAGTAATTTTGGTGCAGTCAGCCTCTTTTTTTTTTTTTCCCACATCATTTCTTATTTTCCATTATTCGTCTCTCCTTTCAGTCATACCTTCAAAGTCTCCTCCAAGAAATCCCTGACAATGCTCAGTGACCTCCTTAAATGGCCTATTTAAAATAACTAAAATAGGACAAGAGAATGTTCCTTAAGTAAAAATGGTATAAATTTAAACAAAAAGGCTACAACACTATACACAGTGAAATCTCAAGCAAAACAAGAATGGCTGATATCAATATATTTTTTAAAGATTTATTTATTTGAGAGTGAGAGAGAGAACAGGTGGGGAAGAAGGGCAGAGGGAGAGGGAGAGAGAGAATCTCAAGCAGACTCCTGGCTAAGCCAGGAGCCCGATGAGCCCAACACAAGGCTCCATCTCATGACCAAGAGATCATGACCTGAGCCAAAACCAAGAACCCAATGCTTAACTGACTGAGCTACCTAGGTGCCCTGATATCAATATTTTTAATAAAATGTTTTAAAAGTCCCCATTTGTTTCCTTCCAATCCATTTCACAGGCAGCTGAGTCAATGTAGTAAAATGTAATTCTAATCATGCCATCTCCCCCATGAAAATCTTTCAACAGCTTTTTAATGATCTTAAGATAAAAATCAAATCCTTAAAGTAGCCTTTTAAGCTTTGTATGGCCATCTAGTGCCCCTCTCCTTTCAGCTCAGTAAGTATCAACCAGCCTGGCTTTTAGTTATTAAAGAGTGGATCTTTCCACATCAAGAGATTCTAAGTTTCCTTTGCCTGCAATGGTTCACCTGTCCCTCTACTGTCCTCTAACTCTCAAGCCACCCCTCTACACACACACATACACATACACACACACACACACACACACACACACACACTTTCTCTCTCATCATCTGCACAATTTACCTTTCAGGTCTCCATTCAAAGTATCAGTTCCTTGGAGAGAAAGAAAATCTCCCTTCCCCTTCTCCATTATTCTCTCTTACACTGCCATGTTTCCCCTCACCCCATAGGACTTTTCATATATTGTTATTATATTTATTTAGGCAATTACTATTTAATATCTTTCTCCCCTCTGTACTGTAACCTCAATGGGGGTAGGACCATGTTTGTTTTGTTCAATGCTGAATGCCTAGCATGCAGCATGGTACACAGTAGATACTCTGTAAGTATTTACTGAATGAATAAATGAACAGCTAGCATATTAAGATGAATAAAAACGAGAACATAAACATGTTCATCATAAAACATAATTTCTGAAATTAGATTCAAATTAGTTCTGAGTTTCTTGGCAAATAAAACGAAGAGACTGATCAATTGGTATCAACTATATAAGATGAATCAAACCATTTCTTCAAGGAAACAAAACCTTCCCTATCAAAAAATGTAGAAAACTTTCTCGAAGAGATAACATCTCTTCATGGTACTGAGCACAGTTTATAATTATACATGTGTATGACTGTTAATAGGTGTGTCCTACATTAGAGCACAAACTTCTCAAAGGCACAGACTTTGTCTGTTTTGTCCACCATAATATTCCGGCCCCTAACACAGTGCCTGAAACATCAGGAAGTGCGGCTAGTAAGTGCTCCTTTATTAATCCATTTATTCTCTCATTCAACAAATATTTACTAAGCAGTTATTATCCATGCAGCACTGTCCAAGATACTAAAGAAGTACCATGAGTAAGTGATGAAAATAGTATACCTAATAATTTTTTAGCAATGGGAATCACAAATTCCATATGGCAGCTTTTGGGTTTTGTTGCTTTTGCTGCTGTTGTTGGCATTAAAGTATGAGAGAAAGCATTACAACATGGGAAAGCCATGCAACAAGAAGCATAATCAAAGTTTTCCACAGACTTCACTTTTTAAAGGCTCAACTTGAATAAAAGTTGGAGCAACCACAGGTGGTGGGAAAGTACAGGCCCCTTAGTACCACTTCTCTCTGCTGAGCTTATGGCAGAAACCTGGAGGAACGAACACTCAAGTCCGTATCTGCTGATGATGGCAGGTAGTGCTGGTTCCTCTGTGCTCACTCTTCTACAATGTTCTGCAGAACAAGGCTGGTTTGCCAAATTTTCTTTTCTTTATAGCAGAAGACAGTGGAGAGTCACCCACTTTTCTTCCCTCTTTCAAGTCAACTTCATGCTTTCAGGATCCTAATTCCATGTAGCTTTTATCATTTGAAGTCCTTTATAGTTAGTTACTCTACAGAAATACATAGAAGGGTAATGAGGGCACCAAAAACAAAATCATGATACTTGGGCTACAGCTCCTCAATGTTAACTATACTTAAGGCCACTCTACTTTAAATTCCCTTAAGTATGATACACCAATCACCTAAATAAATGAGTAATCTGATCCCTTCTCCTTCAAGAGATGTTTTGAGGCACAAAAATGAGAAAAGGCAATTGACGATAACTCCCTCGTGTTTCATGTGGATTATCTGCATGTGTAAGGACCTCCAGCAGAGTGATCCATTGCATAATTCCTCTGCATCTCATGAAGTCTGCTTATGAACATCAGCAAGCCTACTGAAGTTCTGGAGAGAAGATCACTACACTTGTACATGAAGCTGAGCAACAGGTAAACTCAGTGTCAATCATGAAGCAAAACTGGATGGCTGTTTTCTGCTAAACAGACACATCCCTACTAGAGCTGTAGCTCTGTTGAAGTCAATCACTCTGGACATCATATTCCTTTACATAAAATGGGGACAAAAATATCTGTCTTGTCTGTTCCACAGAGTTTTCTAAGGATAAAGTGATGCAAGGTACATGAAAATATTCCCTGACATTTCCAGAGGTGGGAAGGATATGTGGTTAAGCTCCTCAACTTTGATGACCAAAAAATACTTATCTTTTCTAGGCATGTTTTTCCATGTTCTTCCACTCAGTTTTCCATGGAATGTGTGTGGAGTTTTTGAGTTGAGCATTAAAGGAAGGCTTGCACTTTCTACTCTCATCAGTGTTTATCACCAGAAATATATTTTAAAAACACAGCATACTTCTCTTTTGCCTGGAAATATATATACTTAAATCTCTCTGGATGAAGATACTAGAAAATTTTCTATGTGATTTTTAAACTAGTTCAAGTTAATTGTAGTTCCAATTATTATCACAATGTAAAATCTATTTGGACATTTAAAAAAATATAGAGTAAGAAAGGCAAGCTTTCTTCCTTTTTTTTTTCTCTCTCTCTCTCTTTCTTTCTTTCTTTTTGCAAAGCAGGAAAGAATATCAAATCAGAAAAACCAAAATAATTTCAAAAACAAAACATAAAATTGCACATCCTTCTTTCAGTGAAATAGTCCAAATGGGAGAATCAAATTGCTGTTACTCTCACTTAAAAAGCTCAGCAATCTCTAAAAACGAATGAGTCACAAAAGCTTGTTTTTGTATCATTTATCTCAGATTTCCCTTTTCAGCAACATTTTTAAAAGCAGAAATAATGTCAGTGATAACTTCCTTTCAAAGGGCCCAAAATGGAGTCACTTGTGCTACGCCCCATGGCAGCAAGCCCGAACTCAATTTCAACCTCTCCCAGGAATATAATCTTAAACCAGGCCATCTGGAATTTCCTGGTCAGTACTAGCGAGATAATCTGCCTGACAGACCCCGTGTGGCCCCCGAAGAAAAATGAGGTAATCTGCTCTTTCCTTGTCCTGGCCCACTTCAGCCTATAAAAGTCTCCCACTTTGTTCAGCTCTTTGGAGCTCCTTTCTATCTGCTAAAATGGGATGCTGCCTGATTCATGAATCACTGAATACATCCAATAAGATCTTTAAAGTTTACTCAGTTGAATTTTTGTTTTTAACAGCTTCATCTCATGTTCTACAAAAATAGAGCAGAAAATTCCCCACCCCTAGGGCATTGGGTGTAGAACTGCATAAATTATTTAAACAAACCACAGCACCTATGCTTGCACTGACTTTTGAATGATTCTCTTTGATATGAGTTACTTCCCTATAGTGGGCACTCGGCTCTAATCTTCACTGCCCTTTATTTCTCAGACTTTTCTACTTTACAGTCTGCTGTATGTCATAGAATTATCAAAGCCCTAGTTGATTTCTTGACTGTGAGACTGGGGAGGCTTATATCAAATCTGTTTTTAGTGACTTTACCTAACCAAGAAAGTTAGTGCTATTCATTTGCGGAATCAATCATTCAAAAACATTTATTGATCCCTTTGTGTACTAGAATAGTGCTAATTATATGAGATAAAGAGGTTAAAGGCTACATTCTTGCATGCAAGGATGTCACTACTCAGTTGGTACAGACAATTAAGGAGACAATTATTATATAGACATACAAAGCAATCAGAGAGAAAGAGAGAGAGAAACACAGATTACTATAGAAGCACAGATAAAAGGTTTCTAATTCAGATATGCCCTGATTGGAGACTGTTGGCCTGGGGAAGCTGTAGGCAGGTGAACTAAAAGAAAGGCATCTTATATGATTCATTTACTTCAATAATAATTATATTTTGTAGGATGTCTGCTTAAAAAGAGTTTCCAAAACCTTTTTGGTAACTTTGTAGACTTACATGCTAAATTAAGTATACATATTCATTAAATATCTAGATCATTTTCTACATAAGATTGAACACTGAAACATTAATTACTAAACATAAATTTAAGTTTACATACCTTAACTTCTTATTTTACATGGTACAGAAAGGCTAGATATTTCAGGCTATTAATAAACATGTCCTTTTTTTGCCACAATAAGGAGCTATACTATAAGGAAGCAAATCCCTATAAAAATTATGAGACAGCATATTCATAAGCTTTGCCAGTCCGCTACAAACTGCTGGCATATGACACATGTTCATAATTATCTATTTCTTAGCTTTGTCTATATAACAAAAGTTATTAATAGTTAATACTTATAATCAATGTATGTAAACGAAACTATAAGGGCAAAGGGAAATAACTATGTGTGCAAAGCATGCAAGGTACATAGGATGTGTTATTGTTAAGGAAAAAGAAGAGTAATTTTGGGGTGCCCGGGTGGCTCAGTTAGTTAAGCGTCTGCCTTCAGCTCAGGTCATGATCTCAGGGTCCTGGGATGGAGCCCCATGTCAGACTCCCTGCTCAGAGGGAGCCTGTCGTTTCTCTACACCATTAAGGAAATAAAGACTCTGTGTTCGATCAGAATAATTTCCTGTGCTTTAATGTTGAGTTTACCATGCCCTTGATTATTTAAAAGAACCAAGTCTTCTTACTTTTAAAAGAGCTAAGGATCTTTTAATAATTTTGTTATCTCCGATATTTACTTTTGAAATCTTTTATTGTCACTTCAGTTAAATGGCAGCCAAGCATTGTTTCTCAATGACCCATGATCAGATTTAACCAGCTTTTCAAAATATAATATTTTGCCTTCTCCAAATCTAATCCTAAATAATACCTTTTACACATAAAATTGTATGTGGGACTTCCCAGAGGGCCCTTAGAAAGTCACAAAGGAGCTCTCACTTCCTAAAAAGAAAGATACAAAAAATAATTAGGGTTTTTTTGATATGTTGAATTGGATGGGAATTGTTGTAAAATAAAAAAAGATACTTAACCTTCCCTAGGTTATGTCTGTATGGGTAAATGATAATATAAATAATTTTTAAGTTATATGAAGTTTCTAGAAATGTGTCAATGCCCTTGATTAATGTCCATGATACGTCCTAGCATTATGCCTAATACCAAATGAAGGATGTAAAGGCCAAGAGCAGACTGCCCCAAGATGGACCACTTTGGCATGAACATTATTTTGAGTTAAAAGCAATCAATACCCAGAAGATTCAGAAAAAGCTCTTTACTTCCCCTTCAACTGCTTAAATTTACCCTAGAAAGGAGAGCCTATACCACAAGAGAGCTATTAATACTAATTACTCTTTACCTAATAAATGTATCTGCATAACAAGGCAAACTTTGTTTTCCAAACATCTCCCCTCACCCTCCTGCTACTGGTTTTCCTCCACTTTGTATCTCCAGACCTCCATCCCTCCCCTTAGTTCAGGTTGTGACATAAGCCTCATGTTACCAGACTGTCTTCAGAATTTAATATCTATGTGGATTCCCCATATGTACAAAACTAAATTTGATTTCTCCTGTTAATCTGTCTCGTGTCAATTTGATTCTTAGTCCAGATAGAAAGACCTTGAAGGACAGATTAAATTTCTTCCTTCCCAACAAGGGTTCAGAACAAATATCCCCAAAATGTGATACTTTAGCACATGGACCATTTTGAGCTAATGGCAACTGAGAACATGGAGTCTTAAGAGAAGCTTTTGCCCCAACCTTAACTACCAAGAAGAATCTAAATTTGGGGTGCCTGGGTGGCTCAGTTGGTTAAGCAACTGCCTTCGGCTCAGGTCATGATCCTGGAGTCACAGGATCGAGTCCCGCATAGGGCTTCCTGCTCAGCAGGGAGTCTGCTTCTCCCTCTGACCCTCCCCCCTCTCATGCTTTCTCTATCTCATTCTCTCTCTCAAATAAATAAATAAAATCTTTAAAAAAAAAAAAATCTAAATTTGGGATCTTTCCCAGAATAAGAGTTATTACCACAGATAAATTTTGTCTAAGTGACCCATCTATATGGCAGGGCAAACATCTAATTACCAATCATCTGCTCTTCTTATTGCCCTGTGAATTGCCCCCCTCTCCTTGGAAGGCTCTACGCCATTCTTTAGCTCAGGATGGCATGTATATCTCATTTTACCTTTCTTTCTTTGAACCTCTCATGTGTGTGAAGTTCCCATATGTACAAAATTAAATCTAATTTTCTCCTGTTAATCAGTCTCATGTCAATTTAATTCTTATACCAGCCAGAAGAAGCTGATGGATTCACAAGATTGCTAACCCAAGATCAAGAAGAACAAGAAATAATTTCACAGGACTGTATGAATTTATGAAGGATGACTATGGGTTTTATTTGGGAATATTACTGATGCTTTAATGTTCTATTTCCTGGATATAAGGAATCCTTTTCTCTTTTTCCTTAAGCTATCTATAACTCATAAAACTATTTAGTAGATTTCACTTTTGTAAACATAAATGAAATTCATCTTTTTCTCCCCACTTAATCCTCCTCAGAATTCAGAAACTTTTGTGTTTTCTTATTTTTGTGGCAATATAATTATTTTCATAGGTTTGATAAAAATCTGTCCTCCTTATAACAGAACATAATTAAAAATATTGATTATATAACCAAGACTTTGATTATAATGTCATAGTTGAGAAGGATGTGCATAGAATCAGATATGACCAGACAGTTTTAAGGAACTAAGGTCAGCTTTAAGGAGCCAATGCTTACAAAGCCCTCTTGGGAAAACCAGCCTCATGCCTGGTTTATACAGTTCCAGCCTTATAGGTAAGTAAGGAAAGTCATTCCTGGAAGGCCCGAGCTCAAAAAGAGAGGAATTCACCCAAATCTATAAGTACTGCAAGCAAAATCTGGTGACAAGTTCTTGGCTCAGTTTCCTAGCTTCAAGAGGCTTTTAAAGTTCAATCTACAAATCTTACAGAAACTTCCAACAAAGCAAACTTTAAAAGGTTTATGTGGGTAATTACCATCTTTGCTGCACCTATGTAAATAATCAGGTCAAATCTAATAAGACCAAATTTATTTTGTGATTGAAAATAATCTTACTTTGATTATCATTGATCAAAAGTGAGGTGACTATAGAGAGAAATTTTATGTTTCAAAAGAAAACTATAGTACAGTCTTGTAAGTTATCAAATTCTGGTCCTGTTCATTGTCTCTGAGTTATTTTTCACCTCTTTATAAACTTCATGATATTGTCACCTATCGTAAAGTATATGAGATCCTGATATCTTACACAAATTGTCAGCACTTAAGAAATTTAACATTTTTACAGTTTCCTTCAACATCTGACTAAAACCCTCCAAACAAACATTTCCAGTTTTTCCACCACACTTCTGACTTGGGAGTCACTGAAAATTAAAATCTGCCCAGATTCCTACTGAACTATACATTGTCTTCTAGCTGGCCTTTCCCCCAGGGATCTGAAGAAGCCCCAAGAGTTAAAGCCAGATGACTCTATATAAATTTCAAAGGGGCCCATCACGCAGCAGATCATGTATCAGCCTTCATGCCTCAAGGTGCAGCTATATGGGCCACAGAGAAAGTTCATCAGAAATCCTGTATCTTCCAAATTCTTCCAGAAAATAACTATGGCTATGGTGAATCCCACCAAAACCCCTCTGATGTCTATACCATCACCAAAATATTCCAACTGCAAACTGAAAAATCTGTCGTATTGCCATTGCCATCCTTACTGCACCATCTATAGACACAACAAGCCCAATGTCTAGGAATCTTCTTGACGGACTACTTTCTGGACTCAGGAACTGGGTTTATAGTCTGTTCTAACCATTAACGTTTGTTCTCCTTTTTATTTCCATAGGAAACCCCTTATTAAATACCCAATTGCTCACACTGTCCAGCAAATACCCTCTCCTGCCAAGTCTCAGTAGATGGTTCAACTAGTCCTTCAATAACACAAATCTACTTTAACAAAGCAGAAAGACTAGCTTTCTTAAATTGTTCAGTGGAATGCCTGGTTTCCCTAGAACAAAAGGGAGGACTGACCAAGACCAAGGGCCTTAATTTTCTTTCAGCCTGATGAAATTTTAGATAGGCTTCTTCCTGCCTCTAGGACCCTGACCCTCCCTTAGAGCTTTTACTTCAAGAAAACTCTAATTGTAGGAGTGCTTGGCTGACTCAGTCAGAAGAGCATGGGGCTCTTGATCTCGGGGTTGTAAGTTCAAGTCCCACATTGGGTGTAGAGATTGCTTTAAAAAAATAAAATCTTAAAAAAAACAAAACCCTAATTGTAAATTCTTTCTCATTACTTTTGTTATGTAAATCTTTTTAAAAGCCTCTCACCAGTTTTGCAATCCAGGAATGTCTTTCTTAAAAACCTGAATGCCAGGGTGCCTGGGGGGTGGCTCAATCCTTAAGTGTCTGCCTTCGGCTCAGGTCATGATCCCAGGGTCCTGGGATCAAGCTCCTCATCAGGCTCCCTGCTCAGCGGGAAGCCTGCTTCTCCCTCTCCCACTCCCCCTGCTTGTGTTCCTGCTCTTGCTAACTTTGTCAAATAAATAAAATCTTTAAAAAAAAAAAAAAACCTGAATGCCATCTTTCTGAAATAGAATCATTAAGGAGGTTAACGCCCCATCTCCCACTTTCTGTGGAAGGATATGAGCCTAACTTTGGCAGGCAGTTTTCTCCAAGTTGTAAAACTGTCTCTTGTCATGAAGATACAAAGTAGTTTTTCCTTTGGATAAAGGCAATTAGCAAACAGAGATGACCTAAGATTCTCCTTCCGTCCCCAGCTCTCTGTTACAGGGGAGATGAGCTCAGACATAATCGTAGTGTCCCACAAACTATCGTTAATAGCCTTGAATAAAATCTTCCTTGCCTGTTTCACACTGTCCCATGCAATTTTTGCTTTGACAGAAGCTACCATGATCTATCAATAACCTAATAGTTATGATAGACCAAATGGATTAAGCCCGTTTATAGCAATCTGCACAACCTTGGATAAGTTATCCTCCCTGAGGCTCAGTCTACTCACCCTTCAAACATGAATTTACCGTGGGATTTTTGTAAAGATTAAAAAATGACTGATGTTTGTAAAACCTAGCTCACTGACCAAAGAATCTGACAATGTAAAAAACTGTTAATGCCTCTTCTTCCTAACCCATCTCCTTAGCCAGTCACTTAACACACTACAAGATGATTTTTTTATATGTTGTGTGTCATAGGTATCAGAAACTTCTCTTAAGAGATTGCACTTAATCTGCAGTTACTCTTTTAATGAATAAATTTCAGATATAAACTCTCTGAGGAGATGATGCCTCCCACTATTCAAGGTAGCGCCCCTTGCGGGCGCCATTTCGACACTCCATAGGTAGACAACAATCTGGAGCAGCTGAAGAGACGGACAGACTAGAAATGTGGAGAGTGTGCAGAGGCAGTAGAAGAGCTAACAATGAAAAGCAGGGATTTACATGCTTCCACAACCCAACAAGAGCCTCTTCCCAGATTAGAAGCTCTCTAAGGCCAAGCTCCTCTTCAGGCAGCCACGCCTGTCATCTCTATCCAGAAGAGCATCTGGAGGCATTCTCCCTGGAAGCTGCTTTTTCTGGCCTCGTTCTCTTTTAATCCATGTATTGTTTTAGGCTGATAACTTACAATTCTATTTTATGAAACAGTTTCAATAAATGCAATCTTTTGGAGGAGGTGTCATTTTCTAAAATTAACTCTCTCCCTTTATTAATACTTGTTCTTTCACATTGGGAAATGTGAACAGTAAGTGCCCTTTCATTGGTTTCATTCATCTGTTAAGTATCGAGGGGCCAGTAAGTACTTCAATCAATACATGCCATCTTTCAGAATTAAATTGCCCTGTTAGGAAGCCAGAGAAAATGTCTTCATGGGATGAAACACTTTGTGTTTTGCTCAGTTTCCTTTGTTCAGTTGTTTTGGAACACATACATATTTTTGCCTAATTGAATTATCACCTGTGAGTGTCTGTAATCATCCTCAGGCATTATGTAAGGGGGGGGGAGTATTTCCTATTTTTAAAAATAGTATTCTGATTCTGACAGCATTTTTTTAAAAAATTATTTTGGTAAATGGAATCATATTAAGAGTAGAAGAGGCTCAGATTGTTTAAATAACATCTGTGATGACTGACTGGATTAAGGGAATATTTTGTCTTCTCAAAACTCAGATCATTGTTTACCTCAGGGGAGGGTGGGCTATGAAACTACTCATGGTCTCCCACCCCACCAAGTTTGGTTTCTGATTTCCACCACCAGTGGAGAATCAGAAACAGCCCTAGGACTGGGGGAACAAAGAAAGAGGTTAAAATCATTAAAACCTAGAAGCTTGCAAAGTGGGTCTTTCACGTAAACCTGTGACAATAATGTGCCATGAACTCGACCCTCCACAAATATACTCACATTATAAAATACTCACATTATAATAATAATGAAATCGATCTTCCTAACTGACAGCTTACTCTGTATTACGTCATGTAATATCTAAAACATATATTAGCAGCTCAAAGTATGGCTCAAGAACATTCTAGCATCCTCAGGACCCTTTCAGGGACTCTGCAAAATCAAAACTGATTTTGTAACAATGCTAAGAAGTTCCATGTCTTTCTTCATTGTGTTGGCATTTGTACTGATGATGAAAAATTTATCCTGGGAAAAACTCATGGCACCTGAGCATGAATCAAGGCAGTGGCACCAAAATAAAAATGTATCAGTCATAACTACCGTCTTCACTGCCATGAACTTGCATGTAGGAAAAAAATAAATACATAAAGCCAGTCTCACTTAAGATTGTTTTTAATGAAGTAGTAAAAATTATTAATTTTATTAAATTTTACCTCTAAAATGCTCATCTTTGTAATATTCTATATGATCAAATGGAAAGTACACATAGAGCCCATCTGCTGAGACTGAAACATTATGGTTGTCTCGAAGAAAGGTGTGTGATTATTTGAGTTGTAAGCTGCACTTGCCACTTTTCTCATGGAACACAATTTTTTCTTGGAAGAACAGCTGACAGACAAACAATGGTTTTCAGACTTGGGTATTTGGCAGATATCTTCTTGAAAATGAACAAAGTAAACCTGTCACTTCAAGAAAAACAACTAACAATATTTGTGGCCACTGATAAAATTTGAACTTTCAAATGAAAATTCAAATTTTGAAGTCTTGTATTTACCACCGTGAGCTTGACAGCTTTCCAATACTTAAGAGATTTTTCTGATACGATAGGTGATGAGTTAACAAATGTGATTTTTGTTTATATGCTGTGATAAAATGTGTCAACACTTAGAAGACCTGTATAACTTAGTAAACCAATATTTTCCAAATGATCCATACACACAATGCATAAGATTATATGTGGGTGAAAGATCCATTCAAAGTGCCAAGCAGACCAATGGGTTTTAATATTACACAGGACAGAATGTTCACTGATATGGTTTAAGATTCCAGACTACAACAAACCTTTTTATAAACTACCACTTGCTGAGTCTGGGTGACTATCAAAGGAGAATATCCACAATTACTGGAAAAGGTTATAAGAATAGTCTTCTCTTAACCATGAGAGACGATGGACTCTGAAAAACAAACTGAGGGTTCTAGAGGGGAGGGGGGTGGGAGGATGGGTTAGCCTGGTGATGGGTATTGAGGAGGGCACGTTCTGCATGGAGCACTGGGTGTTATGCACAAACAATGAATCATGGAACACTATATCTAAAACTAATAATGTATGGGGATTAACATAACAATAAAAAAATTAAAAAAAAAAAGAATAGTCTTCTCTTTTCCAACTATGAATCTGTGTAAGGCCACATTTTCTTCATGTACGTCAACCAAAACAACATATAGCAATAGATCAAATCTAGAGGGTATATATGATAATCTAGCTGTCTTGAAGACATTAAAGAGATTAGCAAAATATAAAATAATGCCACTCTCAAAAGCTGTTTTTAAAGTTATTTAATTAAAAAATATTTCCTTTTTGTTAAAATATAATGGGTTTGTTATTGCTATTTTAAAAAAGATAAATATTACAGAAATACTTCTTAGTTTGAATTTCTAATACAGTAAATGTCGATAGATATATAACATATAAATAAAAAGTTTTTTGAAATCTTCAATAATTTTTAAGAGCTACAGGAGTTTCGAGCTGAAAATGTTTGAGAACTGCTGCTTTAGATATATCCTTTTATTTTAACTCATTCATTCTTTAAGATATTAGACTATTACTGTATTTTCAAATGAGCTGCCTGAGATTCAAAGAGACTAAGTAACTTGCTGAAGGTCACTCAGCTGGCTGGTTAAGTGCCAGAGTTAATATAATTAGCCACTGGATATATGATATAGTAGATGAAAATAGTGCAAAACAGCCAGGTAGGGCAAAACAGGAAAAAAAAAAAAAAAGAAAAACTAACCCAGGACACTAAACATCTCATAGTTGGTCAAGAGATGAAAACACAGGAAGCAGGTTTATAAAATACGTATTTTTGTTACTAGCTCCACGGAAATTTTTGCATGCCCTAAAGTTCTACCAGGGGATCCTGTTATCGCTCAGGGGGATATCCAACATCATGCTAGCTTTTGTGAGGGCTACAGTGCATTTGGCTGGGACATCCCCTTCACTGGTTACCTATTTGGAGCTTTTAAATGTTACAGCAGATGGCTGAACAGGTTTGTCACCAAATGACTTGGATCCTTGGGATGATAAGTAGCCCATCTGGCCTTCCCCAGTAAATGTCTAAGAGGAGAAGGAAGTGTGGCAGGGCTTAGATTCACTGAGTACCTGGGGCCTGGATGGCATCACCTGCGTAACATCCCATGGAATCTTTACGACAGTCCCTAAAAAGCAAAAGGTTTCCTTCTGTTTAAAACAGGACCAAGATTAAGGCTTCAAAAGGTCTTGTGAGGCGGAAGATGAGTGAGTGCAAAATAGGTCCTCCCCCTCAGAACAGTGGGTCCTATACAGAGACCAAATTTTGAGAATATGAGGTAAAAGGGATGACTAGCAGATCAATTAGCAGAACTACAACAATCAAGGCCTGATTACCCACATGGCCATCTCCATTTTAAGTCACAAAGATCTGGTTTAAGTGATATCCTAAATTCTGCAGCCAGATGTTTCCAGTTGTTAAAACTGTAGAGCCATGGAGACCAAGATTTAGGCCAGACTTGACAATGAAAGTCATTTTTAAGAATAAAAATATTACCGTTAAAGATTATTAGCATTCTACTACACTCATCTCCATACTCTCACTTGGGATGAATTTTTCATGTATTAAATCTGCATAATTCATAATTCTAGATTTCTCTATTCTTCTGACAGCTAGCTAACTAAAGATTGTAAGGGGAACTAAAATTCTAAGTATCTGAGTGTGTGGTGTCTAAAATATCCTGATTACATGTTTATAAGTTATAGCATTGGTGTGTTTATATAACAATCTGTGCATTAAGGATAACACAAACCAATAATTGGGTTTCTTTTCATGGGAGTGTGGTGAAGACAGGAATGGATGTTTCCCCATAAATGGAAGCCTATCAGACCAATTTTTCCTCTATTCCTAGACAAGAGGATAAATCTTTACCTGATTTCAAGATAAACTTGCAGTCCTGTTCTTAATGCTATCACCACCTACCACCTGATTCCACACGAAAGCTGGATGCTCCAGCAGGTCACTGCCAGTCTTGTGACCTTTGACAATGGGCAGAGTTCATTTGAGGCCACAAAACAAGTCCCCAGGATGTGATTCTTATTAGAGGAGTAGCCAGAAAATATGTTGGATTAGAGGTGCTGAGATCCAGTCCTATGTTATTTGTGCACTGTAAGAGCCACAGAAAAGTTTTATAAGAGATGTTTTATAAAATGTTAAATAGGATTAACTTGAGAAACAGGACAAAATGAGCTAATTAATGAAGGAACAGTGAGGCTTAAATTATGATGATAGATTTGAGATGACTCACTTTGTCTTCAACTTTTCCATCTTACTCTTACAATGTTTCTGCCAAGGATGCTTCTATTATTCCCCTGTTCCATGTCGTGTTAAATACCCTCTAAGATCTATTGCAAAGGTTGTCTTTCACATGGCAGTAATCACAAGTGAGTCTTTTTTCCTCAGGACTGAGGCTGCTGAGTCTGTTTTAATGGGTCACTCAAATGTTGCTGGTGTAATGGACATTTGTGTTTATGTCTTATCTCTTTTGTACGAGGGAGCCTCCTGTCTGCTGGCTACCAGTTCCCATATTGAGGGACTTCTGTTAGTAGAGCACTCTTGGAGGAATGACTAGGTGACTGATGAATGTGACATGAAACCAAAGTCGGGCCAGCCTAACTTCAGGAAGCACGTGTTATGGTCTGTTCGTGCAAGCCTTCTGTTTTACAAGCTGGTCACGTCACTCCTCAAGAGTTGCCTGTGCTTTTTTTAAGGTTGTCTGTGATTGGATAAACCTACCTAATTCTGGGATCCAACTTTAAAAAAGACCACTATTATCGGGGCGCCTGGGTGGCTCAGTCGTTAAGCGTCTGCCTTCGGCTCAGGTCATGATCCCAGGGTCTTGGGATCGAGCCCCGCATCAGGCTCCCTGCTCGGCGGGAAGCCTGCTTCTCCCTCTCCCACTCCCCCTGCTTGTGTTCCCTCTCTGGCTGTCTTTCTCTCTGTCAAATAAATAAAACCTTTAAAAAAAAAAAAAAGACCACTATTATCATACAGCTAAGTTGTGTTTTCCAAAAGCCCTCTTAGTAACAAGTTGGTGTTTTAATCTCATTCTCCGTAATTCCTTTGTCTTTGATTGAATAAAGAAAGGAGCTCTTAGGAATTGTCCTTCTAATGCCCTAGTTCAAGAACCATGAGAAAGAAAGAACGGAATTTGGGTAGTAAAATAATACCTGGAGATTGAAGCATCTGCTGTGGCCATGAGAAGAGTGTTTCTACATTTGAAACAAGAGAGAAACATTCAGCCTATTTTGTGTCATGCACAGGACGGTTTAGTTTCACTTTGTTTTGCTTTTGTTTTTAGCTGATATGTTCTGAATGGGCAGTTTTAAGACTTAGACTTTAGCAAGTGATTATCATGTGGCACTTGAACCTCGTTGGGTCATCAAGGTTTATGACAGCTTCAGCCACACATAAGTGGCTCTTTGATCAAGGCTGAGCCACAGGCACCAGGCAATAGCAACATATCCAGACACATGCCATGAAGGACTCAGGAGGCTGCTGCTGCAGTCTGACCTTGAATTTCACACGAGTGGCTTGGCCTCATGTTGAATGTAATGCTGTGTTGGTTAAACCCTCCTAAAGCATCAATGAATGGGCGAAATTATTTTATTTTACTGTTTTGCAGACAAATCTGTTGTACAGTGGAGTTCTACAGAGTATGAGTTAGGGTTAGGCTATAATGTTAGTACCATGTCTGGGTAGACAGTAAGGGATTGGTCCTCAGCCCCAAATTCCATTCTTTATTTAGGAATCAGAAGAAAACTATGGAGCAACTAACCTTAAATTCATGAAACTTGCCCACAGGCCCAAGAGCCACCCCACCATTTGGTTTGAAACTAGATTTAGATTTTAGAACCAAATTGGGTTTCATCCAGAGAAAAGGAGTAGATTTTGTTATGTACTAACTAAAAAGACATGGGATCCTTATTAAAAAGAAAATATAGCAACTTCTTGGAGTGCTTCAGTCTTCCTCTTAGAATAGAAACAACTGAAGAATGAAAATCAAATAAAGAAAGGCATTCTGGTTAAGCAGAAGCAAGAGAAAGAATAACTTAATTACTTAAGATATTAACTAAACTAAATAGACATGGAAGAAAGCAAAACTTAAAGATCAGAATAAATGGGCATAAAATCCAAGAGTCTAACTACTTTTTTTAAAAAAAGATTTTATTTCTTTATTTGAGAGAGAGAGAGCATGCACACACGCGTTTGTGTGGGGAGGGACAAGCAGACTCCCCACTGAGTAGAGAGCCCAACCCTGGGCTCAACCCCAGGACCCCGAGATCATGACGTGAGCCGAATACAGACACCTAACTGACCGAGCCACCCAGGCGCTCCTAACTGCTCTTAAAATATTAGAAAAATGGGACATGTTTTAGTTCAGTGGTTCTAAAACATTACTGACACGGGAATTATTGGGGGACTGTACCCCAGACCAAATCAATGATGATCTCTGGGGTGGAATCTGGCATCAGTGTTTTTAAACCTCCTAGGTGGTGCCAACATGCAGACAAGTTTCAGAAGCAATGTTGAAACAGGGGATTGTTTAATTGTTTCAATTCTTACTAAATCAGAAAGAGTGCTTAGCATGGAAATCTAGCAGAGGAAAAGAGAGGAAAGATATCAGATAATACTGAAATGACTCCTCCAGAGACCGCCAGGATCCAGAAAACTATTGAGAAGCACCCTGTGAGCAATGTCCACAATAGCCAAACTGTGGAAAGAGCCAAGATGTCCATCGACAGATGAATGGATAAAGAAGATGTGGTGTATATATACAATGGAATATTATGCAGCCATCAAAAGGAATAAGATCTTGCCATTTGCAACGACGTGGATGGAACTGGAGGGTATTATGCTGAGCGAAATAAGTCAAACAGAGAAAGACATGTATCATATGAGCTCACTGATATGAGGAATTCTTAATCTCAGGAAACAAACTGAGGGTTGCTGGAGTGGGGGGTGGGGTGGGAGGGATGGGGTGACTGGGTGATGGACGCTGGGGAGGGTATGTGTTCTGGTAAGCGCTGTGAATTGTGCAAGACTGTTGAATCTCAGATCTGTACCTCTGAAACAAATAATGCAATATATGTTAAGAAAGAAAAAAAGAAGAAGAAGAATGTAGCAGGAGGGGAAGAATGAAGGGGGGGAAATCGGAGGGGGAGAAGAACCATGAGAGACAATGGACTCTGAAAAACAAACTGAGGGTTCTAGAGGGGAGGGGGTTGGGAGGATGGGTTAGCCTGGTGATGGGTATTGAGGAGGGCACGTTCTGCATGGAGCACTGGGTGTTATGCACAAACAATGAATCATGGAACACTATATCTAAAACTAATGATGTAATGTATGGGGATTAACATAACAATAAAAAAATTAAAAAAAAAAAAAAAAGAAGGAGAAGCACCCTGTGAAAGTCACAGAAGGAGAATCCATGAGAATAGGTAAAATACTCAAAAGTATTCCTGAGTCAGAATTGCAGTGAAGGGCACCTGGGTGGCTCAGTCGGTTGAGCGTCTGCCTTGGGCTCAGGTCATAATCCCAGGTCCTGGGATCGAGCCCCACACTGGGCTCCCTGCTCAGTGGGGAGCCTGCTTCTCCCTCTACTGGTCCCTCTGCTTATACTGTCTCTCTCTATCCCTCTGCTTATACTGTCTCTCTCTATCCATCAAATAAATAAATAAAAGAACTTTAATTAAAGATTGCTCCTGAAGGTGGAGTGATAGAATTGAGATCATAACCAAAAAGTTTATGGGATTAGGATACTAAAGATGAAGCATCTTCAATATTAAATGGAAGCCATGGAGGGCAATAATGTGTAGCATCAAGGCCTGGATTAGATATTGATCTGATGGGAGAGCACAACCTGGTGGGATTGCATAAACCAGAAAAACGAAGGCAAGAGGATGTTAAACAGTAAAATTAGGAGGCAGACCCAAAATTCATTGATTTCATATCTCTTGCTTAGGAGACCCTAAAGATAGAATCTAGAACATCATGTCAGAAAGATTTCTTGGTAACATATTCTATGCTAAGAGAATTAATCTGGTTGGTAAATTTAGAATAATCAACTGGATACTCAGTTTCTGTAGAGGATTCTTTTAGGCAAATAAACTTGAGCAATGGAATGTAGAAAGGGCCCACAGCAACCCCCTGGCTGAATACAAATAGGTCCATCAAGCGACCCACCTCAAAATATCCATAGGCCCCATCTGACCAATGGGCTACTTACAACTAGGCACAGTTACCGAAAAAGGGAGAATTCCATTTGTCCCCATACTTCCTCAGCTTCCCTCTTTTGTTTTTGGGTTTGTTTGTTTTTTTTTTAAGATTGATTTATTTATTTTTTAGGGTGCCTGGGTGGCTCAGTCATTAAGTGTCTGCCTTCAGCTCAGGTCAGGATCCCAGGGTCCTGGGATCAAGGCCCACATCAGGCTCCCTGCTAGGCGGGAAGCCTGCTTCTCCTTCTTCCACTCCCCCTGCTTGTGTTCCCTCTCTCGCTGTGTCTCTCTCTGTCAAGTAAATAAATAAAATCTTAAAAAAAAAAAAAAAGATTGATTTATTTATTTTAGAGAGACAGAGACAGAGACACCATGAGCAGGAGGGACGGATGGAGAGGTAGAGAATCAAGCAGACTCCACACTGAGTGTGAGCCCAAGGCAGGGCTCAATCTCAAGACCATGAGATCACGACCATGAGATCATGACCTGAGCCAAAACCAAGAGCCAGACACTTTAATGGACTGCACCACCCAGGCACACCTCACCTTCCCTCTTTAAAAACAGCCCCACCTGCTGCCTCGTCACAGTCCCTGCTTTGCTGTCCTTCCCAAAGCTCCCTTGCTTCCTCAGTACACGTCTATCTCCTTTGTTCTGCCTTGGGTGAATCCTTTCACCATCAGAGTCGCTGGCTTCCACCCGATCTTCGCCCCCCACTCCCGGGGCCCCATCCATTCGGACAGATACCAGTTTCCTTCCTGAGAATCAGCTCTGCAGAGAGCATAGCCTGAGATCTGCTCTTCTACACTGCAGGTTTTCAGGGGCTACCCTCTTTGCAGAGCATGGGGAGGTTGTGCCTCGGAGGACACATCTGTCTAACACTGGGTACATTATTAAGAATCCGTTGTTGCCTCACACCTAAGCCACATCAATACTATCGTACGAACATTGGTATTTTGATTTTACCTTTGTGCCAACTTTGTCTCTCCCAACTGGTTCAGAACTTGGTTTGGGAAAGGCTTATTAAATATTGACCTCCTGAAAATCTTGGTATTCCCTAGTCTTTACGAGATCATAATTTCTCAATGGTAGAGACCCTTACACTTGTATTGGCCACAGTGCCTGACAACTGTCTGACACATGATAGCACCTCCATAAATATGTGTGAAATGAGGAATAATGGTTTTTCCTCACCTCTTCCCTCTGACTTAAGAATGAGAGTCCGCACATTAGTCACTGACACTCACCTCCTCCACATCTAAGTCTAGAGCTTTCTGAGAGAAGAGAGAACTAGCTTAACATTCCCCCTCTAGCTGGCGCTAGTTTTTCCTTAAGCTCTAGCAGCAATTGATGGTGGCTTATGTGCAGAAGGCACCACCTCTCTTTAAATACTAAGGTCAGAGTAAGTCCAAGGAAAGTAATATGGAGCAATAAGCAAGCCTTACAGCTCAGCCTGACATTCAGTCCATTTCACCAGCAATGAAACTAGGGGAATTGGGGGCAGAATTCATAGCTAAATGTAAAAAACTTACCTCCAAAATGTCTCTTCTGGACAATTTCTCCTCAGTCACATAGTGAATTTGATATATTTGAGACTCCAAAATGAGATATCCCCTCATGTCTTCTCTTTAGAGCTGGTTTATATATTAGCATTTTTATATCCAAAACCTAACCCTCTACCCACAATAATTAGGGCCGCAGATTCTTTCTCTAGCATATAAATGACTTAAAGTTGTTGTAACAGGAATCCTAGCAGCATGCAATAAAGAATCCACGGATAGTAACTTAGGGTCATCCAAACCTCGTTTTTTAGAAGGATGGATGTTGTGAGAGAAATTTAAGAGAGGAAAAGAGATTTTTATATGTAGATCAGTTAAAATCCAATGTGTAATTAAATTCTGCCTGTTGAGAATAGTCCTGTAAGTCATTGTTTTAGGCACGACATTAAAAAGCATTTAGCATGTTGATTCTGGCTACCCCATGCCTAATTCCAGAGAAGGTACCAATCTCTTCCATTTAACTCTGCCTGGAATATCTTCACTCTGCAATACCCATCCCTGAATGAAATGGAAACATCATCCTATGGGACCTACGCCCTGATTATCTGTTTGTCATATATACTCTATTACTCTCCATTCTGAGGCCCAAGAACTTTTTCCTTCTTTACATTCATTGGATCAATCAACTTGAATTTCAAAAGATGTCAAGAAAACCCCCAATCTATTTCTTATATATGCAAATGAATTTCCTCATGGCTTTTTAGAATTCCAGCTTCACTCCTCTTTCAGCCACTAAAGCCTTGTTACTCTGCTTTAGCCTAGGCTCAGACTCAGCAACCTAGAGCTGCCAAATCCTTTGGTATTCAGCACACAAATCACTTCCATTTAATGACAAGTTTTATTCCTGAATTTTAATGGGGCCTATTCTCACTTTTAATTGCTTTTAAAAATGAGATAGTTTTGAAGGAATCTACACATATTTGACACAACCATAAATATTTTAAAAAGAAAAATCTCATGCTGAAGAACCATGAAAAACTCATCAGTTAAAGTAAACAGGAAAGAGCAGTTGCAGGATTAAATTTGCATTATTTCACATCAGATTGGGGCAATTAATATGTTAAACTCTAGTTAACATCAAAAGCACAGGATATGTTAAACTTGTCTCTTCAATTATTAAATGACTAAAATGATGTAATTACAAAATCTCTATTTTCTCATACTACAGGAACATGCTTCCTTTGTGTCATACTATTCCTCTGAATTTTGAAGTCCGTCCCCACCCCCCCCCCCCGCCCCACTGATACTCAATAACAACAGACCCTCAAACAGCTTCATTCTATGATGATCAGAATCCATACAGCTCTATGCAGCTAATCCTTAGCTTTTACCGGTTGGCATCAACCACTTTGTACCACAAAACAAGAAGTCAAGAGAAAGACATCTTCACTAAGAGAACTGAAAGAGGAACTTCAGAGGAGTAGCCTGCCTCTCAGATATCACCAGGTCTACTTTTCCTCTCACTCGCACTTCTGTCTCTGTTGGAAAAAACTTGTTAATAAGACTAACAAAGGTGAAGGGTGATAGGGCAAATATAGGCAGAGAAACTTGCATTTAAAAGCTGATCTCCTCTCACATACTTAGGTTGCACGAATGAACTTGGAGAACTTTTATTTCTATTTGGCAACCCCACCCTACTTGAAAACTGTGGCCTGTGGCAGAGAGAGTCACTTCCACATTTAGGGAAGCAGAAAGACTTAGGTTTGATACGCCCCATGTTCACCTGAAAGTTGTTCCATTCTTTCACATTTTTTATTCTGTCCCTATATTTTTAATTGTGAAAAATTTTATACACACCAAAAGCACAGAAGGTACCATAAAAAAAAAAAAACACCTTTACCTATCTGCTAGGAATATAAACACTATATTATTTTTGCTTCAGTTTCTAAAATGAATAAATAAAACATTGCAGATGCAGTTGGAGTTCCAACTGAAAATGGCCCAAGTTGATTTCTCTCCATCTCTCTCCAAGAGCAATTGCTAACACTGTTTAAGCTGAGTCTTCTCCCTCTCCGTGTTCTTACATTTTAACTACTTAGTATATATCCAGGAGCATACTGTTTTATATTATAGGTTTATCAAATTGATGTGAATGATAACATGCAAAGTGCATTTACATTGCTACTTGCTTTCATTCTCAATGATGCTTTTAAACTCTATCCATATTACTACATCTTGATCTCATTCATTTTTAACTACACCATTTAAGTACACCATTGTATAAATACACTGCAATCTGTCCTTCCACCCAACTGATAGCTACTGAACTTGTTTCTGATTGTTCACATATGCTTAATTGTAATTATGGTGTATTACAACTTATTTTAGACCCCTCCTTGCCTAAACTCTAAGAGTAGCATCTACATTTTATTCTCATGTTGCTTTTATTTTTTTTAAAGATTTATTTATTTATTTTAGAGAGGGGGAGGGATGGCGGGAGAGGGAGAGAGAAAATCCTCAAGCAGACTCCCTGCTAAGCACAGAGCCCGATGTGGAGCTCAATTCCAGGACCCTGAAATCATGACCTTAGCCAAAATCAAGAGCTGGTAGCTCAACCGACTGAGCCACTCAGGTGCCCCTCCCATGTTGCTTTTAAATTCTCAAATATGCTGTTACTGTTGTTGCTGTTGCTTTTAAAGTTAGTCTTTATTTATTTATTTATTTATTTATTTATTATCTCTACAATTCCTGCTTGATTCTTCTATGTAAACTTTTCCTTTTTTCATAATGTCCTGTTCTTACTTTATGATGTCTATCCTTCTTTCATCTCTGATCATTCTTTAAAAATACTGTTTTTTTAGTCCTTTCTAGATTGCTCATTATTGGAAATTCTTGGGCTATTTATACATCCATTTGTTACCTGCATTGACTTCTTAGGGTGACTTGTTCCCTCAAGAACTTCGTATTTTTTAACATCTTCAGTGGGATTTTTTTTTTTTCCCTCCTAAGAGACGACCTCAGAGAGAAGTTCCATATTTTCCTCCCCTGGGTCTTCAGCATTCTGCAACAGGCTTCAGTTTTAGCTCACTGTTCTGGCTTGAATTCCTCTGGGGTTCTGAAAACGGGATTTCTCTTCTTCTCCTCTGAGGTTGGTTCTATATTCATGTTTCCTGTTGTTGTATATTTCATTAAGCGTTTCTGTGTTTGGGAGACTTGTAGGAGTATGTCCCCTCCTCTACTTTCTAGTGAACACTTCCAAATATTTCCTCAGAGCTCTATAAGCTCTACAACCAATTTCTGTACCCCCAAAACACTCCTCTGCTTATAAAGTAAAAGGAAGAGAATTTGTGTTGTAACAACTGCAATTTACAGAAATTTCACTTGCCCATTTTATTTGTTTGAATATTGTTTTCCTTATTTATGCAATTTATTTTTCCTTTGAAATCTGAAATCCTTTTCCACATTTCACTCCTAGGATGAAACACATCAAAAGGTAAAACTCAGGCTTCCAGAAGATGTGTATGGTTTTATTCACAAATTTAACTAACATGAACATTTTATTTGAAAGCAATTAAAGAAGTATTGCTTTCTAACCTTATTTCATCTACAGATATATTTTTCTTATTGTTCTTTTGCTAAAATTGTGTCCTTTCATGAAACTCAAAATAGTCTTTGTGAACAGCCTGTAGAAATATAAATCTTGTGATCAATTTTCAAGGAGAGAGTTGAAATGAAATATGTTAACAAGTAGGTTTGGGACTTTTTACTTGAGAGTTATAAGGGATGGATATAACATATTCTACAATATAAGCCCAGGAAAGAGTACAATCCTTCTAACCCTTGTAGGTATTTTTTTTTTATAATTGCCCTTAAAATTGGGCAAGAGGAAAAACATACTGGGTGTTTGTTTGTTTGTTCGTTTGTTTTTCCTAACATTAAATAGCATTCAGGAAATTATCTTATTTCAATCCAAGGACAGACAATATTAGCTATTTACCAGTTTTGACTCAGATTTCAAAACCATAGGATTAGGAAATCTGTTTTAAATTAAAGTAAAATTTAGTAAATAAAGTAAAATTTAAGCTTCCATATTAAGTTGGCATCTATTATACATTTTTTCTGAAGCTGGAGAAAAACGCTATTTTTTGGACCCTCTTGCAAAATTAGTAACACAGAATTGGGAAACAACACTCCTCAATTGCCTCATTGAGGAATCAGAAATTCAGAGACATTAATTAAGTGACAGAGCCAGGATTTGGACCCAATTTTATCAAATTCCAAACTCCGTGTACTTTCCACTTTACTGTTTTTCCCACATTACAGATTTTCGTGGTCTGGCATGCATTAATGAAAAGGTCTCTGTCCTAGAAGTCAAGAGATTTATGTTCAAGCTTGGACACTGCCACACCCATTCTTCCCATTTTGGATGTCTTCATGAGAAATAATAAGGAAGCCTTGACAGTTGTCAGCTGGGAGCTGACCTGACACAGCTAGACCATGGTATTCTCCTGTTGAATGTAAACACTGTCACAGAGCATCAACTTCAGCAGAGGTCACCCTCTGACAGAGTGAGAAAAACACAAGATCATTTTATAATCATGTCCGATCCTAGACAAAAATAAGAACAATATGCAAACCACAGGAATATCCAAACATCCGCCTCTCCCAGCTATCATGAATGCCAGATGCATAAATCAATACAGCTGTATCCCCACTCTGTACCCGCTGTATCTAAGATATAAACCATTGATCTCCAGGAAAGAATAGCTCCCATCCCGATAGTCCCCATTCACAGCAAACTCCTGCCTCCTTGACCCCTTCCTCCAGTCACCTAACAGAAAGCCAAACTCTATAACAAATCTTCCTACACCTTCTTAATTTGATGTTCACACTTGCCCACGGGGTCCCCTTATTGCATCAAGTAATAAACACAACTTCTCGTGACTTCAAGTGTCCCTGATGGTATCTGACTGGTGAGCATCAACAATAATACATCACATATTTCCCTGGAACTTCACAGGTTGTCCACTTGCAAAAAGAGGACACTGGACTGACAGCATCAGTCTAACACTCCAAGGGCCCTTCCAGTTCTGCCATGCCATAGTCCAAAAGTTTACTATTTCTGCCCCTTTCTCCTGGTTTTGTATGGTATTCATGATTGTCTCTACTTTCCACAAAAGATTTACAATAATTAGCACAAGCACTGAGCTAGAAGGCAATTCTCCAGTGGTCTCAGAATGATTAGAGTCGAGGAATGCTGCTAAATAATCTATACAACTTTGAATGTGGAAGTATCAGAAACCCAGATTCACACTGTAAATAATCCTGTAATCATCTGTGCTGTCTTTATCATCTTTTCCTGCCTCTCAGCTTTTAACCATTTTAGAGAAATTGAAGCATGGAAGTGCATTTTTTGGCATGACGGTTTAGAAATTAAGTGTGGTTAAAAGAACTGAGTGATTAAGACGCACTCATGTAGCTGTAATGATGAAGTCAGTAAATCACATGCAATTTAATGATATTTCTGATAATACAGGATATGTAAGTTACGCATCATAATAATCCTCTGGTTTAGAAACCGTTTTCTACCTTTGGTTAAGATCTGGCTGAATGAATCTGTCAAATGACAAAAGGAAAACAATTTAGTAACAAGTTTGATGTCCTTTATGCAAGGGAACATAATCCGTGGATTGGGGGAGTATGGTGCCTCACCAGCAGCAAAGCACTCTTCCCGTGGGATTTGGGGCAAGAGTGAGTTTTATAGAGCATTAGAAGCAGCAACACAGAAACAGAGCATGATTGACTAGGAGCTCGGAGATTTCCCTAAAAAGCCAGCAGGACCTGTTTTCTAGGGTAAGGTGAGCTAGCTGAAGCTGAGCTGGAGGACTGGGGTTGTGTGTGTTGGGTCTCCTTGACAGGTGTTTCCTTTCCCGTTAGTGCAGGTTGATTTCGGCTTAGATTTGTGATGTGGTCCTGGCCCCTGGGGGTGGCCTCCACTTTTCTGGGTCCTGACACACAAATTAACTTTATCAGATCATTTGGATTTAATAAGTTTTGATTAGAGAAGGAGGACTCTCTGTCACTGGGAGAAACTGACTGAGACTTCAACAGAGAAAGGTATGAGAGGAAATGGTGCTAGTGGGAAGGTCCATGGAGAATAATCAAAGGTAAACTGACTGCCAGACTAAAGAAGAATATGAACAAGGAGAGAGGAGCAACATTGTCAAAAGAAACTACTTGCAAAGAAAACAACCTGTAGAGAAGCAGATCTTACTAATGATAAAGGGCTATGAATTAGATGACCTTTTTGAACTGCGGAAGCAAAGACTTCCTTTGTTTTGGAAAATTGTGAGAGCAGCCACAAGGAAATCTTGGTAAGCAGCAATGATGGAATAACTAAAGACTTCCCAGAAAGTATATATTTCCTCATATCGAAGAATATTTTAAATGTAAAATTCAATTACTCTGCCAAATGCACCTACTACTGATGGTTTGAAGGGTGACTTCCTTTATTTTATTAAAAAGGCACATTTTATGGGCAACTGGGAGGGCAGTTTAATCAGACCTGAGTAATAATCCCAGAGCTACCCACTCCTATACAGAGCACTTCCTCTCCCTCGCCCTCAATAGAACAAGTCTTGAGTAGCATGCCTGCCACCTGACACCCACCTAAAGGATTATTCAGGAAGTGGTCTTTTACAGAAACCACCTGGGACCACCTAAGAGACTACCAACAGGACGTATGAACTCCTCACCATGGAGGTTTTCTAATTTCTGTAACTTTATCAATTTAGAGTTCTAGAAATCCTACATATTAGCCCAACTCCCTAAAAAGGAACTTGTTAATCTACAGTCACTATTACACCCTCAGCTTTTACTTCTGAATATTTGAAAGTACATAGGTATGAGAATTAGCATCTCTGACATTAGAGTTTTCAAGGAGCTCTACCTGATGTGATCAGCAAAAACACAAAAACAAAACCAAAAACTCTGTTTGGTAGCTGGAGCAGTTATAATTTTTCCTGTTTAACAGATGAGGAAATTGTGACTCAGAGAAGTTCATTAAGTGCTGAGATGTCTCAACAAGTAGACTGGGCTAGAACTGGCCTTCTGACATTGTGTTCCAGGCTCATGTGAGGTCTATGCCACACTATATGAGATGCCCACCACTAGACCAAGGTGAAGATAGTGCGAAGATTCTTGGCCCCCTGATCATTCCAGAGTTTCTTTTTCCTATGATACTCATTTGATGTTTCTTAAAATAATAGAAAATTTTATGTATTTCAGATCCAAGTTCAAAGCCTGGATACTTCCAAGTTAGTGTTTTTTGAAATGATCAATAGATTCAATTTGAGAATCATGGTGATGTAACTGGCAAGTCCAGGCACACATATTAGATGTAACAGCTGGCACCGTTCTGCACGTGCATTTCCCCGATTAGGTCAGTTGAAGAACCATGGGAATTCCTATTGATATTAAGTCAGTGTTAGCTGTATAACAAAAATCTCAAAATTGTAGTGACTTACAACAAACATTCATTTGTTTTCTTACAGACCTGAGAGTAGCCTGGGGAAGTTCTGCTTCAGGACACAGGTCAGGTTCAGGTCAGCTCCGCTCATCTTTCGTTTTCCTTGGACCAACAGCTACCTGGGATCTGTTCTTCTGGAAACAATGACAGAGTGTAAGAGACAGAAGGAGAACCACAGAATGTCTTCAAAGGCCTCTTTGCAGAACTGGACATTGTCACAAACCAATGGGATGGGGAAGGATACCCACAGCCTTTGGTCAGATGTTCTGCAAAGTCTCATGATAAAAGCTGTGGATGCATGATGGTAATTCACAGAGAGAGTGAAGAAATGGGGACATTAATCCAATCTACCACACTATTTTATGTTTTATTTTGTAAAGCAAGTTTGTAGTAATGATGCATATCAGGGCCAAAAAAGAAGTGGGCCCTTGGGACCATAGAAATACTGACTTAAGTCCTGCTGCTACTTCTACTTAGGAAAAATGAGAATCAATTTTTAAGCCTGCAGAACTCACTAGTGGCTGGGTATCATATGTACTATGACTGTGTTATTTCCTCAATTAGAGTTACTTTGTACTAAAATCTCTACTGTAATCTTAAGGAAAATTATACAGTACAAATAATGGTGAATTTCTGGCAAAAGTAATTTGGAGGCACATCTAATGAAACTTAACATTCATATTAAAACAAAATCACCTATGAAGTCTGAGCCTGCGTGCAAACTGCTCTGCTATATATTCCAAAACAAAGAGCACACGAGCACTGATATTCATATCCATCAACTCATTTGCTTCTCAGAACAAATCACCACATCCTCTACTCCCACACAGCCACCACCTAGGGAACAGACCGGCCCCCAAATTCACATACACCTAGGGAACAGACCAGCCCCCAAATCCAAACACAAAAAAAAATGAAAGAAAGGCGAGTCCTTGAATCCCAACTTCTTTCAATTAAATTGGACCAATCTCACCTTCTGCTTAAAAAATAACTACAAGAATCTAAAAATTGGTAATTGGTTTTTTAATTTCTAAATAATGAAGTGAGGGATCTTGATGTTTTGTTTACTTCAGGATATTGATGCTAAAAATCATTCTTCCACATCGGGTACCAGAACTACTATAAACAGACACAATGAGCATACATCCTCCTAATTCCTATAATCCATACCCACGTGTCTTGTATTAACTCTGCCTCTGGGAAGAAAACTTCTGCTACACAAGCATCATTGAGGTATCATGTGGCCACATAGTGTCTAACATGTGTTCCCTGAGAATTATTCCCACAGCCACAGCCCTGGTACGGACCTCAGTATCTACTGTCTACTTCAGTGTAGTAGTTTCCCTCCTCCTCCTCCCCTCCCCTCTCTCCCCCCCGAGTCTGAGTCAGCTCTCCCAGTGCCTGCTACTGCTGGGCCAATGGGTCCATGAGAGGCTTTATAGCAACGCTCACCCTTCCCAGGGGTGCCACAGCGTAATCTGCACCGCATCACAGTGTCCCCATTAGGGCAGTGACTCCAGGGCACCAGGTTGTGGCCTGTACAGCTCTCTTCCCCACATCCATTTCTTGTTCCTAGAACCACAAGGTGATTTCAGATACCTCAGTTCAGACATTACTACTGATAACAGTTACGGGTGAAGCACTTAATCCAGAACTGGGTCTGCACACAAGGGCAAAATATTTTAAAAGCCAAAAATAATCCCCCAAGTTTTCACAGGCAGCTCGCTCAAGGCACATGTGGGAGACAGAATAGAAGGAGGCAGGTAAGAGTCTGTGCTTCAGAGTCCAGTGACTTGGGTTCAAGTCCTGGCCCTGCCACCTTTTTTTTTTTTTTTTTTTTTTAAAGATTTTATTTATTTATTTGAGAGAGAGAATGAGAGACAGAGAGCATGAGAGGGAGGAGGGTCAGAGGGAGAAGCAGACTCCCTGCCGAGCAGGGAGCCCAATGCGGGACTCGATCCCGGGACTCCAGGATCATGACCCGAGCTGAAGGCAGTCGCTTAACCAACTGAGCCACCCAGGTGCCCCTGGCCCTGCCACCTTCACACTGTGTGATACTCGGGGAGTTGTTAGACCTCTTGGTCCCCAGTTTGGTCATCTATAAAATGAGGTATTGTTAGTTTTTATATGAGATCTTTCATAAGATTTAAAAGAGATCATTCCCAAAAAGTGCTTTTAAGCACATTGCATGGCACATAAATGCCAACAAATGCTTATTACTACATTGTTGCTGTTGTATGCAAATTATCCACAGAACAATATTCATTAAATTGTCTTGTCTTTTCCTTCCAGAAGCAAATACATTGGGTTCAGAGTGGGTAAAAAGAATGCCTGGAACATAGATCACTGCCTGTCATATAGTGGGTGGTCAACAAATGATTGCTCAACATTGATTCCTTCCTTCTTATGCAGTCAGTTCTTAATTTTCCATACTAAAGAAGAGGGAAAGAGATGTTAACAATCCAAAATGTTTTGGTAATCTAAAAATAATGTATACTTGGCTTATAGAAGAGTAATTTCATATACTTTATTAGAAGAATAGGTCCAATGTTCACAAAACTCGAGTCAAGGTGATTCTTTCACTCAACTGACAAATGTTAGTTAAGACTATGCCTGAGACCAGGCACTGTGCTGACTGTGTCTTCAGTACAGGAGGGAACGAGACCACTGATCTCTGCCCTCATGGAGCTTAAATTCTGATGGTGGCAAGTAGGCCACTTTATGGCTTTTGTGGGCCCTACGCACTTTTGTGTGCCTCTTCCTCTATTAAAAACAGATTAAAAATTACATTTTATGGCTGTGTTCCATAAGGATGAATTATTAACATTATATATCAAAACATTTCTTTGACCTCGAAATCCATTTTTTGTCTTTTGATTTGAAAAGAACTTAAGACATTGCTGTGGATCTCTCAGAGTATTTGGGGCCCTGAGTACTACACCTGATGGATTAGGCAGTGATACAGGAAAGTGGACATGGGAATAAAACATCCCAAGTGGCTTTTCGGTTTGTTTTTTTTGCTGAACCATTTGAAAGTAAGTTGCAGACACTATGACATTTGACTTCAAAATACTTCAGCAGGCATCTTCTAAATAAGGACATTTTCCTATGTATCCACAATATCATTGTCATACCTCAGAAAATTAACATTAATTGATGAAACTACAGTAGTTTAGCCTACATTATAGTTTCTCAGTTCCACATCATATAATTTTTGTATTTTATATTGATACTTCTATCTTGAACCCAAATTATATTACCAAATTTATCCATTCACATTATTTGCCACTTTTATCTTTGGATGACATTTGTGTCAAAAGTTACTCTCTCATTTTTAATGCTTAAAATGTTTCTTTTGCTGAACTGCTAGTGATGCTTTATTGAGACACAAAGTTCTCTATCCTATTTTCTTTCATTGTCATCCTTTGATAATTTTTTTCTTTCTCCCAAAAATCCTTAGCCCATACTCATCTTCAGGAGTGTTTTCATGTATCCAGTTGCCTAGGCTAAAATATTAGAAAAGAGAATTGTCATATTCCATTTGTTGGATGTCATTTTTTAAAGTGCATATGATAGTTACAGAAGTTAGTAGGCAGATTTAATCATACATCTTATCTGTACCATACTGTTTTATCTACAGAGTATCCTTCAGAAGAGACAGGACATAAACTCAGAGCAAAACTTCCATATAATGTGTGATGATCTCACAACCTGGCAAAGGCAGGTTAGGGGAATAGCTAAAGTTATCAGGATAGAGACACAGGCTTAAAATATCAATCCTTATAGGGTGCCTGGGTGGCTCAGTTGGTTAAGCGACTGCCTTCGGCTCAGGTCATGAGCCTGGAGTCCCTGGATTGAGTCCCGTATCGGGCTCCCTGCTCAGCAGGGAGTCTGCTTCTCCCTCTGACCCTCCCCCCTCTCATGTGCTCTCTCTCTCTCATTCTCTCTCTCTCAAATAAATAAATAAAATCTTTAAAAAAAAAAAAAAAATATATATATATATATATATCAATCCTTATATATCTACTTAACCGCTCTAAGCCACGGTTCCAGCTGAAAATAGAGCTGGTAACAATACATTATATGATTAAATGAGATAACCTGTGTAAAGCACCTGCATATAAACTCTACACAATATCTCCCTCCCCCTTCCCTATCTCTTCCTTAGTGTTCCACTAAGAGACCATCCTCAAGGATAATTCCCACAAAGAGAGCTATGCCTCCCCTAAAACCTTCATTCCTTCCACAAAGACCAACCTTGGGGTCTCACTGATAAGTAACAAACTATAGATAACAAGGGATAATTATAGAGACAGATATTTGTTTTATTTGAAACATGTGAAACAAAATACTCAACATTTTCAGTAACGAAAAACAGTTAATCAAGATTCCATTTGCTAAAGCAGGCAAATAATACTTCAATCACCCAGAACCATGAAGAAAGAGAGCTGCAGTATGTAAATAAATGTCTTATCCTGAGTAGTTCAATCTAATGTATATAATACAGCAACATCTAAATATGCTT
This sequence comes from Halichoerus grypus, assembly GCF_964656455.1. Lineage (NCBI taxonomy): Eukaryota > Metazoa > Chordata > Mammalia > Carnivora > Phocidae > Halichoerus > Halichoerus grypus. Next base: position 56,319,118 of record NC_135725.1, read on the forward strand.
CCACTTCTGAGAAGATGGAGTAGACATACTTTCCCCTATTCCTCCCGCTACATACAATCAAAAACTTTGGACATTATATATACAACAAACTCAGGAATTCCTGACTCTGAAAGGTGAAGAGAAGAAAGACCAATTAGGGACAACAGAACTTGAGGGAGAATATGGTGGTGAGTTCCCTGGGTTTTCTTTTTGCCTTCAATATCGCAAATTGAAGAAGCTGGCAAACCAGAAACATCAACAAGTACAAAGAAATTTTTTTGATTAAAAAAAAATAAATAAGCCTGGTCTCTGAGCCAAAGGAACAGATCAGGAGCAGACTAAGAAGACTTTCAGATAATAACTACTCCATCAGAGCCAAACACCGGGAAAGAAAAAAATCTATGGCCCACCCCCAGTCACAGCAGCAAAGACTGGGTGGAGAGCTCACAATTCCACCCTTGGGAACTGCAGCAAGGGACCCCAACACCCCACCAGGGTGGTGTCAAAGAAGATCAAGGAGGGAGCTGGGACTTTCATCTCTGCTGCCAACTAATGAGGCCACTGCCTCCACCATCAGCCCCACCCAGGAATTTCAACATCTAAAACTCAATCGATGTAATCTACCAAATTAACAGACTAAAGAAGAAACCTGTTCATATCAATGATGCAGAAAAGAATTGATAAAATTCAATACCCATGAATGATTTTTAATAGAGGGGTACTTCCTCAACTTGATAAAGAGCATCTTCAAGAAAACCTGCAGCTAACAATATACTTCACAGTGAATGACTGAATGTTTTCCTCCCAAGATTGAGAACAATTCAAGGATGTCTACTCTTACCTCTCTTAACCAACATTGTGCTGGAAGTTCTAGCCAGTGCACCAAGGCAAGAAAAAGAAGTAAAAGGCATGCAGATCAGAAAGAAAGACATAAAAGTGTTTACAGATGACAGGATTGTCTACATAGAACAGGTAAAGGAATCCACGAGGAAAAAAAAATCATGGACAAGTAAATGAATTCAGCAAGGTTACAAAATACAAGAAAAACATACAAAAATCAATTATATTTCTATATACTGGCAGTGAGTATATAAACACAAAAGTTAAAAATTCAATACCATCCCCAATTGCTCAAAAAATGAAATACCTATATGTAAATCTAACAAAACACATGATATAGAAGCTAAAAATTGTACAACACTGATGAAAGAAAGATCTAAATAAATGAAGAGAGGGGCACCCAGCTAGCTCAGTCTGTGGAACATGCAACTCTTGATCTTAGAGTTGTGGGTTCAAGCCCCACAGTTAGGTGTAGAGATATCTTTAAAATAAAAATCTTAAATAAATAAATAAATAAACATACTGTATTCATGGATTAGAAGACTAAGCATAGCAAAGATGTCAACTCTCCACAAACCAACATAGAGGTTTAAACAGTTCCTACCAAAATCTCAGCAATATCTTTTGTAAATTCTAAAATTTATATAGAAAGGCAAAGGAACTAGAAAAGTGAAACAATTTTGAAAAAGAAAAACAAAGTGTGAAGAATCTGTTTACTGAATTTCAAGACTTATTATTTAGCTCCAATAATCAAGACTGTGTGTGACGTTACCAGAGGAATAAACACACAGACCAATCAAACAAAACAGAGAACCCAGAAATAGATTCATATAAATATGTCCAACTGATTTTTGACAACGGTACGAAAGCAGCTCAATGGACTAAAGACTGTTTTTTCAATAAATGGTGCTCAAGCAATTAAACATTTATGAGCAAAAACAAGAAAAAGAAACATAAAAACAAACTCAAAATGGATCACAGCCTTAGATGCAAACCGTAAAACTTATAAAATTTTTAGGAAAAAAAAAAAAAGAGGAGAAAATCTTTGGAAGGTAGGTCTAGGCAAAGAGTTCTCAGATTTAACTCCAAAAGTATAATCCATAAAAGGAAACTTGATAAATTGGGCTTCATCAACATTAAAAAACTTTAGCTCCATGAAAGACCCTATTAGCAGAATGAAAAGACAAGTGACAAACTGGGAGAAAATATTTGCAAACCACATATCTGACAAAGAACAGATATATTATGAGCTCTCCATTTTCAACAGAAAAACAGTCCAATTTAGAAAATGGACAGAAGACGTAAATAGACATTTCACCACAGAAGATATCCAGATGGCAGATCAGCACATGAAAAGATGTTCCTTTATCATTAGCCATTAGGGAGATGAAACTAAAACCATGATGAATTTTCACTACATGTCTATCACAATAGCTAAAATGAAAAAAATAGTGACAATATTAAATATAAGTGAGGACGTAGGGAAACTGAATCACTCAAACATTGCTGGTATGCACGTAAAACTGTACAGCCTTTCTGGAAAACAGTTTGGCAGTTTTGCAAAAAACTAAACTTTCAAATACAGCAGCAACAGCACTCCTCTCCCAGGGAAATGAAGACTAATGCTCACACACACAAAACACGTACATGAATGCTGATCGCAGCTTTGTAACGGCAAAAATTGGAAACAACCCAGATGCCCTTTAATGGGTGAATGGTTAAACAAACTGGCTCATCCAGATCACAGTATACTACACAGAAATAAAAAGGAAACAACTACTGATAAATACAACAAACTGAATGAATCACAGAGAACTGTGCTGAGTGGGGAAAAAAATAACCCCCAAAAGTTGCGTACTGTGTGGTTTCATTTATGTAACATTCTTGAAGTGACAAAATTATAGAAATGGAGAACAGCTTCGTGGTTGCCAGAAGTTAAGGAAGGAGCTGCTGTGGAAGATAAGTGGGTGTGGCTAAAAGAGGGCAACATGGGGGATTCCTTGTGATAATGGAAATGGTCTGTATCTTGACTGTATTCAACGTCTGTAGCCTCGTTAAGATACTGTCCTATAGTTTTGGGGAAAGGGCATATGAGATCTCTCTCTACTACATCTTACGATTGCATGGCAATCTACAATTATCTCAAATTAAAAAGTTTCATTCCACATGCACACAATATGCATAGTTTGCCAAGAAGCCATGCCTCTCTATTCCTGATAACTCAGATGCTAATTAAGTTTATGACCCTGAGCAGGGGCTCAGGACTTCACACCCAGGCTGCAATGTCCAAATTCATCAGCTTTCTGACTGACAAACATTGCTTTAAACTAATGCTACTGGAAATATAGTAAGCCTTGATTATCTGGAAAGCTCATTAAAAAGTACTTGTCAGCTGATTTGGCTATGTGGGTGGCTGTTCTGATCTGATGTCGTGTTTTGCTATGAGCTCCTGAACCAAATCAATTTCTCAACAGTTTATTCCTGCATCAGCTACCATCCTAGCCCCCAGTGGCTGTCAACCAGAGGTGAACATGAGAATTGCCCGGAGAGTAACTGATTCAGTCAGTTAGGGCTGGGATTCCAGCCTTATTTAGAAGCTCACCAGGAGATCCACATGCAACCAGAGTTGAGAACCACAGGTCCAAAACAAATCAGCAAAAACCTACCTTCACATTGAAAAGAAAATGACCAATACTCACAGATTTTAAAAATTACAGCCAATACTGGCAAGGATGCGGAGAAACCTCTATTCTCATTCACTGCTGAAAAGAGAATAAAATAATTTCCAAACCTTTAAAGGGCAATTTGACATCTCTATGGAAAAACTGCCTTCCAGGGAGACACCAATGACCTGGAGTAAGCCAGAGGGAGGACTCAGAGATTGCTCTCCCAGCCTCCCCAGTCTCAGGGAGGACCGTGGTCAGCACTTAGAGGTGTGCTAAATTAGAAGCCTGACCCTCGGGCAGCAGGTTTTGAAATGTGAATGGGCCTCTTTCAGGGAAAGACTGAGAGATGAGCATTTTGGTCTGCTCCCTCTACACTGAGTCCTGGGGAGATAGCCACAGTGAGTCCTCGTCTTCCTGAGCCCATTAAGAACTGTTTCTTTGTTAGTTACAGTCTTGTGGGTCTCGAGGATACCAAGCCCCATTGGCTTTCTGAGTTGGGTATTTGGGGGACCCACCTCTCAGGTGGAAGTCTTAAAGTTGGGATGTTGGGTCCAACCTCTTCACTCTTCAGGGAAAAGCTGGAAGTTGTCAGTTGCTTCCCTATTGTACGTCACTGTGCTGGGGATAGGGTTTGTGGCAAGAGTATATCTCAGCCTTTCCTACCCATTTCAGTGTGGGTATTTTCTTTTTTACCCCATTTGTACTTATTGTTCAGGTATTTTCTGGAATTCTTCTAGAGGGAATTGTTCTATGTGTAGCTGTAGATTCAGCATGCCAGTGGGAGGAGGTGAGTTCAGGAGCCTCCCATGTTGCCATCTTGGATTAGAGGTCTCCCTTTTTCATTTCTTAAAATCAGTAGTGTGGATCTCTGACCTAAAAGAGAGGTGGTACTTGGCCAGCTCTGCTGGCATTAGAACTCCTGGGATCTTTCTCTATTAATTCTTATAACTGTATGTGAATCTATAATTATCTCAAAAAAATTTCAATTAAAAAATGCATGGCTAGTAACAGAGCTCATTCATCAAAGTTGATCACCCTAACAGAATCATATACACCAACTGTATCATGAAATGTATGCTATAGCTCTTACCCAGTTCACTCCACCTAACTTATTTTGCAGTATATTTTATATTTGGGCCATTCATTTATGTGAAACTTTATTTCTTCAGCTATTAATTTCTGGTGTTTCTCCTACCAAAGTATGACTAGCTTTTTTGTTGTTTATTGCTAGTGGTACTTGTATCTCTGTTATTATCATTTCATCACAAAAGAATTTAAAAATTTGTAATAAAAGTTTTCCAAATAAGGAAAAAAGTGAATATAGCTTCTTAGGAATAGACATGAAAATTCTTGCCCAGGATATGTGGTCATTCATTTTAACAGTGCCAAGCACTAGCCTAGGTACTAAAGATACAGTAGTAAATTAAAGTCCCTGCCTTCATGGAGGTCACAGTCAAGCAGGTTAGAAAGATAAACAGATAAATAAGTACATAATATAATATTACACAATACTACTAAATACCATAAAAAATACTGCATCTGGGTAGTTACTGATGGAGAATGATGGTGACGCTAATATAGATAGGGTGGTGATCTTATACAGCTTGTCTGAAGAGATGACATGCGGACAGAGATTTGCATGACATCTGAGACAATATACAGTATGTAGCTCATAGGCATCAAGACAAAACAAATGCTGGCTCTTCTGAGACAGATGCTTATTAATTTTTGATTCCCATAAGAATTAATAGAGAAATGGGTGCTCAGCCAAACTTCTTTATCTTTCAATCCAAAGGCCGAGGCATTTGGTTACAAAATGAAAAGGCACCAAATACTTAATACCCCATTCTTTCATTCTCCTTTCTTTTGGCATTTTTTAAAAAGCTGGTCTAGTTCTAAAAGAAAAAAAAAAAAACACCATTTTAATGAACATTGCAATTAAGAGATTCAGCCCTTGGAAACTAACACGCTTTGAGCCTCTGTGATGTTGACCTTTTCCTCATTTGAGGTCAATAAAGTTATGGTGTTTGTGTCTCCCAGGGAAAATCCCTGCATGTAAAATCATTTGACTCACTCTGACTTCCCCAAATCCTCCTCAGAAGCTCAATCTGGAGATCAGAGCCGGCTACTCCTTCTCAATTAACTCTCTTTCAGACTTGATCATTGTCCTTGTCTTCATTTATGTCAAATAGTGCTCCCTGTGGAGACAGGCAGCTGGTTATTCGGAGCTCACTCAGATAATCCTTATTAAAATAACCACCTCCCTTGCGCAAATCCATCTATCACCTTCACCTTGACAGGCCTCTGTCAGCCTCGTGCCTGGTGCCATTTCTGGATAGGCCTCCTCCCCACCCACCTTGAAACACTGTACCAGTAGCTTTAGGAAGCTGTTTGCAAGGTGCAAACCGCATGGGGAGATTCTGAGCCATTTGCTCTTTGAAAGTTTAATTCAATTCAGGAAATGTTAACTGAACAAATATTATAGCTTCTGGAAAAATAGGTATGGGATCCTAGAATCCCATGTTAAATGAGAATAATGGCTTTGCCTCAAAGGTTTCCTTGGAGACAATAGGGAATGTCCTGGGTCTGTTTGTTATCTAGTCCAATAAATGCCAGATGGATGTTTTTGTGAGACAATACCACAGCAAGTGACACGGGGGGAAGGGGATAAGAGCTTTTGAGACCTAATAAACTCCAGGTTTAGCATGGACACCTATGTAGGAAGATAGGAGTTTATGCTTTCTGTTCAATATTTAAAAATCATCTAAAATGAAAGAAGAGCCAGTCACAGCAGCTCCAGAAACCTTCCTCAGCCCTTCCTATCCCCTTCTTCCTTGGCAGGATACTCCCTAAGCTTCTCCTGGAATGCATATAAGCCTCTCTTGACTTTAGAAGTGACCTGTCTTAGCCTCTAAATTCAAAGTCACACTGGGATTGAAGAGTGAATGGAGCCAAGCAAAAGGCCCCCTGATGTAATTTGTGTGATGATTACTCCTGAGAGCTATACTGGTCTCTACAAATGTGGGGCCTGAACTAGATGTGGCAAGATGGTGGGCCTGTCATGGGCAGGGAGGAGCTAGTGAACCAGGCAAAATGACTGTTTCTTATTTTCCCTTTGCTACTCATAGAAATAAATGCGGACTGGGTGCCTGGGTGGCTCAGTCGTTAAGCGTCTGCCTTCGGCTCAGGTCATGATCCCAGGGTGCTGGGATCGAGCCCCGCATCGGGCTCCCTGCTCAGCAGGAAGCCTGCTTCTCCCTCTCCCACTTCCCCTGCTTGTGTTCCCTCTCTTGCTATCTCTCTCTCTCTCTCTGTCAAATAAATAAAATCTTTAAAAAAAAAAAAAAAAAAGAAAGAAAGAAATGGGGACTATTCTCATATACGTAGACTTAGCCAGCATAATGAGTACTAAGGTGGACTGGGAGATGCCATGGTACAGACTCACGCACCTTCCGACTTCTTTGAAAAGTCACTGAAGGGCCCCAGCCCTGGGGCCACATACAGCTTCATCCCCTAAGCAGACAGAGAATTAAAATCAAGGACTATGAGTAAGAGACAAATAATAGGGAGTGTCAAAAAAAGGGAAAAAAACAAAACAAAAGCAAAAGCAAAAAAAGGGGGAAAGTACTGTGCTACTAGATGATTCTCTGATTATCCAAGAGCTTATAAACTAAAACCATGAGAGACAGCGTCCTCTCAGGGAATTATGGATAAGGAAGGTTATTGCCAGAGCTGTGACTATTGCTACCACAACTATAATCACCAGCCAGTATGTTGGGGGGAATTTAAGACTTAGGAAGAGCTGCAGATTCCCTGATATAAGAAGTGAAACATCTACAAGTCTGGATGTAATAAGCGGGCCATGCCAACTGCTACAACCTTGCCCTGATAGGGAATATTACCCTGAAGAATCCTACTTCGGGAACTTGGAAAGACTATGAAATTTGGTTACCAAGTCAGTAGAAATTCCAACATTTGCTCATTTCCTAAATAAGGTTCCTTCTGACCAACTGTGACTAAAGAGTCTGTAGACAGAGTTCCCAGACTGAGGTAGTGGTAGTGTCTGTTTTCTTAATTTTCTCCGATCTATCATCCATACCCTCATCTCCTGTGTAATCGCTCTGTTGCACAAATGTATTTTTGTCATCTTGTTTTGATAATCATTCAATGGTTTCCATTGCAATAAACAGCAAGTTCAAAATCTTTAATGTAGCTTATGAAGCCTAAATAATTTCTCTTTCCAGCTTCCTCTCTCATCATTGTCAATATGGAGCTATCCTGTACATAAGTGGCACAGTTTTCCATGAATGAGCTGGGTTTTCTCACCTCAGATTATTCCTTCTGCCTGGTTCCCCCACCCCTTCACTAAATTAACTCCTTTCCATCCATCAGGTTGCAATTTAGATTTTACTTTCTCTGGAACACCTTCCTCAGCCCTTAAATTACATTACAAATCTCTCCAAGGTGCTCCCACAGAATCTCATCCTTATTCCATAAATGGTACTTACCACACTGTGCTATTATTACTAGTTTATCCATACTCCCTCACCAATCTGTAAATTTCTTGTGGAAAGATACGCATCTTGTTTATCTTGACATTCACAGAACAAAATAGGATCTCTTGAATGAATAAATGAACGTATGAAAACAGCACTGTCACCAAGAGGCAGGAGATCTGCATTCAAGTCAACACCTCACTATTTAACCTTGATTGTAAGCAAACCATAAGCTCCCTGGAGAGGAGAATATAGAAGTAGAAATGTGATCCTCTGTCTGCATAAACCAGGTGGTTGGACTGGACAATGCCTTTATGGTCCTGTCAACACTAGAATCAATAGCTCTGTATGCAAGATTGCAAAGTACATTGGGTTGCTCTAAAATACATGCAAGACAAGCACCCCTGGGCACTCTGAAGAAGAAGAAATATGAACAGTCTCTATAAAGGCACAGATTAAAAAAAAAGCTCTCTGTTCTAATTGTTATGGGAAGGAGGGAATTAACTGAAAGGTACAGTACAGAAAATGAATACTTGGCCAGATTATGTTCCAGCTGAGCTCTCTAAAATTCAAGTGTCATTAAAAAGCTAGCCTTAATTAGGTAGGACCGTGACCTTTATTGATTGGAATTTATCTATTAATTTTTAGCATTGCTTCCAGTTTTCATTCTGGCCATTAACTGGGCCCCTTTCCTTAAGTGAAAAATGTTCACATGTGCAGAATTTGAGCATTTTCCAGCACTAACTTCCATTTTGTCCCCATCATGTTCAAGCAAGGGCAGGATCCTCTCTGTTCTAGCAGAACCTTGACCGTGTTTTAGCTGGCATGCAAATGTAGAGTGTGATCCATCATGTTTTATTTAATAGAGTCGCTGAGAGAAAGGAAAAAGGAAATTGTTGTGAATTAAATGTCCTTGTCATTTCAGGCAAGAAGATAAAAGTTCTGATTGATTGCCGAGATGGCTGAAAATGGAAGTATTAACGCAAAACAATGATTTTGCTATGTTTCTATTCTCTGGAGTGTTGCAAATGGCAGAGAACATTTTATTCGGGAAACAGATTAAGAGTGTCTTTCTCCCTTACCAGAACACACAGATCTGGTGAAGCTGGGAAGCATTAGGTGAAGAACCGAGGAATAGGGCTGGGAGATCTGCAACCCAATCCTGGCCCTGCTATGTTCCCTTGGTGGCCCTGGACAAGTCATTTACTGCCCTAACCTCAAATTCCTTAAGCTTTGAAGATGTGGCTAGATAGGAGATCTAAGACCTCTTCACTGCCTATACTGCCATACAATTGTTTCTCCTTCTAAATTAATCCAAGCAATAGGTCTTAAGTAGCTGCCATCCACTGGAGGATGCTACTGACCTGCTCTGCCCACTAGAATCTTGAATAAAATTACCAGCAGAGATTCCAGCAAGTTCTGCCATTTCTTTTCAACGATATATAAAGAAACGATTCTACTAAGAATCTGACTGTAACAAAAGAAATTATAAGATGTTAAATGACCCCACTCAATGGACTAAACTTGACAATTTACCAGAATTAACCTAAGCAAAATTACATACACAATGAACTACATGTAATATGCAGAATGGTTTTGGTGTTAGCTTTTACTTCCTTCCTCACTTAAAAAAAGGGGAAAATCCTTAGTTGAGCCAGATAACGAAAACAGCTCTGTCATGATCTGGTCCAGATCCTCCTTTTTTTCTCCCCTTCCTGAATCTGCAACTTTCCCTGACTCTATGAATCCCTGAGTTCATATTGTTCCATTTGCCATTCTTACAGACAGAGGTGTTGGCTCTTTCATGGGTCCAGGCCTTTAAAGTCCTTAGAGGAAATTCCCAATACTTGGCTACGACTGGTCAAGGTTCAGAGTTTAAATTGCACGTCTTCATCTACTACACTTCTTTCTCTTCCTCAAAAACTACCATTCGGACTTGGGCATTGCGGAAAACCAACAGAGCTTCGATTTTCTCTTCTGCAGAGCACCCAAGATGGTTACCTCAGAAATGGCTTCTGTCATCTCCCTCTGTGGCTCCTACTCTGGGGTGTGTGTGGGGGGGGGGGAGGCAGACAGAGATAGAGATCCAAAGAGAGAGACAGAGAGACAGAGACAGAGAGACAGAGATGCGAGCACAGAGAAAGCTGTTAAAAAATAACTACCAGATTCTACAGCTCAAAACAGAGTATATATGATCTCAGACCAACCTTATCCACTGGATCAGAACTCAAATTCAATATGACAGCAGATTTTTAAATAGAATTTAGGTATTTGTCTTCAAACAAAAACCAGACCCCTTTCAGAACTCACTCCAACAAAGAAAGGCACTTTTAAAGTGTTCATGGGGTGTTCTTTTAGTTTACATGGCTTCAGCTTCTTTTTGGTTAAATATCTGATTCTTAAAACACTAGCACAGTTTGCATCCTGCAAAACTTGAAAGATATTTCTGTCCAGATTACAAGAGATTGTTTTGCTCAAAACAATTACTTCATAATTTATATGATGTAATATCCAAACTTAACACCAGGCCCCCAGCGAGCACTGCTTTTTTGGTTTTATTTTATTCAAAAGTTGTTTTTGAATGCAGGAAGTCAAGTACAGAATGATGAAATCTGGTGTTATGGGTGAAACTGATGAAGTCAAATCTTTCCACTTGGTGAAATGACTTTCAGATAATAAGCAATCTGATCATTCTCTCAAGCCACCAGGGAAGAGCCGCACACACGGTGTGAGTAATTCCCTAGCAGAGTAAATTAACAAATGTAACTCAAATGAACTTAACTTCTTAGAGTATAGAGTTAATGAGCCTGAAACGTGTGAGATTAGTTTAGGAGAGTGAGCTCAGGCAGGCTCCAAAGCAACACACTGCATCCCAAACATGAGGGAATGTAGGTCGTTTGTCATAAGGAGCAGTGGGAGCAAAAGAATCAATAGTCAGTACACACCCATCATCCTTGGAGGAAAGGCAGCTAAAAATGGACAGGCAGAGTCAAAAGATATCACAGCTAAATGCTTTATGGAAATGGGTGAAGCATTTCCAGATTGAATGAGTTTGGAGGACACGTATAGATTTATATTAGTAAATTTATATTTGTATCTAATTATAGTCTTTATACAAGACTCTTTATATTTAGCCTTCAATACCCTCATAATTCAGCCTAAAAGTACATTGTTACATCCTACTATTTTTCAAATATTTAAAAGGGAAAATAAAGATAAAAACATAATTATGAAGAAAATGTAATCCAACTTAGATCTCTCAGAATAAACTTCTAAATCTTGGCCAGTCTCTCAAGTCAGACTACCTGCTGAAAGATACTAACTTTCATGACTCTGAAGCCAAATGTTACTGCTTTGACTTGGGTGAATAATGTAACCTTTCTGTGCTTCGGTTTCTTCCATTGAAAAATTGAAATAAAAATAGTATCTACCTCACAGAGTCAGTTTTACTGTGTGCCTGGTACTTGATGCATTTCTTTTTATTGTTTGTTTCAAAATATGTATTATTCTCAAAATGGAATGAAGTTAGATTTCTTCTTTATGCCATATAGAAAAATAATGATAATGATTAAAAGATTTAAATAATAATGAAGACAAAAAAAAAAAATCCCTCACAAAGTATACAAGTTTCAGTTATAGAAGAGTGAGTCCTAGAGATCTACTGCACAGCATAGGGCCTGAAGTTAACAATACTGTATTATAGATTTAAAAAATGCTATAGGGGCGCCTGGGTGGCTCAGGGAGTTAAGCGTCCAACTCTTGGTCTCAGCTCAGGTCTTGATCTCGGGATCATAAGTTCAAGCCCCAGGTTGGGCTCCATGCTGGGTGTGGAGCCCACTTAAACAAAAAATTGCTATGAGGGTAGATCTTATGTTGTGCTCTTCTGATCAAAAAGTAATAAAAATACTAATAAATAAAGAGGGTAGGAAGAAACTTTTGGAGGGGATGTATATGTTTATGGAATAGATTGTGGTACACATTTCACATGTGTATACTTATCTCCAAACTCATTATGTTTTGTACATTAAGTATGTTCAGCTTTTTGTGTCACTACACCTCAATAAAGTGGTTTTAAAAATAAAGGAAGAAATTACAGAAAAATACAGTTTGCAATCTTGAAGTGAAAAAATTTATGTAAGCCAGACAACAAAGGTACGAATCACAGCAAAAAAAAAGAACAGGTTCATATTTACAAAGATTTAAATTTGCCGTAAGGAAAAATAGTTTCCATAAAAAACAAACTCGAAGAGATAGATGAAAATTATCTTTTTAAATATTTGACACTTAGGGGACAAAAAGGTAATGTACTTTACATATAGAAACTAACAAAGAAGAGTTCCCAATGTAGAAAAAAATATAGGCAGAGTACGTGAACAGGCTACTCACAAAAGAAGTAATACATGTTTCCTTTTTAAATGCTCACCTCACTCATAATCAAAGTCATGAAAATTAAAACAACATTGAGGGGGCGCCTGGGTGGCTCAGTCGGTTAAGCGTCTGCCTTCGGCTCAGGTCATGATCCCGGGGTCCTGGGATCGAGCCCCGCATCGGGCTCCCTGCTCAGCGGGAAGCCTGCTTCTCCTTCTCCCTCTGCCTGCCTCTCTGCCTACTTGTGCTCTCTATCTCTCTGTCAAATAAACAAATAAAATCTTTAAAAAAAATAAAAAATAAAACAACATTGAGATTAGTAATAACTGGTTGTGTCAATGGAGAAATGTGAATCTGGTCTGGGGGATGGGAAACTGATTAAGAATAAGGAAATGAAAAGGAAAATATGGAGAAGGCGATCAATGTGGAGAAAGGAAAGGAATGGGGAAGAAAAGTCTGGTACACTTAAACTGGAGGCAGCCTAGACGGCCTTTAGATCTTGGCATGAAATGAACCTGTGTCTGAATCTTTTCTCTGATGATCACTGTTACACAGTCTTGGCAAGTTACTGGCTTTCCTGATTCTTAGCTTCTTCATCTATAATGTAAAGCACAGCTATGAGATTGAGCAAAACAATATACTTGGTTTGGTCAACGCCATCCCACCTGCATCCAGCTTCCAGGTTTAGTAAAACCGTTTTTACTGATTAATGCAATTCTACCCCCTGCTGCTGGTCATGCAGGAACCATCCAGTCCTGAAAGAGCAGGCCAGGCCTCCTTGATCCTTGTACTCCATCGATAAAACGGTCAGCAAGAAAGAAACAACAGACTCCTTCCGAGGTTAAAAGCAAAATGGACGTGAGATTTTCAGATGTCAGTCCGAGCTGTCTGCTCCAGCACCCAGGGCACAATCCCTTCTTGACCAGTGAGTGAAGCAGACGCAGTCCATTTTGCTAATCATTTTTTTTCCTAGGGAGTGCCGTATGGATTACACCCGCATTTGGTCTATGGTTATTATATACAGTTTGCTTTGGGGTGGGGGCTGTGTGTTTGATTTTTTTTTTTTATTTGGTCACCTTTTCTGTATTTTATGTACATTTATGAAGTGTAAAGGAATAGTCCCTCCTGCTGCAATAGCATGCAGAAACCCTCTTCATTCTTCCAGAGATGGAAAGAACATTGTGACAGGAAGTAAATCATAAATAGTTTCCTGAAGATAAATGAACTGTTTCGTGGGAATAAGAGGCAAAAATATCATAGGAAAGAGAGAAGGAGGTAGGGAGGGAGAAAGCAAGAGAGAGAGAAAGAGAGGAGAAAAAAAAAAGAAAAAGAGGACCGGAAGTAGAAAGAGCCACTGGTGGTTGCCGGAGGGCAGGGGTTTCTCCGTCAAAGACTGCCACCTGGTGGCAGCCTCATAACGTGCTCTTGGCCTCTGCTAGTCCTGGAAGGCAGCCAGAGCAATCAGACGCTGCTGACCTGCAAGTCTTCAGAGCTAAATGAAAAGCAGATGAATAAATGTCCGTGCATCTGTAGATTCTAAATCTTGACAACGCGGAGGCCTTATTTAAGTTGATGCCTGTGCATCAGAGACTTTAAACTGCCATTAGTCAGGCACGCTGCCACTCTCTTCTCCATTGTAGAAGGCTAGTGCTCTTTATGGGGCATAAACCAGCTATATTTCATGTGAGCAAGTAAAAGAAAACAAAATCTCTTGTGATAAAATAAAGAATAAATATAAACACTATTGCTTTATCCCGCATAAGCCTTCCTGGACCTCTTTTTGGCCCATTTTAGATAGGTTTCTCAAAAAAAAAAAAAAAAAAAAAATAGTACATATGTATTTGCAATTTTTGAATAAATGAAAGGACCACTAACATTTTTTCAATGATCAAAGTGGCTTGACTAGAGGTTAATTCTATCCAGTAAAAAGATAATAATGTTGCAAGAAAGAAAAATATGTTCATACTATCAAACAGAAGGGAAATCGGATGTATAAAGAATTTATCCTTAACTCCGTGCCTCCACACTACTTTGCTGATTTAAACAAGGATTACTATACTATATAACAAAAACCTATTTAAATTCCAAAAGCAACTTTGTATTTCTAAGCCTTTGTATTACCTTTTTATGTGGTAGGGGGGAAAAAAGCAAATGAGATTTGTCTTTTATTTTTCACTCCTGCCCAGAAAAAAAAAAAATCTTAGAAGCTCTCATATTCTTTTTAATCACAGTTTCTACCTCTAGGCTCCAAATTCAATTCTCATTTACAGATTTCTAAGGTTTGCATAATTTTTAAGGCACAACACTATATATTTCTGTCCTGTGAGTTGAATACTCTGAATTCAGCTGTTTTTTGGCACACAGATTTAATGACCATCCAGATTCTTGCAAAGAGAACAGGTAAAGAGATCCAGGAAGATACTTTCTCTGCTATGCTAATGTTATGGAAAAGTTAACTGAATAAAATTAGAACATATGACCTACTAAAATAAAAAGCAAAAACTAATGGTAAGATATTCATTTCAGTACCCAATCCAAAAATCTTGACAAGAAACAAAAAAATAGTTTCAGTGGGTATATGGTATTCATCATTCATTTTGAAGATTCACTTACATTTTTACAAAAAAGACAAAATTTATTGAGCAGACAATAAAGACAACAAAGGATTTCTGGGAATCAGAAAAATAACCAAGAGAATAAAATTTCATGGTACCCAATGGTATAGAGTTTCAAAAAAGAGGTAAATACAACTAAGAAGTCCAGTAAAATAGTCTTGAAAAATGCCCATTAGGTACGGCAATGAAGGAGTTACTGGACCTTCGGGAGGGCAGTCTCAGTAGAGTGGTCAGGGCTGAGGCCAGGACACCGTGGATCAGGGAAGAAGTTGTAGTAGTACAAGTAGAGATCGCAATATTACTCATTCAAAAAACATGGATAAAATAGGAAGAAAAAAAAGGAGGAGGAGGAAAATCAGGGGTCCAATGAGGAATATTTTTAGGATAGGAGCACGTCCAGAGTTTAAAATTAAGCTACTCCATGGTACTGCTGCCTCAGAACCCATTCTGTTTGGCCAAGTGGCCTTGGGGGCTTTACGGTGATGCTAGCCCCTCACACAAGCCCACAGAGTCACAGGCAAATGTGAGCTCATGATATGACTTTCCCAGCAGCCCTTGTGTTCAACAGTCTCCCCTGCCTCCCAGCGCCTGTAATCCCTTTCTTTAGATAAGACCCCCAAAGGGCTTACAAAACCCCTCTCTTGGAACACCTGGGTGGCTAAGTTAAGCGGCTGCTTTTGGCTCAGGTCATGATCCAGGGTCCTGGGATTGAGTCCCACATCGGGCTCCTTGCTCAGCGGGGAGCCTGCTTCTCCCTCTGCCTGCAGCTTCCCCTGCTTGTGTGCTCTCTCTCTCTCTCTCTCTGACAAATAAATAAAATAAATAAATAAAATCTTTTTTTAAAAAAACCCTCTCTTATGCTTTGAATTGACCAATACACCACCCACAGGCCCTAACAAAGGCACGTGCCCCAGATCCTGCTTCTCTCTCTGCCTGCCCTCTGCCTTGACCTCCTGTGTGGCCCTTTGAGGCATGCAGGGATAGCTGTGGCTATAGATATGTGTTTAGGCACAGGCGACAGAAGCACATCTGATGGCTTCAATGAGGTAGAAAGGAAGGCAGCTGTTGAAACCAAGGAAAATATGAGGACTGGCTGGAGATCTAGCCTAAGGAAAGTAGTGAAGATTTGGAACAGGAAAAGATACTGACCAAGGGTAGTCCCCTGCCTATAAGAGAAAGGAAGGCAAATGGTCCCACGGATCCCAAACTGGGTATTTTCTTGCGTAGATGTAGGAGAAAAATTTTTTGAGTAATTTATTTTCTGTACCCAAAATGATCCCCAGTAATCACTCACAGAATAAGGTGTTGGCAACTAGCACATTATGGCTGATTTTTAAGTCCAAGTACACATACCACCTGCCCCCAGAATATTAACAACCAATTATCATCATGAATTTGCATCTGATGCTAAGCCTCATCCCATCTCCACCATTATTATCCTTCTGTTCTAAAAAAACAAATAACAACAAAAAGACATGCAGGGCAATTTTTTCTTCCTTTCTTCCCAAAAATGTTTTAAAATTCCTTCTGTCCCTAATTTGCCATTTGCAGCTGCCTGGACTCCTCTTAAATTTCTAAAATAATACACTTTACAATATTAGCATATTCCATACACCAAGAATGTTTCATCCGTATTTGCATATTTGATTATCACACAGGGGACAGATAGCTAAAAGGGACAGATAGCTAAAAGCTGGAGATTTTTAAGCGGCAAAGATTTAGCTACAACTCCAAAATTACAAACCATAAAAGACAAAATTGACAAATGTGACTGCATCAAAATTAATACTGTCCTGCAAAAGATAACGCTAAGAGGGGGAAAAAGACAAGCCACATAGGAGGAAAATTTTGAAATCCTATATGTGGCAAAGGATAGATTTTTCAACAAGAAGCACAGAAACCACTGGACATACATATACAAGGAAAAAACCTTGAAACTATACTTCATAGCACATAAAAAATTAACTCAAAATGAATCACAGATCTAAATGTAAAGCCTAAAAACTATAAAACTTCTAGAAAAAGGCATAAGATAAAATCTCTGAGACCTTGGGTTTGGCACGTATTTCTTAGAGACAATACCAGGAGCAGAATACATGAAAGGATAAGTTAGTTAAGTTAGACTTCAAATCTCAAGTCAGTTAAGCGTATGACTCTTGGTCTCGGCTCAGTCGTGATCTCAGGGTCATGAGCTCGAGCCCCGAGCAGGGCTCCACACTCAGCATGGAGCCTGCTTAAGATTCTCTCTCCCTCTCCCTCTGTGCCTGCCCCCCACTCTCTTTCTCTCTCTCTCTCTCAAATAAATAAATAAATCCTTTTATAAATAAATAAGTAAAATTCCTCCCCTTCAGAAGACACTAAAGAGAATGAAAAGTAAGTCATGAGATGAAAGGAAATTTTTGCAAAGCATATACCTGATAAAGAACTTATATCTATAAAATATAAAGAACTATAAAACCAAACAAGAAAACAGCGCAATTTTTTAAATGAGCAAAAGATTTGACTATATATTTCACCAAAAATAGATAGATGGATAGACAGATAGAAAGATAGATAGATGATAGACAGACAAATAAGCAAATGACAAGGTGTACTTCAACATCATTATTCATTAAGGAAATACAAATGAAAACCACAATGAATAGTTAAAACTAAAAAGTCTGACCATACCAAGCACTGGAGAGAATGTGGAGGAACTGCAACATCCACACCCCATTGGTGGGAAAGTAAAACGGTACAAGTATTTTGGAAAACAGTTTGCTATTTTCTTAAAAAGCTAAATATACACCTACTATATGATCCAGTCATTCCACTCCTAGGTATTTGCCCAAGAGAAATGAAAGTATATGTCCACACCAAAAAACTTGTACAAGAATGTGCATAGCAGCTTTACTTGTGAAAACCTGGAAGTGACTCAAATGTCCATCAGCAGGTGAATAAATAAACAAATCATGGTACATCCATCCATTGGAACACTGTTCAGTGATAAAAAGGAATAAACTCTCGTTACATGCAAAAACATTGATGAATTTCAAAATAAATATGCTAGGTGAAAGTAGCCAACCAACATAGAGTAGATGCTATATGATTACACTTACAGAAAATTCTAGAAAATGCAAACTGATCAATAGTGACAGAAAGGAAATCAGTGATTGGCAGAGTGAGGACGATGTAGAACAGAAGAGACAGAGTACAAAGGAATTTAAAGAAACTTTTAGGGATGATGGATGTTTTCATTTTCTTGATTGTGGTAATGGTTTCACAGGTATATTCATATGTCAAAACTTTCCAAACTGTGTATTTTAAACATGTACAGTTATATTTGTTGATTATACCTCAATAAGGCTGTTTAAAAGTTCCATAGCCACCTATTGTTTCCTCCACTTAAAAATGTCTAAGCAAATCATATAAGGAATACCCATGTATGAATCACCCAGTTAAAAATAAATTATTTAAAAATAGATTTGAAGCCCGTAAATATACCTCTTGCAGTTGCTAGATCTCACCACCTCCCTACTGAGGAGGATCTGCAGGTACCTCACAAGCCCACATTTCCCCTGTGTGAGTAAACATGCACAACAAATGATATGTAGAATAGCGGTTTCATCATTCCCCGGAAATTCTTTTGCCATCTTCTTGTGACATCAAGTTCAAGGGCCCCCTGTGCATAGTGGTAAATAGAGAGCCCCTTAATCTAACCACACAGGCCTCCTCTCTCCTCAAAAGGAGCATGTTTGGATTAGCTCCAGCACTGCACGGTCTTGGCACCACTCCACTCCATAAGCAGGTGGGGGAGGAGGGAGCAGAGATGACTCTGAGCAAGCTCAGATGCACATGTGGCCTCTTTTTACTTCCCAGCTGACTGACAACTGTGAGACAGTCTCTTCACATCTGCTTTATTACTCTAGGCTGTCCCTCTTTTCATGCATTATATACTCCCTCCCTGTCGGAAATGGCAATGTCTCTCCTGGAAAAGAAAAAGTTCAGCCCGTCAGCAGTACAGTGGGAAGTAAATGCACTCACAAGTTCCCATGTTATCTTAGCAACTGCTTTTCTACACATTTCGCAATAGTACAAGAAGAAAAGCCTTTCTCCCCAATGACATGACCCCAAAACATCAAAGAATTAGTGTCAGGCTTGAAATGGGAAGAATATACTCCGCCTTAAGATTAATCTCTGGAAGTAAAATAAACAAGCAGATTTATAATTATGCCTTTCACAGAAAATCTCAGAATGTGAAACTCTCCAAGACTTCAGAGACCACCGCGTTCAAGACTCTTGCTCTACAAACAAGGAGCCGAGGCCATGACATTTATTGTGTTCTACTTTTAAAATGTTCTAAATCTCTAAAAGGTCACCAGAGTAGGTCCGTATTTATCATGTCTTTTAGTGCTCTGCTAATGGCTTTTCAAAACTTTCCAACTGCAGAACCATAAGCTTCAAGACAGAGACAGTGGGATGTTCTCAAGAAGTGGGGCTAAAGTGAGCAATCTGTAAAAACTGATTACGTTTTATCCAGGGATGAACCAGGATGCTCCTGATGTAACTTCTCCCAGTTTTCCTGGGCAAGAAGAAAGGCTCAGTCGCCCCCACTTTGGCCATGTCACAACTAGCAGCACCCACAAATACTCCAGTGACTGATTACCGATGGCTTCTTGTAGAGCCCTCAAACTCCTTGCTTCCACAGGTCAGGAAACCTGACGTGCATGTAGGTTATGAGGGTCTAATGGGATTGATTTTAAGTGTGATAAATAACCCCTCTGTAAACACTGCCATAGAGGGATCTTTCAAAGGTAAATGTGGAATCGTGACTCTCCTTTAAGATCCTCAATAGTATTTTGGGATGAAGTTCATTCTCTATTTCTCTATACAAAGCCGTTCATAACCTGTATCTTCCCTATGTAAGCCTCATTTTCAACCTTTACCATTACCATTACTCTACCCCTGCACTCTGAAATCCAGTCAAATGTTTGAAAATTCTCCAATCAAACCTTCCTTGTGCTCTCATGGCATGGCTCATTTGGGTCCCCTTTCCTTGAATGTGTCCCTCCTCTTCCACCATCCCAAATCAGCCTTGATGAGTGCTCACTCATCTATAGTAAGAAGCTTCCTAAAGATCCTCACCTGGTATTCATGTCTGTGTGTAAATCTCTCCCCTTCTGTGTAGACTGAACCTCGTGACTTGCTTCTTGTGAATAGAACACTGAGAAAGTGATGGCAGGTCCCTTCGAAAATCAGGCTATAAAAGACTGTGACTTTGGTCTTACTCACATTTTCTTGCTGGCTCTTCTTGCTAGCTCACTCTCATAAAGCAACTGCGATGTGGGAGATGTCCCATGCAGAGACCTACAAAGCAGGAAACTGAGGGCAGCCTTCAGCCAACAGCCAGTGTCCAACAGCCTGGGAAGAACTGAGTATTTCTAACAACTGTGTAAGTAAGATTGGAAGCAGATCCTTCCCCAAAGGTCAAGCTGACTGCAGCCCAGCCAACATGCAGACTGCAGCCTCACAAAGAACTCGGAGCAAAAACCACCCCATCACACCATGCCCAGACCCCCGATGCACAGAAACTATGATAAATGTCTGAAGCCACAAATTTTGGGGGTAGTTTACACATTATCTCTTGACCCTCAATTCCTAAGACTACCTGACAAGGAAGATTTAACTCCTCTCTCCTTTCTAACTGTCTGCCTCTGTCATAGAATTGCCGGGCATATGCTTCTCTTTCCCGTTTGGCGTGAAGCTCTTTAAGACTGGAAACAGGTCTTTTTATCTTTTTAATCCCGAGATCCCAACACAAGGCCTGCCACATGAAAAGACTCAATAAATGTTTGTGAATTGAGTGAATTAAATTACAACCTAGTTTCAGAGTTGAAATTTAAAACAAACTTTACAAATCAAATTTGTTTTCTTGCAAATATGGGGGAATATTCCAAGAGTTGTCAGGGTAGAAAAAAAAAAAAACCCTATGAGAGGTTTCTTTTTTATTCAGACAACTCTCGCTGACCACATCACTACCCAGTGTGAGGGATGTTTGAGGCAACTCTTCCTGGGTGAGGCAGAAACTCCATTACAATGGAAGTCACTCAGGCTAAACATCCTCAGAGATATAAACCAAGGAATAAGTACCTATTAACCTACTTTGTCTCTTCATAACTGTTTGAAGGAGGTCCCTTCCAGAAGTCAGAAATCAGAGGGGTGGCAGGTTAATGAGCCCTTCCTTATTAACCCCCCTCCTCAAAAATGGCAAGATGCGGGAGCCTAACGGGGGCGGGGGGGATTCCAGTTACATTTTCAGAAGGGAATTACAAAATATTTACCAGTGACTGTGTATTGATTCTATCTGCTACGTTAGTTTCACATTTTGTAGAATACTAAAATGCATAAAATCAAAAGCCCCTGGATTTGTCTTCCAGGAAACAGAGTGTGTGGAGATTACAGGCCACTCTCTTGCTCATGGGTCTCTTTTAGCTATAGAAAGGCTGAAAAGATTAGAAAACATGGAAAAGCCAGCTAATTTTCTGAGGCCAGCTGCAAGGAAGGAAAGTAAAAATAATCAACTTCCCTCTTTGAGCTATTTTATCTCCCCATTGTTACCACACCAATCCTATGCCACAAAATTAACAGCGTTTTCCGATGTTATGGTTTCAGAATCCAAGGTGCCGCGGAATTAAGTAATTTGTCTTAGGTTCCACAGCTGGTAAACAATAGGATAGTGACTTAGAGCCAGCAAAGGCTTCATTCAGTCCCATATTCACTGCTCTCACACTGTAGATAATGTGCTGACTTAGACTATAATTCACTTGTCCTTTATTTTAACAAGCATTGATGAGCATCATCCATGTGCCAGGCTCTTTGCCAAGGGAGGCAGCGTACGATGTGGCGCTGGGATGGTGCAGTGGGCGACCAGCACCCCCGATGAATCTCCTGCCAGTAGCAGCCCTTAGATTAGAGGAGGACTTTTTTTTCAGCTGATAGTTTTTCCGACATCATCAAAAAAATTTTAATCCATATCCCTGTTGCAAGAGAACAAATATTCTAGCACAAACAAGACTGATTCTGTCAAGTGTAGGAATGGCAAGCTAACAGAATACTTGAGTTAATGGTGAGTCTAGAAAGGTAGGTGGGAGTTGGACGATACCTTGCAGTTCATGGAAAGAAATTTTGATTGTTTTAAACCTACATGGAAACACTGAATGTTTTTGGCAGAGGCATGGTATGATCTGATTTGTAATTTTTAAAGATGATTCTGGTTGCTGTGTGGGGAATGAACCTTAGATAAGCAAGAGTGGAACTGGGGAAACGAGTGAGGAGGTCTTTACGGCCATCCAGATCAGAGATGGTAGAGGCTGGCTTGGTCCAAGGAGGTAGCAGTGGGTATGGAGAAAAGGGGACAGACTTGAGATATGCTGTCGTGGTGGAACCAGCAGAGCTCACAGAATTTAATATGAGAAGTGATCACATGGGGTTGGCAAACGTACTGCCCATTTATTACCCTTTCATACAGATTTAAAAAAAAAAAAAAAACTGAAATGTAAAATGTTAAATTACTGTCAATTATGGTTGACCCTTGAACAATACAAGTTTGAACTACATGGGTCCACTTATATGCAGATTTTTTTTCAATTAATATACTGGAAATTTTTTGAAGATTTGCAACAATTTAAAAATAATTTCTTTTCTCTAGCTTGCTTTATTGTAAGAATACAATATAAAAGACATATACAAAATACATGTTAATCAACTGTTTATGTTATCAGCAGGCTTCTAGTCAACAGCAGGCTATGAATAGTTAAGTTTTTGGAGAGTCAAAGTTATGCACAGATTTTCAACTGTGTGGGGGTTGGTGCCCCTAGCCCCCATGTTGTTTAAGAGTCAACTGTATATCTCAGTAAAACTGAAGCAGGGCGTTGGGGGCGGGGGTGGGGGGGAGGGTGGTTACTGGCAAGAGCTAGAGAGTGAAAGCACTGGGAATCACACGAGTTATGCTTGACTTGAAGTCCTTAACCATTGTGCTCCATAGCTTCACATGTAACCCTTATCCAAAATTTCTCCAGGAAACCTAGATTTGTCCTATCTTCTACTCCTGGTCCTTGACCTTCTGGTTTTTCACCAGGACTGCCATGTGCAGCCATGTCATGTGTGCCCTGCACAACTAGGGGAAGGAGGGGACATAAGAGTACTATGGAGGTTTTAAAGACAGGTTTACAAATTCATTGATATTCTTCCCCTCCAAGTATTTACTTCCCTTGCTCTTGAGTATGGACTGGACTTAGTGATGTGCTTCTGATAAGAGAACATGTAAAGGTAACAGTAGGTCACTTCTGAGATTAGGTTATAAAAAGACTGCAGCTTCTGTCCATTCACATTCTTTCTTTCTTTCTATCTCTTTTCCCTCCTTTCCCTCCCTCCTCACTTATTAATGACTCGGAGTTAAACCAGCTGCCATGTCATGAGGACACTCAGCAGTATGGACAGGCCCACATGGCACGGCACAAGTTTTGTAAACTCTGGCTTAGTGTTCGTCCCTGACTTGCTATGCAAACATGGCCTATAACTGGAACTGGAAGCTAGATTTCCTGTGTCCTCTTCAGATTTCCTGCACACATGCAATATGAAGTTTACATTTTTCCTCTACACATTTTCTCAAAGGCAATAACCGAATTATATTTGCTTAATGTCTGCAAAGAGGCAGCAATAAGTATATATCAAATTTACATATGAGACATTTTGTACTTTTAGGAAAGTGGGATTCGACTTGATGGAAGTTAGTACTCTGAACATATAAATTTATTTTCTGGGATCTCACTTTTGCAATAACTAATTTAATTGGTATCTTCTCTGACTCTGTGGAAAATGCGAAGAGCATCTCAATAAATTAATAAATGACAGCTTTTGGGTTTATCAGTGATTGAGGCTGCAAAACTAATAGCTAAATAAAATACAGCAAAGCAAAAATAGAGCCGTTTATTCTGTTAAAGTTAAATTCAGGGAAACAGGGTCGTCAGCAAAATGCCAGAACCAAAGATGCTACTGGAAAGGGATTCTGGTAGGAATAAAGGAGACCGCAGTCTTCTAATTAACACTGCAACGAATACTAAAAATGACCTTAAAGCAGAGCTTAAAAGGTATTTTAATGAGTTTTTGGCAAGGAGTGCTGATGAACCCTTTTTCATAAGTGAAGAGAAATGTCCTAAAATTAACCAAGGCTTATGATCATCATGTTGGAATCATATTTCAGGGAAATAAAACCCTTTGCTGGAAGTTAAACAGAAGGCCCAGTAGGAATACTAATCAAGCTTGTATCTTATTCTAATAACTCTGACAAGAGGCAGATTTCTGAAGTCTAACTATTATGCTATTGTCCCCCTTTTAACCTTCTGAGAAATTGTCACTGATTTTAATATTTATTTATTTGACAGAGAGAGAGACAGTGAGAGAGGGAACACAAGCAGGGGGAGTGGGAGAGGGAGAAGCAGGCTTCCTGTGGAGCAGGGAGCCTGACACGGGGCTCTATCCCAGGACTCTGGGATCATGACCTGAGCCTAAGGCAGATGCTTAATGACGCCACCCAGGCGTCCCTATCACTGATTTTAAACACACACACACACACACACACACAAACACACACACATACTTCATTACTCCATGTTTATCTATTTGTCTACTTCACTGTCCTTCCCTTTCCCACGAGTGGTTCTTCAGATTCTTCTCCCAGTCCATTTTATTAAGACATACAATCATCTCCCACATTTTCTAAAGACTTCACTTGCACAAGACCTCTAGTTTAACATAGTAACTGCTACCAATTTTCTATGAAAATATCTCTGTAGGTGGACCCACACAGCCTACACTCTAGCTCATCATCCCACAAACTGGCTCAATTCCCATAGTCACTTGTAAGTTTGAGTCTAGACTCACCCAGTCACTCCTGCAGTGCCCCCCACCCCTTTGTGCTGTAGGGAGGGATCTGCCACCTTGTCTTTCTTCAGCCCTCTTCCATCTGCTTGTATGTTCTGGAAATTACTGAAATCTTGTTTCACTCTGCCCTCTTTGAGCACTGACATGGAGTTCTCCCTATTGTGATACTTATCCTCTCATTTTAGAATAAAGGTTAAAAAAACTTGTAGGCTCAGGATAAGCCCACAAGAACTGATGTGCTTATTACCAAGAATAAATTAATAATAATAAATTAACAAAAATAATATAAGAATTGATAAGTGTTTATTAAATAAAAGGCCTCTCTGTCCCATTTCTCTAAAAGTGTAACACAGATTTTAGGTTCCCTCAGGACCACTTAGCAGTTGGTCTGGAAAATCTAGATTGATGTTCACAGTTGCCACAAAGGGGAGGGGAAGGAGATACATCTTCTGTCTCAGTTTGGTCAGGGAAAAGCTGGCTTGTGATCATCTGTAATAAGATGTGTTCTATCTCCTGGGGAAACTTTAAGATTAACAGCAAGACTGTAAGTAGGAGTTCTTATTTTAGAGCTAGATAAAAGTTATGTAAGTTATTTAAGAATAAAAATATGATTTGTCATCAAGAAGCCAGAGGTATTTCTAGGCATTTGATCCACAGCCACAACCTATGCATCCTAGGCAAAACATTCTCTAGCTCAACAGGTGTGCCAAGAGGGGAGTAAAAGATTAAAGGAAAATCTCTCCTTTAGAATTCCTTGAAGAATTCCACCATCAGTCTGGGGTCTCAGTCTGGACCCTAGATTGAAGCAGAAGAAGTGCATAGACAGAGACCATGCCAAAGCATTATCAGCACCTTGCAACTCTGAGTATGGTCCTTGGACCAGTAGCATCCTGGAAGCTTGTTAGAAATGCAGACTCCTATGTCCCACCCTAGACATTTACTGAATTACAATCTGCCTTTTTAACAAGATCCTCACGTGATTTGCATGCCCCTTAAAGTTTGAGAAGCTCTGCCCTGGAGGAATCTTCTCAAACCAGGGGCTCTAGAAAAGTGGGACACTGGATCATTAACTTCTCCAGATTTA